>NC_092865.1:57045800-57254010 GCF_032062135.1 Pyxicephalus adspersus | reverse complement strand
ATTTTTTAAGTTTAGTTCCACTTTAGCAAAGTTTCTTATCAATTAAAAAGCAATATAGTACAAATCAAACACCTATTTTGGGTGAAATGGGGCAACAGTGACCCTGGGGAACTTCTGCATTCCCATTCCCAAGCATGGTAATGATAGGTTTTGCTCTGTTTCAGCCAAGATAGTGTTGACATAAGTCTTCTTTCTCTATATATTTATATACTGTATCTGTACAGAGAGTAGTGGACACCTAATATGAATGTAAGACAAACTGAACTGGGGTATTAAGTATCTGTACCACTCTACCCATATTAAAAGATGGTACTTACAGCTCTTGAAGTTTCTGGCAGAAGCTCCATCCACCTGAGCTGATCTTGGAGATGGCGTTGTTGTTGAGGTAGAGCTGCTGCAGGGATTGCAGTCCATACAGAGAGCCGGTGTTCACTTCTGTCAAGCTGTTATATTCCAGATGTCTGCAGAGACGGGCAGCAGGAGAGAGGAAGAAAGACGGATCTATAGGTTAAAATGTGGCCTTCAGCTGCAGAATATACATCCATCATACAAATATTCACTGCAGAAAAAACAACAGTGTCACTGTTTATCTAAAATTTACTCAGCTGGGAAAGTTCAGCTAAAGGGATAGAGAATTAAACCTTGACCTGTTCGATGTGCGAGGCAGAAGACAACTTACCCAAGAAACCAACAGGGCCAAACAGTAAGAATATAGAGGACCTTTACCAAAAATCGAACCCCCTGTTCTGCCAAAAAAAATGTTCCCTTCTTCAGTAATGGCATTGGATAATCAGAAGGATGAATTTGTCAAATTTTTGAAAATGCCGTGAATATGAAAGAATATGCTAACATTAGACACATGTAGAGTCTTCCACTTATGTCCATGAAATCTTCCTCTCAATGGCTCCGTAGGCTGTCCAATCTTGTTTGCTAGTGACAGGACATCATGCTGGCCCTACTAGCAAGAAACCAAATCCAAAAGGCTGGCAGGCCCTAGCAATCCAGCTCAGTGTCATCAGCTTGAGGGTTTGGGAGAGCCATTAGCTGGTGGACTGGCCCAAATATCAGTCCCCAAAGAATCTTTAGCTAAGATCGCATTGCCTTGGCATTGATCATGTGATCTTCAAAAATTTCCAGAGTGGAGATTTACTAACCCTTAAATACAACTGTTACTAATGTAATAATTGGTAATGATTCCTTGGCATGGCTGCCTCCTTTGTACTCAATATGTCAATGTTAAAAAAAAAACAAAATGCTGCAAGCTGGCAGCTTTTCTTGGTACCTCCACCTTACAGAGAACCAATATTTGCTGTGACTGTTTATTCCAGGGTTTAGAAAAGCGGACACAGTGCTGTCAATACTTACAAGACCTGCATCTTTTCCAAGCCCCAGAAGGCCCCATCTGTCAGTTTGCTGATGTTGTTCCTCTGCAATTTTAGAACCTCCAAGTTCTTCAGCCACTGGAACGTGAGCCCCTCAATTAGCCGAATCCGATTTCGATTCAGCTCCCTACAAAAAAAGAGAAATGTCATGTAACATTGTTACAATGTAACCTGCTAGCTGGCCCACGCTGTGCAAAAGACACAGGAGGCCACAGAATGCAAGATAAAGGAGAACAGATCGTATCACTCAACTCGGTTATCTCTCCCCCATCTACACCTCCACAGGGAAATGAAAACGGGAGACCTTTTGGAGAAGCACAGGAGAGATCTAAAGGCTGTATTGTTACTCGGCCTTGTCTGTTTAAATTCATGGAAAAACGATCCTTATTAGAAAAAGAAAATCCAGCCCGCTGAGCCCTTAATTTTTTGCCAAATAAGAGACAACATTTCTGCACAATGCTGATCGACATAAAAGCACACTTTGAAGATTTGCATTTAAAAGAAACCAGGACAAAATAATGGAAACAGCCATTAATGAGCCAATCAGGGAACCCAACCTGAAGATTGAGAGCTGCTGAGCAACTATCTGTCCCCCACAACACTGTCTTCCAGCTGTTTTATAAGGGGAATAAACCGGATACTAGTAATAAATGTGAACAGACGGGTTCAATTTTGTAAATTGGAGAGTGCCCCTTCTGCCTAAAAACAGACTTACCTGCTTGTTCACAATTTCTTACATAACGTACATCAAGTTGGGCATGCATAGCTCAGTGTATGAACCAGGTATAGCAGGCTACCAGGAACAAAACGGGCTCCTGGGCTTATGCGCAAGAGTTATGTCATGAAGATCCCAAACCCGAAATGGGACTGGGTGAAGAAGTCAGCACTGGGTGAAGAAGTCAGCACTGGTGACAGAGCGAGGAGAAGCTGGTTTGTGTTAAAACAATTTGCGAACAGGCAAGTAAGTATTTTATTAAAGAAGAGACATTACTTGTCCCTTCTGCTCTAAAATTTTTATTGTAGGTTTAGCATACCCTAAAACATTTTTTTTACATAAACCCACATTTCCCACTGTAGCATTGCAGCTACTGGCTTTCATAACTTATTTACAGGCAAAACGTATGACCCAAACAAAATTAATCATAACAACCCTTTACCTTGTAACGGTTCCCCAGTAACACGTACATGTGTGGTCTGAAAGACGGTCCCAACTTTAGATTTGTAAAGACAAAAAAGTCTGATTAAACCTACTGATCCCCAACACTGAGGCCATTTAAAGCTTGCAGGCCACCTAAACGTCCAACTAGTTCCAACTTTATAGGGAAAATTCGGCTTCTAATCTCCAACCAGACCATTTATCTGAGGGAATCTAATATAGGTTTTATTAGGTGTTGTTTTTTGTATTAATGAATCCAGGGCATTGGTGGAACCTGGTGGGGGCCTGCTAATCCCAGGAGGTGCATATCTGCTGGGGAGAGACTCGCATTTCGGTTTAATTAAGCCCAAGCTCTCATACTTACAGTTGGGTTAGTGAGTTGAGCTTGAACGCTTTGACAGGAAGCTGGGAGATTCTGTTTTTGCTCAGACGGAGGGTAAGCAGAGACCGTGACAAGTTGTCAAATGATCCAGCCTCGAAAC
This sequence comes from Pyxicephalus adspersus, assembly GCF_032062135.1. Classification (NCBI taxonomy): domain Eukaryota; kingdom Metazoa; phylum Chordata; class Amphibia; order Anura; family Pyxicephalidae; genus Pyxicephalus; species Pyxicephalus adspersus. Next base: position 57,250,990 of record NC_092865.1, on the reverse strand, counting down.
TGCTTAGTTTGTTGCTCCCCAGGTTCCTGCACAAAAAAAAAGACAACCCAGCAAAGTTAAATGTCAAGAATTTTCATTTCAGGATGGATCACATATTTTAAAAGTGTGATTTTTATTGCAGAAAAGTGTTGCTTTAAATATTTTAAGATAAAGTGGTTGTCAAAAACATTTTTTTCTAGTTTTGGAGAGTAAAGAAAAAAATAACACTCCTGTCCTAAAAGCTTTTTTAAGGAGATTTCCCCTCACTTCCCATCAAACTGAACACATTTTAGGATACATGCAACAAACAGAATTAAAAATCTTATAGCACCTTTTCTTGCAAACCTTAAAAAGTTCCTGAATTGGCAAAGTGACTTTTTTTTTTTAAGCCCACCCACGTCCCACTTGTTCTCACCTTGCTGAAGCAGTAGGAGGGGGAAGGAGTGTGGTGTTCCAAGGGTAAGTATATGTGAATCAGTAACCTATAGATGAATTCACAGTAAAGTACATTTATCTATTGCCCTCCATCTGTGCTTTGGATGGGGTAATGTACATCAGCCTCAGTACTTGCCTTAATGCAAACAATGGTTTTGCTCTTGGGTTATGCAAATTCCCAAAGGCCTTGATGGGTCAGTCTGCAGGATTGGGTATTTCAAAGCAAGGCATGTTTGCATGTAGACCACCCTAGGATATGTCTATCTTTGATAATGAGCCTCCATGATTGAAAGCACCATTATGCACTTAATGAATGATGCAGGACAGGACAGTATATATAGGGGAGAAGGGATTTGATGATACTGGACATCCTCCTGCCAGGAAATGAGGAGGACTCAATCTGTATCTTCTAATGTACACTGGGAGAAGCTCACAATGTGCAGTGAAATCACACTAAGCAATTTAAATTCAGCAGAGCAGCCCATATGACTTTGTGGGACAGGCGGTAAGGCTGAAGATCAACTTTAAAAAAAGACATGACATTCGATTAAAATACTGATCGCATTTCTGGCACAGTTCGTCTTACTTACAGGTCTTTAATTCGAAGCTGTACAGGAAAAGAACCTCTACGAATTTCAGTGATTTCATTAGAACTCAAATCCAAAGTCTCCAGCACCGCATACGATACCAACTGTTTGGCTTCTATACTTCGGATTTTATTGTGGTGCCTGCAAACGAAGGACAGGGCATTATAAGAAGATTTGCAGCATACAAACTATATTTGATATAATTTTACAAGGTTAAGTAGACACAAAAAATAAAAAAGAACCAGATTAGCAATTAATTTAATAACTACAACAAAATCAATAAATTCTCTTTGTTACCTCTAACAGAGAGATGGTGCTTTCTCTTTTTTTTTTCTCATTTCTTTTATCCCTTATTGTCTCTAAAAAGGGCAGTACTTTGTTCAGGCATTGCCCAGGGTACCCATCTACTTCTTGGACTAAAATTCTAGCTTACAGTTGACACATTCATTTAAAATGATGGTGACAGTAAGTAAAGTTCTAATCTCTGTTCACAAATGTCTGACACAGATCAGGAAAGGAGCGGAGATGAGGGAAATACTTCCCTGCTATCTGGAATCAAAGAACTGCTTTTCATGAATCAAAAATATGCATTTAAAAAAAAAATTCAGTTGCTGTATATGGTGTGATGCCAGTAGCATATTCATTCAGAATTGTGAGGTTACTGCATTTGAAACACCTATTGTTGATCTGCCACTGCATTCTGCTTGGCAGAGCGGGCCGTCTACAGAAATACAGTTATCTTATGCCATACAAGAGAAGAAGCAGTGAGAAGTAGGAGCAGTTGTCTCCTGAATGCTAAAGAGAACCAGCAATCTGGTTATTTACTTCTCTACAACTTGGAAAAAAGGCAATAGAAGCTCCACATGTAACTTTGGTTACATATTATAAAGCTACCATTCTCCAGCTATTATGGTTCACGTCTTATTCCTCCTAACCAGATGGGCATTCATCCTAATTAAAGCATATTTCTCTCTTTTCCCACCTGCTGCCAATTCCAGTAACATTTCATGCTTCACAGATGGGGGGACGATATGCATTTGGCAGAAAAATGCCACCTGGGAGAACTGGAGGTCTGTTCTATTTAGGGTCAGATGCTATTCCGGACTTCGTTTATCCAGCAGGACACAGACATATTAATAATAGGCAAAAAAAAAAAGAAAGTGACTTCTTCATAAAGCTGCTGAGTCAGAACTTCCCGAGGGAAGCTGGACAGATTCTCAGGCCACTGCAGATGTTGTGTTTGTTCAGGTGGGAATTCGATCCAAAAACAAGGACAGGCCTCTGGCTGCATTCATGAGCCCAGGAGGCCAGAATCAGCAGCATGGAAAGCTTTGGTACTAAAGCAAAGCTTTGACCATAGATGGAAGCACATTCACTCCCTTCAAGATATATTACGGTAGAAATAAAAAAATAAAGGAGGCAGAGTTTTTTTTCCCTATCTGTGACCAAATTCTTTTTATCTCAGGGCTGGAAGTATACACATCCTTCATGAGAACTAAAACCAAACTACAATAAAGTCCACTTATCTGGGGCTGCCGTTATCTGATTCCCAGATGTGGTACTGGTTCCAAGACAGAGGTGCACTGCCTTAGAATTTGCCTCATTTCTGATAGTCAAAAAGCCTCCAATGGTGGTGGTGAACATCGGCATTTATTGTGACATGCTCCTTCTAAATGCTCAACTCTATAGCACCCTGTACCCAAAAATTGGCATTCTCCTTCCAGAGTTGGAAGTTAATGTAAAACTTGTAAACAATTTAATGTAAAACTTGTAAACAATTTTAACACAGCAAAGTATGCCTGCTGTTGTACAGAGGGTACCAACTGACCATTACCCTCTACCCAAGGTCCACATGCACAGGAAGCTCAATTAGAAACAGAGAATACAAATGTGAGATAACAGAGCCTAAGACCTGGGCTCCATCATCTGGTACCAATATGTAGCTCAAGATTTTGGAGGCAGCGTCTGAGGTCTGAGGGCAGTAACAGTAAAATTTCAGGTGACCTCCAACAGTCCAGAAAAATGATCAGGACTGACAAAGCAGGAACTAATAAATCTGCAACTACAAATCATTTTAGGTTGAAATATCCACTCTTGCACATGCCTAGTCATGAGTGGTTCACTGAAAGTCACAGACGTCGATTCATCTACAACGTTACTATTCTCCTGTCTTCTGAAATTTAATTTGACCTAATGCAGTAATAAATGATACAATAAGCAATCTAAAGAATAAAAGAATAAAGCCTAGACCTTGCCAATAGCAGCCTTTTCCCTTCCATATTACAAAAAAAAGAGCTTCTAATATGTTAACAAGTGAGGCTCATTGAGGCCTTGCGTCCCTTCTCCTGAGAAACAGGCTGCAGTGCCTTGAATACAAAATGGTAGCAAAGTCTGCACCAACAAAAAGAACACTTTCAAGTTCTGTCAGTTCAAGGAACTTCCACATAGTTTTGTGATTGCTATTAAATGCCTTTACACGTATCGCTAACTTCTATTCTACAACCCTGAAGGCCTCATTTGTCAAAGCAGCTATAGAGAAAACCTCCAGCGTTTGTATTATGAGCCACATTTGTCAATCTTATTAATTATTCTGCATTCCATTTCAGTTTTTTTTCCCTTGTAGCATTCTAGCAATAGAACAATTACTAAGACCAAAGTGCAACCAGTGCATTATTTTCATTCTCTCGTGAAGTTTCAATGCTTTATGGGCCTTTTCTAATACATATCTGTCTTACGCTATATAAAACCCGAAGATTAGCCAAGTCAATAAAACAAGAAGTCTCGTAATTTTACAAGGCTGAGATTATTACAGTTTTTTAATAAAGACATTGTCCATAGATTTATTGTGATGTGTGAAGATTATGATCTTATTTTTTATTAAAAAAAAAAAGGAAAAAAATTCTCAACACTTGAAAAGTACTGAACTAAATTAATTGTGGAGTTACGACCTGCAATTGATTTATTTTACAACGGAGTAAAGTCGCGGCCATGTTTATCTTAACTTCATGTTGAAGTCTGTAAGTCATTAAACACGGCTTGAAAATGTCTTTTTAACTGTGTAATTGGACATTCTAATCAGCATTAAAAAATAAAAGCACCTTTAACACCTTAACGCCTCTCAACCTGACATCTGGGCCTGAAAGCTGTCCAAGCATCAAGTGTTGATAAAAGAATTTTCACGTTATTTGACTTTCCCTGATATTTTTCATGAAACTAAAGCCGGCTGTCAAAACAGAATCAAGAGCACCTTCGGTCACTTGAATGGCTATCTTTCAGTGCTTGATGCTGAATTTAACTTTGCAAGAGAACTTGATGAGGTCATCTATGTTGATACAGATGAAGGTTGAAAAAAAACCTATATGGGTCATTGGCCTTTCAATTTTACCAGCTACTCTAGTTAACCAGATCAATTTAACATATAAGGTGTATTGTATGTAAAAGACAGGGGTCTAGTAGTACGTGTGGTTTTGGGAAGACATCATGAGCAGGGGTTCTCAATTTAGGTAATGGGGGAAATGGAGAACTGCAGAAATGTCTAAAAATTTTAAGTCTATTGGTCTCCAGGTTTCATATTCAATGTTGACCTTTAAATCAAAGTTATAATACTTCTTCCCATATATCTGTCCATAATCTAGTCATTTATGGTTAGGTCATGTTACGAAAATCCTATAGACTGTTGTCTATTTGTTGATCAACATTTTATTGGTATGACTGCCTGGGAGAAAAAAGCAAATGGCCATGATAACCAATGCAGTAACCAGTTTAAAAGTGTCTGGCCAGGTTTTACTAATAATCCTAAAGTTAGAATTTAAAATTTTTAACCTACTAGACCATCACAGAAAGTTTTGGTTTCTAGCATCTTTTAAAAAAGGCAGCTTGGCTGTAAGACTATAGAAGGAAAATCAGGATTGATCAAGGCTTGGCTCCTTTAGGATGTGAACAAAAGTTGACAACTTTTGAATGATAAAGCTGAACTGTAGACAAAAAGAAATGCTCAGAATAATAAAAATAATGTATAATTCACTGCCTGTCAAAAAAAACCCCAAGCCCCTGGGGGCAGTGTTATGATCTGGAGTTGTTTTGGTACATTATATGTCCTAAAATGAAGGTCTGCTGACAACCTGAATCGCCAGGTTTCTCCATCAATGGATTTTTTCCTTCCCTGATGGTACAGGCATATTCTAAATTAACAATGACAAGATTTATTGGGCTCAGATTATGAAAGAAAGAGAGCATGAGATACTTTCACACATAGATTGGTCACCACAAAATCCAGACCTTAATCGGATTAAAAATCTTTGGGATGTGATGGAGTAGACTTTAGAGTGGTCCAACTCTCCCATCATTCATACAAGATCTTGGTGAAAAACGAATGCAATAAATAAGGACTTATGTCGATGGGTTTTGGGCCTACAGTTCACCTATTTCTAACCTGCGTTTGACTTTCTTCAAGCAGATTTTGAATACCCAAAGATTTGCATGCCTAAAACAAACAAAAGCCTGTCAACACTGGCTTTTAATGTTTTTATATCTGCCCAGAGTTTAACTGTAATCTGAAAAAAGATGGAATTTAACTTAAAAAGGCAGACTATTTCTTGAACTGTAAACCACAAATTAAAAAATCAAAAAATCCAAAACTTATAATAAATGTTGCTTTTAAAGCAGTATTTTTCCTAACAGACCTAGAGACCAAAACTGTTTTGATTTGGACTGGATGCACTTAACCTAATATTACAGAAACGTAGAAAAAAAACTTGTATCAAAGCTTGCAGACACAGAACTTGGCTAGAGGCAGAGCGGTGTGTTAAGTAATATCTATCATATGCATTCTAGGCCTTTCATAGTGAATCACAGCTAAATAATTCAAAACAGCCCGTGAATCCCAAATACCAAATAGGGCAATAAGACTACGTTGGAAATACCACCATTATTGCTGTGATTAGGTGCCAGAGTCATAATTGCAACCAAATGTTTCGCATGTAAGCAGTTCAACCCAAGTACTGAACCTTGATTAAACTAGTTTGTCTATAATGTATAACATGAGGTAAAGGCCTTTGTTACCAATAATGAGATTCACCGGCCTCTTATTCCTACTAAATATTACATATATTGGGCATTAGGAAGGGATTAGGTCAAAGTAGTTTCTGGATTAGTGTGGTTAGGTCAGAGTTTACGAGATAGACGTGGAAGAAGAATGATTTTGCAATGTTGTTTTAAACCCTGAACCACAGACGGCTGGGCATACAGAGAAAAAGGACGAGGCCATAAAGACAGAAAAATAAAATTCAGACGTACAGACAAAAAGTAAAAGGAGGCCACATACAAAGAACCTCATCCAGCAGGACAGTCCTTTATAGAATAGTGTTTAAAATGGAAATTAACGGGGCACATTTATCAAAAATTGTTCACCATTTTCACCAAAACCTCTGCTAAAAAATGGAGAATGCCACAGGCAACAATGAAGATCACTTGTTTCAAAAGGCTTCACACAACTTTTGACCTGTCCTGGTCACTTGTCTTGTTGACCAACTTCCCTGAAACTATTAATAACTGGGAAATTCAGATGCCTTTTTTATTGATAACTGCCTAAAGTGCATCTAAAACCATTTATGAAAAACTCATCAGCATTAACATCAGTGCTCAACCCAGAATTTTTTTTTAAAGCTGGGTGGGAAGAAATTGTAGGTGGGTGGCAGACCCTGTATTGTGACCCAACTCTTCAGTAACCACCCAAAAACAGCCAGGTGGCAGCTGAAACGTGCCGGGTGGTGCACCCAGCTAAAAGGGCCTGGGGAGAACACTGAACATGATCATTTATTTTAAAAATGATTTTTCTTAATCTGCTTGTATTAAAATAACACCTGGTAATCTTGTCATGAAGATCATTGCTTGGGATCTTCTGTTTATTGTGGTAGTTTCCTGTTCACCACTACCGGAGATTACATGGCACCATTTTGACATATAATACACAGAAATGGTCCACTGTAGTCACCATGAAATAGAGTGCTTTGAGAAACGGCATGTAGACATTACTGGAGCACGTAGAAAAGAAATGGCCAAAGTAGGACATCAGGAGGAAAATTCAAGTTTTCCTGTTCTTTCTGCGGGAACTAAAGGGTAAATCTCTGTACTGAGATGAGCTTTATCCAAGCCCTTCTCTAGTCAAAGACACTATGAAATGTTGCCTACGCAACGTTCTTCCCATCACCTCTTACCAGGGCAAAACCACCGACACTTTTCAGCAACAACGCCGCTGTTTTTGGGTTGTTACTGATAAGTTAGGTCACAATATAGGGGCTGCCACCTACAGCTTCTTTCCACCCAGCTCAAAAGAAAATTCTGGGAAGAATACTGCTACAGATATGCTTATCTTTCAAGTCACACAGGAAAACAATCAAATTTACATCTGTGATGACTTGTGATTGGCTGTTAACAGTTCAAAAAACATTTGCATGGGATAAAGGCTCTTTGCAGAAAAAAATAAGCTTGTAGATGCCAATAGAATAGGCAGTGTATTCAGTATTTGCAACCCATTATTGATACATTTAAAGCTATTAACATCAATTAGCAACTGTGTAAGTTGCTCACACCAACCATCAATAGTCATTTAATTCACAGTCACCAATAGCAATCATTATTTGTGTTTGCAATCATCAATGGTTACTAAAAATGCAAACATCTCAAAGCAAACATTACCATTTAGTCTTTTTTGGATTTTTCCAAGGCAATCAGCATGAGCGCTTGTATTATTCATACCAATTGAAGAGAATCAAACATATCTCAATAGGACCTGCTGCATGTAAGAAATGCAATGCCATGCAGGCCACAGCAAAGACAATACCTATCTACATAGGCCCTTAATTCATGGTTGTTGAATGCAACCAATGCAAGTGTATTAATCCAAAAGAATGAACAATATTTTAAAAAACAAAATCCGATTGAAAGGCTCCGTTGCCGATCTCACGCTCCGGCCCATCAGCAGACAATCCATCAGTTTGCCTACTTAGTCTATCTATTTAATTGCAATTTAATGTGGATTGATTTGGACATTAATTAGCCTGTAAAACAGATTGATTTTTTAATCGAGTTTTATACTCTTTGCAGAGACAGGGCAGACCTATTGATTTTGTTTCAACAGTAAATACACTGCAGCTACAAAGCAGCTTAGCCCTTTGTGAGCCACCTAATCCTTTTTTCCACTGCTTAACCTCTGAAGGAGGGTTCAATTTGGATTTGCTTTGTTATGTAATTAGCCAACTTTTATAGCACTGGGCAACTCAAAATGATTTTTAATTATCAACCTTTAAAAAGGAACCCCAGTCCAAACAAAAATGCCTATACCTTCTAACAGGAAGGTGATTTAGGCGTTTAAATACAATTCTGGAACTGGAAAAATGCTGGATATGGACATCCAGACCTGTGTGTATTTTTAACAAGAAGTACGTAAGCTTTAAGAAGTCTTTATTGACTTCTGTAGCTGAAGGCACTGTGGAGGAATTAATTCTCAATGTTACTGCAAAAGCACTTTCATTTCAACTTTGCAGCCCTGCTATCTATATGCTAGATTAGGCAGAGTTGGAAGCAAAAACCCAACAAGGGATTACAATCCTGCCCCACACAAAATATGGGAAAAAAAGTTTGGTTGATAGTTGTTTGATAACCCAGATAAGCCCATGGGTGGTGGGAGACTGATGGTGAAATTGTTTCGAATAAATAGCCATATAGCAAAACTGGACAGAAAGTGGTCCAAATTTCAGCAACCAATTCATCACTTTCATTTTGAATGTCTTTACTGTGATTAGTTCCTGAAACTTGAATAGAGATTTACCCATTAATGTCACTAAAAAGCTATTTTTACATGAAACCAATTGTATTTCATGCTTAGAAATCTATTCAAACTTTACAAATTTCACAAAACAAAAGTTTTAACATTTTTTGAAAAAAAAAAGTTGAATTACTTTCAGAGTTTGAACATAAAAGACCTCCAGTGGTCAAAACGCTTTCCTATGGAGAAAAACTCCCTCTAACAAGTGATAGTGGAACACATGGGGGCTTTTCAAAAACTTCCTTGATGTCTTACTACATGGAAATGCATTCATTCAAACCACAGAGGAAAAGAAAGGGAATGCAAGGCTTTTTAATGCATTTCTCCAAATCCCTGTAGTCAGCAGTTAATTCTTTAGCATTGAATCCCTGGAATAGCGGGGGACAGCTAATTGACTATTTTCTATTTAACACAAAGCATAATAGAGAAACATCTGGAGATTAAAAGAAGGTCCTATTGAAGGCTCTGAATGCTGAAAGCTGGACTTTACACAGCTATGAAAGCCACACAATACTTTTGTACTTATATCTCTGAATGTCTTCAGCACCACAAATATGAAGGACACCTCTTAGATTCATTTTTTATCAGATGTAGATTCAAAGGCATAATTGGCCCTTTTGTGAACATGGACAATCAACGAAGGGCAATAAATTGGTCAGCTTGGTAAAAAGCATTTGCTCCCCATCTAGGATCTTCAAGTACCATTTCTAAAAAATTATCAAATTCTGATGGAGGTCATGGTGGGACGGTAGACATTGTGTTTAGAAAACTGCAAATAGACATAGGAAAAAATGGCCTGAGGGCCAAAATGTCTAGACCATATCTACTATGTTGACCAGAACCCAGCTTCTTTAGCAGTGTACGTCTTGGGACGATGGTCAACTTCATATACCATAGGAAGAGCAGATCGGGCCTTGTCATCCAGCAATTAAACAAGTATGGGAGTCCAGGATTATAGGGTGCATATGGCTGCCATATTCCAGCTAGTAGGCACTACTTAACCTCCCAATGAAGACCTTAAAATTACCTCAAGCTTAAACTTGAGCAGGTCTTTGTACAAGATTTGTACCTCAGCTCATGTGACTGTATGCTCTGGGGGGCTCATTGGTTTAAGGGTGGTGATTTGGTGAGGAAGGGAAATTTTTAAACAACTTTAAAAAATTGTTTGAAAGAGTATTTAACTCTTTGAAGAGACATCCTATCACTTCCTGTTGTGTCTACAGGTAAGGTGGTGAAGGGAAATCTCCCCAACAAAGCTCAAATAACAAAGCAAAGTGGTGACAAGGGTTTTATCCTGGCTTTATCCAGAACAGAAAAACATATGTTTTGGTCTTAGATGTACTTTAAATGTTGACATGTCAACTCAGAGCGTCTTAAGTCACATGCTAAAAAAAAAAAAATCCAAGAAGTTGAGAACTTCAGGTCTTCAAAACATGGCAATTTGCCAGCATCAATCTCGGATCTACAAGCTATATCAACAATTGTATTGATGGAATGCTGTGCCAAGTCACCTCAACCGTATTTGTTGAGCCTTTTTTTCCACTTAAAAGTAAACACAGGTGAGCAAATTCAAACTTTAAAAAAAAAAAAAAATGAATAAAAGGTGAACGTACTGGCCTCCAAGAAAGTGCCGAACGGTGATGCCGCTGGATTAAACACTGGCATAATCAGGAATAACCTCTGTAACTAACTGAAAGTAAACAACCAAGTTTAAAAGCAAAGGCACTTCCTGACGCAGATAAAGCAAAGTTCCAAAGGTTTAATGAAGCATGAAGATCTTTACAAAACATTTTTCACTGGATCCTGGGTGCAGATAGTGAGAAGCTTTCAGTTAAAGAGATGCATTCAACAATGAATGAAAGTTCCACTAAAAACCAGATTTGCATTTGTAAGAAGTAACCATACATTATCCTGACAGATGCGTTTTTTTTTAATCTGCTTGAAGTTTTTCTTTATAGTGAAATTCTGGCCAGGAGGACTATAGGAAGATTGATTTGGACAGTTTGCTGTCCTTTTCACCTAGGTTTCACTTCTTTTGCTTTCCCTATTAAAAACCAAACTAAATCCAAAATCAAGGCACATTTTTAACACAAAGCAATCACGTTGGCTTGGGTAAATTAGATTACATTTGAACCTGAAAACCCGAAACCTTATGAAGTTTGGTAGACACCTGGTTTCCACTGGACTTGGAAAATGTAGTCGGGCATTTACTGGTCTTCATACTTTTGGTGTCCCATGGTCACATAGGGTTGACCCTTCCACCATCTGAATTCAGACTTGGATTTTAAATTCACATTTGGTGATCAGATTTCATAGATTTCAGTATTTAATCTCCCCGGACCCTTTTGACTGGGCGCAACACCCAGCATTTTTCAATAACCATTTGGCTATTTTCTGTTTATGTATCAACCCGACTGCTATTGTTCAATTTGTGTTCTGGTTGGCTTTAAAGTAGATCATTCAGCAACTTTACGGCATCAAAAAATTCTTGACAATGATAAACAGTCCTTGAGCCCCGAGATGATGCAACCAGTCTACTGCAGGTAGGAGGAAGCATTTCTTCAAAATTCTCCCCTTAGTGTTAGCAAATTTGTAGCAAGGCAAAAGCGAGATTAATCCATGTCAGACAATAAACAATACCAAATATTGCACCAAGATTATTAACAATTGTGTCATCTCTGAGCCAGCCATGTTACCCTGGATGATGCCTGAATAAAGATACCCTCTTGGTATAAAAGGAATATGTTATCATAAAAAGCAGATGCTGACATTGCTATAGGAGTACCAAGATATAATGAAAACCTGGGTCTATTACATCTTTATTTTAGGCTTTGGAAAGCTGTAGAAAAGGCAAGAACCTCCATCAACTTTCAGTCTCCAATGATAGAGGTTGCTGGGTCAGAAATTGTTCCAACATGAAACAAGAAAACCAAACTTAAGGCACCAACTCTCACTACTGTCAGACCATTTTTAATTTAACAATATAAGTAACCTTTTTCCTTTAGAATGCAATAGTTTAATAAAGTGACTACTTACAGTGAAAGACTGATGATCTGGGAAGCGGCAGATCCTAAAGATGGGATGGAGGTCAGCTCATTGTACCCCAGTTGCCTAAAAATAAAGCACAAAATATATAAATATAGGCAAAACCTTATTATAATGCTCACATACACCACACAAACTGCTTAATTAAAAATGGACATAGACAGGCCAGCAGTAAAGATTGCAAGACATTAGGGTAAAGTAGGGTAGGGTAAACCGTATACCATTTATGCTGCCGAACCATACTAAAATTAAGCAACGCTTACAGTGTTCTCCCCCAGCCCCTTTTAGCTGGGTGCACCACCCAGCACTTTTCAGTAACTATAACACAGGGGCTGCCACCAGATTACAGCTTCTTCCCACCTAGCTTAAACATTTTCTAGGGAGAACACTGAAAGGTAAAATAACCTCTTCTGCTATCTGCACCAAGAACCTCTCTCTCTAATTCCAGGTGATGAAGGTCATTAGAATAAACAGAGATAAAAATTATCTCTAGAGGGGGCACAAGGGAAAATGAAAACCCACAGTGGTTCTAGTCCCACTTAGTTTTTATAAGTTTTGGATAAAGTTAAGAAGAGATTTAGTTTTATATACATTTTACACTACAAAAATCCTTGTAAAGCAGCCCATTCAAGGTTGCACAAATATGGAATGCGGAGCTTTGCTGCAATTTGTCAATCATTTTCTGGCTCAAATAGTTTAAATAAGGATTCACACCTGCACGTGAGATAAATCTACCTTCTCCTAGCCAAGCACTTTTGTTTTTAAGCCAACTGATAAATGATTATGCATTGACCTTTGCCCTCCACAACGACTTCCTCATGTTTTCAGACAAATCTGTCCTACACAAGTGGGACCTTGTTTGTAATTAGAGGTCATAGCTGAGGCTTGTGTTACAGCTCTGTCTCTGGTTGAAATATGGTGTCACTTCGGTTTACAAAAGCAAAAGGGACGCCCCAGGTTCGAAGAATAGCTCCACCAGTGTGAATTGTACAGTCACACATTACCAGAATATTGGTACGAAAAATAAGCTTAGGGTATGTTGTGGATATCACAAGGCTGAAGTGCAACCAAAGGCACCATAAAAAAAGCAAGGTACCTGTAGGCAATGGTTACTCAATCCAACTGCTTATGGTTGTATGAATAGAAGTTCCATCCCTGGCCTTCACGAGAGCCTTCTGGGAGTAGAATGAATCACTCAACTCTGTTTTACCCAGAGACGGGCTAGTGCTTCCATTTTCCTTAAAAGTGCTACATGTAACAGCTGAAGCAGCATATTTGGAACACAATCCTTTCCTAAAAGGATACCTTGGGATTATGAATGACTTGTAGGTACTTGGTTGCACGTCACTCAATCTGAAGATCATGTTGGAAAATTTGTCCAAAAGATGACGCTTTTTGGCTCCTTTCAATTTTGCTACAGTTCATTCCAAACAATTCATTTTGAACCACAGCCAAATTAAGTACAAAAGTACATGGAAACTGGTCATCTTGATCATTTGAGTGGTTACTTTGGACAACCCTGCAGATTCCATTTGCAAAAGCTATTAAAATGCTCACAAGGATATTTATTGGAGTGGTTTAGTAGAAAAAAGTCCTTAGACCTACCTCTCGGGATTAGGTGGCCCTCTTAGTCAATACTGTGCAATTTACATTTAAATTAATGTGTATGTTTAGTCAGACAGGTGGAGAACCCCAAAAACGCCTGGAGCCTTCCTAAAACAAACTATTTGCATATCTCACTTTTTGTATATATTTATTTTTCATAAAGGGAAGTACAAGACAATCAACGTTTGATTTTTTTTATGTACAGAAGGGCCCATATCCAGCTGCCTTTCCTAAAATGCCTGGGGCCAGCTGAGCAGATGTCTATAGTCACAGTATGAATGTGCCTTCAAAAGAAAACGGAACTCTGCTGGACACACATCAGAAGCCAACGACAGTTCTTGGAGTTCCAGAATTTCTATTACAAGCATTGCTGACCACTTTTTTTTTTTTTTTTGCATATTGAAGTGGACCGTGCAAGCAACATTTAAAGTGTGTTTGGTCCTCAAATAAGGATAATTTGAATCTAGCACTGCAGGAAAACCCTGCGGATACAGACACACGTTCATAGTATGTCACAAAAACACAAGTACGCACAAAGAGTTGGGCTGTATTTTTCACATACAAATACTTTATAATCTGAATGGCAAGAGACAAGAAAAACAAACCAGTAAAGACTAGACCTCTTGTTACCAAGAGACATGTCCACACTTAATAGAAGGCTGTTTATCTTGATGACAGGTCTACTTCAACAAAAAAAAAATATATAAGAAACTTTCCTTGTGTTTGTCCGATGAGTTATTTTGCTAATTGGCTCAATTTTTTTTCTAACGGCAATTTGGACACCGGGTGTTCAGGCCTCGGCCACCCTCAGCGACTCCCTTCCATATTGAAGCAATTACTTTTTTCAGGATAGAGGGAGCAGCTCATGCTGAATGTGCAGCTTTATTTTATACTTCGATAGAAGGCAATTTTTCCCCAAGTTACACATTTTGTGGCAAGAACCAGGGATAAAAATAAAAATGAGGGACTAAAGAAAATAGCCAACGCCCAGAAGGTAATGTAGTGGTCTCAGATTTAATGAGGGGCAAACACAAACTCAGCCTTTGCTATAATTGAATACGCCACATATTTTGCAAAAAAGAATATTGCGATATTAAAAATGGGGTTTTATTAGGTATATAATAGCTGGAGAATATGCCCCAAAATGCTTTAAGCAAATTTGGGGTTAACTCTTGTATGGTCTACCCTACTTGTATTCTATTCAAATTACAGGTGGCAAAATATTGGTGAATTGGATCTATTCAACAAAAAACAACAATAAAACAACCATGAACAACAACAATCCCAAAATATGTTTAATGGTCATTCCAAAAAAGTGCTGATAGCCAATCTTTGACCATGGAATATGACATATATTGCACCAGGTCTGAAAGTCTTCCAAACATGCACCTAGATAAAAAGATGCTGCCCATTTCCAACCTCCTTCCAAGGATGGAGGTTGACTTCAAGCGTGTGCCCTAAATCATTCCTTTCATTGGTTTACAAACTCCAGATTGGCATACTTGTTCAAGTCAATGACTTCTAAGGTCAAGCAACTTGCATTTTTGTAAGGCAAACTAAACTATTGCTTGATGGACACTTGATGGGCACATTCACCAGAAATGGGTTTGGTGATGTTGGGCTTCATTTAACCTCAGGAGCACTGCACGGTAAAGTTTGTATAGAACAACACTGGGAACCACTCAAACTCTAACTGGGCTTAAAAGATTTTTACACATTGTTTTGTACAGACCAACTAGGAGGAAAGAGGAAGCATTGCACAGAGCACCCATGCGGACTCCCCTTTAGGAGAAGACCTTACTCATTCATACAACCTCATCTGTCCGACCACTTTATTTGGGGGGCAATACAGGACCATTGAACACTGGCCATAGAGAAAGGACTGTCATGACAACCATTTCACTTACAAATCATTGCCAATTTGTCCTTAATTCAGCAAACACTCCAGCACGACACAGATAAAATAAAAAAACATACAAACAAAATATTTGGTCTTGTGTTGATCCGTGTCTTCATCCCTAACAGAGAATTTACCTCCTGTCTGGCATGGAGCAATACAAGTAAGAATATTTCAGTAAGTGATAAAGTGCCGGGTGTTATAACAGGTCCATTAGTAATTTTGCCATTAAATCTACCTCTTATGCAACTTTTTTTTTTCCTCCAACAGAGTAGAGTAAGCCACAAGCTTTTTATGGATTTTGCAGTGCACATACATGCTGCTTTTATTGGGGCTCTTATAATGGCTTTTGGCTGCCCGCTCTTTTCTGGCTCACATAAACAGACTTGCCGGCCACGGATGGGAACACAAGGATACTCTGCATAAAATATTTATGGACCAGCTGCCAATTTGATGTCAAGTGAAAGTGGAGACTGTTAAAACATGGACTAGACTTTTACAATCTTGTATTAAGTAAAGCCTAATCTCCAGATTATAAGCATGCTCTTGAATCGAAGGTGTAAACATTGGTTATTAAATGTAAAGCTACATTCAATAGTATTTTTCTTTTTTGTCTCACATTTTGTGAATGTGATGAGCTAAAGCTCAAGAATATTATGTATAAAGGCTTTAAAAGTATTGTTCTGTACATAATTCATATATACACTGTATATGTTAATGGGGGACATTTTTTTATTCCATAGAAGAGCCTAATTTATAGAGTAGAGGATCGAGTAGTCCTAACTGCAACACAAATGTGTAGCAAATGGGACTGAGCAGGCAGGAATTTTTTTGCAGATGGAACAGGTGATGCAAGTGAACTGGTACTATATTTTAAACATTTAATGCTGAACTTCAGCGTCATTCTGAAATTACCCTAATGGGGCTTCCCCGCAATGCAAAGGGTAAACATATGATCAAGCAATTTAGGATATGTAGAATTTCATTTTTTTTTATTTTTTATTTTCTAAGAGACTATTGGCTTTAATAAAGAAAAAATACTTGAAAGGCTTTGGTAGGGATATTATATTGCCAGTTCCTCTGGTGCAGGGATGGATATAAGCACTATGCAAAATGCCACTATTGGATGGTCTTTGAACCAACAGTATTGATACCTAAATGCCAAGAAGACATTTACGAGTGTCCAGATACTCTGATAATTTTTCAGCTATTAATAATAAGTTACCATGTATACCTGGGAAGAAATGTATTAGAAATTATTGCAGACAAGACTCTGTTTATAAACAAAGCTATAGGAACACCATGTCTTAGCCAACACGGTGATTGCATATTTAGGAACCATATTGATTGCCTACCAATCATTAGCAGAGACACGGAACTTTCAGGTCTCATAGCTAGATCCACGCAAATCTGTGCACTACCAGCTATGACGTAGTTTTATGATCCCAATGTATGAGGCAATAACCAGGCAGTAAGTAATCTGCAGACTGCAGAAGTAAAAAGATATAAAGTATGAGCCTTTCCTTGAAAGATTTAAAGAAAAACCGTAAAGGGGAACATAATCCCGATATCCAATATTCTGCATACGTACATTCTAAATGGAACATAAATTTACAATGCACATTGGTGTAATATACATCGGTCACTAGAGAAAGTGACAAACAGGAACAGGATCATTCTATGGCAGGCTTCTCTGCTACTTCCATTAAAAAACCAGGGACACTTCATTCACGGGATTTAATGCCAATCTGATTTAGGATAGACTTAAACATCATGGACTGTTCTTGGCTATATGATGAAATATAAAGATTGTGTTTAAGTCATTTGAAACTCGGTAGCAAACCCTGTTTTCCTAATTTACGTGTTCTTAAATTGCATGAGTAGTCCGCCATGACAGCTTAGCCTCAATGGGACACCTACACAAGCCTCAAAGTCATGACAAATGTATTCAGATTCATAAACAAACCTATTCCTTAAAGGGCTAGTCCACCGAAAAGTTAGATTTCACCCTATAGATCATTCTTTCTGTGCCTTTTTTTGCCAAAGGAACCCCATAAATAATTTTTAGGTCTGGCTTAAACTAAATCCTTAGGAATCTATGGGAAAAAGTGAATCCTTGCTGGTACTTAGTGGGATCAATGTCCCTCTTTACAATGGGGGTCAGATTCCCACCTTCAGAGGCAGTTAAAACAATAATTGGGTATCTTTGCCAAAGAGCATTGACCATGGAGGAACCCTGTTTTAATATTAGAATTTTTTAACTGCATGTGCAGACAGCTCTGTTAGCCAGCAAGGCACGCCATGGCAAGCTGGGGAAGGTTTTGGATCAGACTGTACGGTTTATGTACAATGTAATAAGAAGTGTCTACATCCTGGCCATGTTGTCTGGCATAAGTACCCAAGTTACATGACCAACTATAAAACAAAGCCCATGGCATGTTATGGAGTTTATACTATATATACATATTTCAGAGGTACATAGCCACTTTCTGGGAATTCAGCTTTAAGAAAGCAAACTCCCCTGCAATCATCGAAACCGCTCATTGTCTAATTGATACAGAAACAGTAGCAGTTATAAAGATCTCTATACAATACACACACAAACGCACATAAAAAAGGCAATGTGCTGATGTAACTGAACTGAGAGGAGCCGGCATCAAGGGACCGGGTGTTGTGTTACAAATTCGCAGCTGAAGTCCCAGAAATCACCTTTAAAAAGCGCAGCAAAAGCTTCAGAAAAATACTCACACTTCCCGTAGCCCCAGCAGCTCCACAAAGGCGGCCGGATCGATCTCCTTCAGCTTGTTGTGGCTCAGGTTTCTGTTAAAATGACAAAAAAAGAGAGAATGAAGGCAATCGAATCAGCACATGGCGGTACTGAAGTCAGCAAAAAGCAGCCTGACAATTATTCTGGATCGTGCGGGGGGGAAAACGATCTGCTGTTAGACAAGAGCACTTTAGGAAATAGCTAAAGCTTTTTTTCAGGCTCGGCAAAACAAGCCAATTACAGAGGCATTATGAGGATACATGAAATGCTCTGTATGTTACATACCCGGGTAATTAAATCAGCAAATTAAACTGCATTAGCCGTGTTTTGTTTTCATTTATTTTCTTTCATTTGAAGGGCCAAACAAATCAATCTTGCTGTGATTTAGCCTGAGAACAGGCTCATTTGTCTGGTTTTGGAGACTTTTTCCAAGTATTTTGGCTATTAATAGACTATTTGTCCTAAAAATAGGTCATTAGACACCTTTTGGATGGTGGAAAAACAGAAAAGTCTGTACAGTTTAGGTGTACTTGCCTTTACAGCGGAGGTTTGGACTTCGGGTTTGTTCCCACTATAGGCCTGTAGGCCGTTTTACACAAGTACATATGTTCCAACTTGTTGAATTCAGCATACTGTTCATTTGAATGGGTTGGCCAAGACAGATCATACATAAATGCTACATTGTCACATAGAATTGTTAGAACCTCTTTCAGGATTGTTTTGCGGTCTGTCTCCCTGGGAAGATTCACCCACACAAAATATTGGTTTTCATTTGTTCTTCACTTTTAAAAACCTGATCGCCAATTTTACTAAGTCACATGTTTAAGTGGGAAACAGAAATAGAGGTTGCCACTATTCGTTCTAGCCATGACCATATTTTAAGAATTAGTAGTCATGGAGCTCCATTGAAGTGTTAAAGTGGTGATCTGTGGCAAAAGGGGGCAAACAGAGTGTTTGAACAAACCAGGGCCGTGGAGTCGTTGCTGTACTCGGATGCAATTATTGGGTACCAGTAGTCTGCAAAAAAGTACCAACTCCCCACTCCACAGCCCTAAACAAATACTTTTAAATTCATTCTTCTCAAAAAATACCATAGCAATGCTAACTGATAAAACTGCACAGCTATCAAGATGTTATCAGCTTAGAAAGACCAAAATGGATCAAATAAGAAAAGTTAATTGTTGAGGTTTACACTGTATCATTTCTCTGGAGCACCTGACCTCCGCTTTACCTGTGTTGCTATTGCAGCACTGTCTAATCACTTTACAGACTTGCAGCACAATGAATGTCCTTTTCAATTACAGCCTCGTACAACTGATGCACTTATTGTATTTTAATCCTGTGTGCTGAAACACGGTTTGCAACGATCTGTGCAGAGTCGTGGTTTTCATAACACAAACAGCCCCGGCGTACAATGGGCTTAGTATAACTTTTCTTTTGTCTTGCGAATCCCTCCATAGAATGAAAAGACTTCTGACATCAATTGCTCGGCTGTCCTTCTGAATGGAAACGTAGATGGAACTAGCAATGACAGGGCATTCAAATCCTGAGCCTCATTTCATAACATGTAGGACAAAAATGTAATTTGCTCAGCGGAGATTACATTACCGGTTAACCACATAACAAGGTTTAGGTTGTACGTGTCACTACCGATTTGAATCGTAGTGAGGAAGTCTTAATGGATAAAATAAAATATCCATATGACAGATTAAATCATGTATAATGTAGTTTGAGAAATGCTGGTGTGGAGGTAATGGCGTCTCACCGAAACGTCAATGACCAGTAGGGAGAAAGTAGGGATCTTTGGGAAATCTAACCGAGAATGGATTCAGTTTTAAAGTAGATCTCTGGGCAAATAATAAACCCAATCTTCCCAACTAAATACTTGGCTTTAAAAAAAAAAAAAAAATTCACCAAAATAAACGATCAATAGGTGCTCCAATCTTTTGTTCCACTGTGTCTAACTCCAGGACAGCAACACACTTCTTACTCCAGCAAGCCAAAAAAACCCCACAAGACATTGTTAGAAACACATTGCATCCTGTAAAAACTCCATAAAATCCAAAACCAGAAGTTAGCATTTTAAAAACCATATTTGTGAGTGATACCATACAAATACAATTTATTATTAAGCTGCTGCAGTCCTCAGTAAACCCACATAATCCGTCACCGCTCCTCTTTTTGGAGTAACACTTAGTGCTCCTTAAACGAGAAATGTCGAAAATGCCCTCCAACAACTCCATAAGCCGCTGCAAATCTCCAGACATGCTTATTACTAATTATACATATTTTTGTATAAATCATTTTGTGTGTCATATCGACGCCAAGTCAGGAATCCTGTCTTACAGTCTCTGCAAGGCAAAATGGGTCACTTGGACACCTATCAAGAAATAAAATTTAATAAAGCACCAAAAGGGTTTTTTCTTTGTTGTTGCTGCTGCTGCTGAAGCTTAACTCCAGGCAAATATAAAATACACAAAATAATACAGGTTTGTATTATTACATCAATAAGACCAGGTGCACATCTGTGTGGGACTGTGGAGCAACATGTGGGTGTACTGCGGTGCCAATGGCCATCCAACGCACTTCCAACTCAGCCGACCTGCCCGGTAATCCAACAATGTATGTGCTACCATGCTGTAGGAATGCTCTGCCTGACACCATCGCTCAGGTCGGGGAAAAGAGAAATCAGTTGTACCACCAAGTTCATGTACTAACAAGGAAAAGGCTTATGGGAGACAGCAGAATTCAAGGATGAGCTCATCTGTCTGCTGCTTCTCTTTCTGCTGTCCTATCACCAGCTGGGGACGGAGAGGAGACCTTTAAGTGTTACCAATTTACAGCAGAAAAAAAAACAGGTCGCCTTTCTTTCTGGCAGAAATGTGCTGTGTGAATTTTAAGAATGAATGCACAGAATTACAACTCCTTATATGTATTCACAAGTCTATTACCTTCATTTTTTTTTTTTTTGCTATTCCATCACCAATGTAAATTAAATTTATTTCTATGACTACTATTTCCCTTAAGGCATAAATACATTTTTTTATTTAGATGAATTAGTCTTTTTTTCCATAAATGTTACTTCCATAAAAGGAAAATAGATATTAATGAATCTGCGTATTGAAATAATTATTTGGTTATTTTTATAAAAGAACATGTGTGCACGCCAAGTCTGGTGTTTCTAGCACTTTAAAATCGTATACAACTCAGCTGATCAGAAACCAAACCAAAAAACAGGTCGGGTTTCACATTTTTCAAAATCAATCCAAATATCTATTATAAGCCAGGATCCCCAAGAAACAAAGAGAAAAAGTCTGGAAAAAGAAATCTAATAACAAAATTTTTCAGTTTTGGATTTAGATTTACATGAAGACATGCTCTGTACTCTTATAGGTTATGCCGATGTTAGAGGTCCATCTGTTCCTCCATTAGAAATGCAATTCTTTTTATTTATTCTAAATGCATCTTCATATCATTTGTATCTAACTGAAATTGTATCTGTTGGAGGATTTAGGTATGTAGAAAAGAAAACGTTACTTTCTGACACACGTACAAACATTACATCTATATACAACCTCCTAGAATAGTGTATTTTCGTTGTCTCCAAACTTGTGCAGAACCTGTTGCTATTACAGAGAGCAGCGCCATCTAAAAAGTATCTGTCTGGGTACCCGTGTCGCCAGAGGACTTAAAATTGAAGCAAACAATTTAACATTTCTGTGCGGTCTTAAATAACATCAGTTTCAAACCGTAGTGATTTATCAGCAATGACTTTGGTCTGTTGTTGGGAGGTCTGCTGGGTTAGTTACAGGTTGGAGACTTGACTTGTCCATGGTCATTTAGAATTAAGAACAGGATGGCACGCTAAACCCGTTAGTAATAGGTGGAGAGAATTAAAAAGTCTCATTCAAAGGTTGGCTATGGACATTAAATGATCAAAGCATGACCACTTTTGGATATATTTGAACTCTCGTGTTGCAGATGGGGTACAGAAATCAATCACCTAGCTCAAGTTTTAACAAAGTAGTAATCATCCCAAGTATTCTCTATCAAGAAAAAATTGAACACTGGCAACCACCAAGGTGACCTACACACCAAACCTTGGTTTGGAGAGTTTGGCCAAAGTAGGCCCTGACCTCAACCATACTGACCACCTTGGGGAAAGAGATTGGTTAAGACAGTATAGGGCCCTGGAAAAGATAGCAGCTCTCAACATTTTTATGATGAGAATGATGTCAGAATGTCAGAATGATGAGATTTGCACAAAAGAAGCCTTCCCATTTACTCTGTCTATGCTGAATAGACCCTTCACAACAAATGCCTACAAATGAATTCCCCCTTCAAGTGACAGACAGGTGCACACCTCTAACTAATTGTGCCATTTGGTTGGTTTACATAAGCAGCATAAAGGTTTTAGTTGAGCCCTTGAACATCCACCAGGTGCTCGGCTCCCGTCTCGGGATGTCCCATTCAACATTCCACAAAATTTTGAAACTCCATGTTCATGCTTATGGTTTCAGCATTCAATGGGAAGTCCAACAAGATCAAGGTGCAATGATAGCCCACTTCTTTGGCCAAATGATGTATAGCTTATCTCAGTCCATAAACTAATTACAAAGAATGTCTATGAGAATTTAGCATCCAAACTGCAAAGAAAAGACACATTTTTGAAAAGCGAGTAACCAAGTTTCAGTACATCCAAATGAAAGCTGTGAAATATATGGAGTTCTCTGCAGCTCCTTATTTTCCTAGTAGCAGCTACTGTATATAGAAAAATCCTCTAGAGGACGAGAGCTGTCAACTAGCAAATGTCTTCCAATTCTGCTAATGTGTCATCTGTGACATTCATAACCAGAATAAACTCCTCCTAAAATACTCTTGTTTTTTTTTAATCCACATCAGCCCTTTCATCTGTGATACAGCCACGTGTTCAGGAATTATCAGCTCCCGCTCTAGACTTTAGGATCTATAAAAAAAAGTAAACACGGCTAACTTTGTACGACCTTGGGCAAGTATCCTAACCACGCTGTGCTTCCATGCCGATTTAGACTGATATCTTTAATGCAGACTAATAGTCATCAAATAACTTGCTGTTCTCAAGTTCTCAGATAGCCGGTAATATCCTGGGCTAAAATATTATAGTGTATATTTCTATGCGGTACATTTCTGCAATGCATAGGCATTTTTCTGCGCTTTATGTATTTAAAACTCTGTTGAAGCTAAAAACTCTTTGCTGCACTGAAATCCCAAGCAATGTAAAGTAGTGTACTCTTACTCTCTCCTTCTACCAACATGTTCCTTGTTAGTAGATAAACACTACAGTACAACTGATTTGCTCTGTGCCGCTTTCTCCCTCTCTACCAACCTGAGCTTTACAGAAGATTTGCTGCTTGCAATAAAAACACGATAAATTAATAAACTAAAATTGCCTATTTTTTATATTTCTGGAGCTAGGCCAAAAAGGCAAAAAAAGTGCAGGGTCCTTGGAAGTTATTTAGAAGTGCTAATAAATCCAACACGTTCGCAGTTGTGCAAATCTCAACGTTCCAGAAACGTCGAACAGCCCTGACAGGTTTGTGTAAAGTCGCTCTTTCTACTGTAGACTCATCTCTCCTTTGCAGGAACTTGCTAGGGTCTTTCAACCAGCAGCAGCACACCAATGAAAAGACCTTTTATTTTCAAGGGCGGATAACAAATGAAAGGTCCTGCCAAGATCTTGCCTGTCAATATTTATCCAGGGCCGTGCACCAGCGATTGCATAATCTAGGCTCGTTGCAATACCCCCTCTATGAAAATTTGGCCACTGCACCTCTGTACAATAGAGATTATCGAGAAGCTTGGAGTTCTCTTTCCTCCTCTTTCATCTCTGCTTAGTGCCTGACCTACACCTATGGCAGCCTCCCGCATATCTCAGAAAAGTAAACAAGCAGTAGAATAAATCAATAGTATGCTGTGGTGAGCCTGTGATTTATGGATTTCACCATTGTTTGGCCAACAGCGCTTTCTGCAGATGACAGCCGCACAATCCGGTTTCAACGTCTGCTAAACTTGAAGACTAAATGAACCAAATCCAGTGAGAAAAAGTTATTTATTTTGCTAACAGAGAGACTGCAGGCTTGCGGCAAAAAAGCAAGGGGGATTTGCAAACTAAGGACGTGTTTGGCATTTGTGAAGAAAACAAGACCGTGGCCGAATTTCCAAATAAGTAATAAAGAACGGCAAACAACATAAAAGACAGCTTTCAGATTGCATTTATGTTTTGATATTCCTGGAAAATCCCTTGATGATTGTAACTTGAGGTCTAAAGTGTAGCTATAAAATAAATATTCTTATCTGTTCACCCCCCTATAGTGACCAAAAATCTAAATTACATAGGATGAATGGACAAAGATATCTTGCCACTGGCCTAGTGCCCTGTCAACTCATGCTGGCCATAAACATCAGTGATTTTCTATTCTATCTACCTAAAATGAGCTTTGGAGGTAGACAGGACTTCTGATAGCTAGGCAGGGGTAGTCTATGGCCGGAATACTGGTATTTGAGTGGCAAAAACCCTGCCCCTGACCATCAGATGCTAAATTTCCTAGCTTCTTTGGGTTAGCAGAAGAGGACATTCCACCAGTGGAAGCATCTCATTTGCTAACTGAGGATACACAAAAATTCAGAAGCCCTGTTTTCCATTAAAAAGTATATGTGTGAATATTTTTTAACTAAAAGTCATAGGAAAGAATTAGAACTCCTATAAAGTTTTATTGCCGGTGTTCAGTGAGAAAGCACCAGACACATTTGTAGAGTTTATATGTTTTAATAAAAGCTAAGAAAAGGGAAAAAAACAGCTGGTTTTAACGGTCGCACTTCATCAGGGCCTTAATGCAGAACCGGGTTATCCAGAAGAAGGCTTTAAAAGAATTGTGACCAAAAGGCTCTACTCCAGATGTTAGTTGTTGGTAAAAATTGATAAAAAAAAATTTCAAGCAAAATTGATGAAGATATATTATGGTGTCAAATATGGCCACCTCCAATGATTGGTATATGTGTGTACCATGTTTTGGGACAACAACTGAACGATTATAAAAGTTTTTTGGACTGGTGAGGTAAGCGCACAAATGGCAGCAGATCCACACGTGTGTACTTGGCCATCTCCCCCAAACAGTATATCCAAGAGTATAACTAGGATAGGCAAAAGGCTGATGTCACAAACACGACTGAACCGCTAGTGACACATCCACAGCTGATACGACCACGATGGAGCATTCCATAGCTGATGCCATTACATATTCTTACTCACACACACAGATTTAAATCTCTGACAAAAGATGAATCAGACAATCGTGTTCAGCAACAAACTCGGCTTCACATCAGCTCACACAAGAACAAGGAGAATTCAATTACTTTCCTGCAGCTGCCACTGAAGACATTCCTAAATCCTTCCCCCCTTCCCCCACCGTTGGCCTTCCTGCCTTGCACACAAGCCAGAGGGACTCTTCACACCTCCCTACAGTAAACCTGTCCTAAATAATTACCTTGCCACAGTTCAGACAGACCTTAGAAGCACATTCGGCCTAACCTAGCTGCCACCACTGCAAGAGTATGCTAGTCTCAGCAAATCATTTCCTGATAGACTCCAAAAAGAGGGGAGGAGGGAGGGTGAGCTGACTTAAAGACATTTAAAATCTGCTCCAAAACTTTTCCCAGACACGATACGGCCCCTTCTTCCAGAGCCGGCCTACTCCAAACATGGCTGAAAGCTGGTCTAATTGAGTTTCCAGGCCCAAAGCATCACAAGAGTTACCGTTTTTCCAACACCTCTAGGAACAAAGTGCCAAATGTTTCCAGAAGTTTGTGGGCCGTTAAAAAAAAGGAACACTTGTTGGTTCATCCGATAAAAAGTCCTACGGGTAAGATGAAACACATGCATTATTGAAACCCTCTATTTCTTTGCTTGTTCACAGCTGATGGGTTTTTTGACATAATGAGGAAAAAGCTTAAGGGCTCCTAATTATTGCGGGGTAATAAAATGCTAATTATTTTGATAGTAAAGCCGTTTAACAGCTCCAAATGAAAAAACAACTGCCTGCCACAGCAATGGCTATCAAGGCCTTGACGTTTTGGTTACATATTGTTTCCTATGTGAATGTTGGAGTGCTTTGAGTATTTCCTCTAGATCTGTGTAGGTATTGAGCATTTATTAGAGTTTCCTATAATAAAGACGGGTCACGGATGTTCTCTTCCCTGATGCAGGGTGACTGGTCTCCTCTCCATCAACCTGTAGTTATCTGCAAGCAGCCTGTACAGGTGACCTACACATAACAGGTTCTCTTTAACACAATGTGAACCAGATACTATAGATCCATTCAAGGTATTTCACTAGAATGGACACAGTCCAAGTTGAAGAGTAAACCTTTCTCTGAATGAATTATTGCTCCTTTTCTTTAGCGGCTCCCTCTATAGCGGCTGAAATTCAACTTCAAAGCCAGCCGACAAGTTGCACTTGTGCAGTAAACTTCATTCACTGACATCACTTCACACTTTCAGAGTGCAAAGTTCAAATTGATAATGCGGCCTCTTTCACTAAGAAAAGTTTTGGCCAGGGCCCTCCCGCTTGGCTGTTCATTAATATACAATCAGTACATTAAAAGACTCGGCTCCACTCCTTTGTCTGCATTTGATAGGGGAGGAAAAATAAACCAGAAACTGATTTTTATTTTATTCCCGCAGAAAGATTTAGAAGCAAGCTCCAAGACATTGTAATATCCTGATTTATGGCCCTTACTCTGCCAGTTGGATTATTTTGTTAAGGCCCCACACACCAGGCATTTTTTTTTATTTTGGATAGAGTGTAGGGAATTCAAATTTCAGACTGGTTTGTGCTGTAGATTTGAAAGCCAAACCCAAGTAACACATTAAAAATAATTTCTCCTTGCTACCCCCTTCCTCTGCAGGTTGAACAGTTAGGAAGTTCATAATTGCAGAAGGGACAGGTGATATCACTTCTGCAATAATAATAACTTACCTGCCTGTTTGCAATCTTTTTCTCAATAAGCACGGAGATGCTCATGTGATGTCAGATATTTTGGCATGCCTCTGGATGTTGGGAATGAATAAACTCCAATGTGCATGCGTGGGATTTGCATCATTCCAGCCTGCCCTATTAAGCTAAATATACAGAACTTAGAAGAAGACCAGTTGAAGATTGCGCCCACCACAGGCAACCATAATAGAAAATTGTGATCAGGTAGGCAAGTTGATTTTATTGCAGAAGGGTCATGCAAAGGACCCACCAGCTTGGATTTTTAAAATCACTTATGGAGTAGGGCCATATTAGATTGAGCGCATTACAAATATCTTGTAAGATAAAGTAGAATGTGGTTATAGCACAACCTTAAGGAAAGCCTACTTTATCCCATTCTGGTTCTGAAGCATAATCTGCTATAAAAGTAGTATAATTAAACAGGATTTATATAGCGCCAACATATTACGCAGCGCTGTACATTAAATAGGGGTTGCAAATGACAGTCTAAAAGAGACAGTGATACAGGAGTAGAGGACCCAAAAATGACAGGTGCACTTCAGCTCTACCTCCCATTATATAATTGCAGACAAGCCACAGGTCAATAATAATGCACCCCTTGGTTCTAACTGGCAGCAGGCGGGCAGCCATTATATTGTTATTGATACACATTCGTTAAAAAGCTAGTTCTGCGTACATGCAAAGCACTTTACATGACAAACATCATTCTGCCCCTTTTATAGGCACTAGATGATTTAAACATTTCAAATGGTATAATTGAACGCTGCGGCTAACAATCCCCTACTGGCTAATAACTTTTAAGCCGTATTTAGTGTTTTTTCAACTCTCCGCAGCCCCTCTGCCTTGTAGGAATTTCAAATCCTGCTTTGGATTTTCAGTGTTTTGCTCAAATTGAGACCGTGTGCCACTTATAAATAGAACGAGCTTAAGATATTGTAATGCACCAACAATAGCAGGCTATAAGCAAGGCAAATGCTGGAAGTAACGCTTAACACATGTCGCACGTCAAGTGGCTTTGAAGAGAACCGCTATCCAAATCTCTAAACTTCATTTAAACTGACAAACATCTGTGTGGGGACTCTTGATACAATGTAAACAAAAACATTTAAAAAGTGATGTTATGCAACAGCATTCTGCGTAAGAAGAGCAGGAGAGCCATTATTTTGGCGTTCGAGTGACATCGCCTATGATGCATGGTCTGAGGGACCCTGCCAGAAAAGATTGTGGTTTACAGCAAATATTTATTTACGCTGCATATAGAGACTTAAGTTTTCCCATGGATTCATCAGCGAAGACACAAAAACCATCACAGTTAATAGCCAAAATTACAGCTGTGCAAACACATGCAGTATATTGCACAGAGATGAGTTTTTAACACTCAAGAGAGATCAAAAAAGGTCATTAATTCTTAGGTTAACACTAGAATCTTCTTTATGAAGACTTGGGTTGCAGTACGAACAAGTACTATAAAAACATGAAAGACTCAATGGGGAAGATGGCTATTTTGCCAAATGGAAGCAAAAGTCAAAGTATGGTGAGAATACCAAACTCTCAGTGGTGGCTCATTTGCAACACAACTTGAAACTTGAATGAATGTCCACCAGTTTGTTCAACTGAGGCTATGTAAACTAAGAAGATGGAAGATTTACATAAAATCTGACCTAAACTCAGAAAAAAAAAATCACCAGGTAGGTAGTGTTTTTCACAGAAGATTCCTTTAAAATCTCTTGTCCAAAAGAAACTTTTTATTGGCTCCTCATGGCACGTGAAGGAGTTACATGATCAGTGGCATACCAATGACCAAAGAGGACCGCCATGGACCCAGAAGACTTCATCAGGGTCATCAGCAAAGATGGCCACTTCAAAGAATATAGTGGTGACGGTGGTTCTTGGACCTGTCATTGCTTAGGAGAGCCTATAAAAACTTGAGTGTGCACCATATTTGTCAAGTATGCTGTTCATACTTGCAGATTGTGCCAAAGTTCACCAACACCAATAAGATTTTAGGTCCACTTTAGGGGTTAAGCAAAATTGCCCCCTTAGCTTGTCTGGGAAAAAAGAAAATCCAACAATCACGCAAGGACCTCTTGACCCTTTACAGGTAGGAGTGTCAGAGTTAATGCAAATCCTGTGGCATTTCTGTATAGGCCACATGTCTAAAAACTTACTTACAAGATAGACTGGCCACTTTAGGTGTATGAAACTAAAAGTAACCTTTAAATATGATTAGCTTGGTAACTAACTGGACTTTCCAGTATTTAGTCTTTTATTACAAACTCTATATGCAAAATGCAGAAACCCACTTCAACAATATTTCCACTGCTAATTTATTCTGATTAATTAGCATAGGTGACCAGGTTGCCCAAATTGGTAGTCATGAAGGTTGACGTGTTTCTAAGATTTAGTGAAAAATTGTATCGGAGAACTAGAATCATTGTTATTCAGCCAGCATTCAAACTCCACTTACACAGCGAATTACACCATGAATTAGGCATGACAATTCAATGTAGGTGAAACTGAGACAACAGGGAGCTCTCAAACATTTTCCAAAATGTCTACCTCTTTTAAACACCTCTACTATAACCCCAAGTACTGTTTCCCGTGGCTGTAAACTAGACTATTGTTTTCGTAAAAACCTAACAAAAAATTATGAAACAAACTGACCAGAGCCCAGTTCTTGGAAGTGCAGTACAATATGGGGGACTAAGGAATTACAGATGGATTAAAATCATATTTTGAAATGTGGAAAATAGTAATAACTATGGAAAAGCTATACGCAGTCCAAAACTTACTCCTCTAAGGAGGGCTACAAAAACACATCATTATATTATTTTTCCTAAAGATGATCTCTGGGTAAAATACATTTCTGCCCATATGCAATACAACAACATGTATTATGGATGATTGTGTGTTACATTGGCAATTATTCTTAATGCCATCTTAAACACACCTTAACAGTGCACTGCAGCAAATGTAAAACAAAGCACCACTGTGCATCATAAAGTGCAGCATGCTCAACTTTCTGCATACACAGTTAACAGGATTCATCAAAAACACAGTGCCCACCTATAGTGGGAACAAGCCTCAATCACCCAACAGATCATTAGTTATCAAGGGGGCTGCACTGACATGAGAAAGTAAAGTCTAGCTCTTCTATCAAGATGGCCACCACCACCACACAGTGACACCTTGCAGAACATGGCCCGGTCAGTTTTAAAGAAAAAGATTAATTGATGGGTAATCCTTGGCTCACTTGTTGCCCTTGGTGGCCACCACAGTCCAATGCTGTAATCAGGTTATGAATGACATATTCACCTAGGAACAGCTGTAGATACAGACATAGTCAACTTTTTTTTATAGACTTTTGAGTTTTGGTAAAAAAAGTTTAGGAATATTTGCAATAATTATATTATTCATCTTCAAGACACATTCAACCATAGTCCAACCCCCCCACCTACAGCTTTTAAGAGTCCGATTTGGAAATGTCAGATCTCACTTTCCTTGGCAAGATCCACGTTTTCCTCTTACACCATATCACTCACTCACTCTTCTGCATCCCTACAATATGCATTTTCCAGATACGCAAACTTTTACCAGATGCACAAAATTTACAGATGACTCATGACCAACTCATCGACATCAGGCCTTGGAGGAAGACGGGGTTTCAATAATATCTCCCCACCAAGCCAGCGCTGGGCCTGATCTCAAATACACATCACGGATTGTTTTCAATTATATTCCAAATTCCTCTAACAATAACTATGAGGCGTCTGGCACCAACACATCCGACACTTTGAAGTACTTATCCACCAAACAGTGAAGAAAAATAAAAAGGAAATCTGAAAAAAAAATCTGTAGTCAGCATCTGAGAATTTAAATCTTACCCCCAAATCTAGCAAAGAAAAATGCAAGTCACCTTCACAGGAAACCACAGGATGAAGATTGTTGGAAAGGTCAAATGGTGTTAAAAATGTGCTCGTGTCAGAAGGTCAGGTTAACAACCAGGGAGCAATTTTGTTTGAATTCCCTCTGATAAAACTATATTTTAGGAATTTCTATTTTTCTCTTTCTCCCAAAAAAGGATTGGGATTCCTGCCAAAATAAAAAGTTATAGATTATAAAAGTTTTATACTGTTCTACCAAAAGCAGTTGTGTGCTTTGGTTCTATCCAACTAGTCACTACCTCGCCATGGTGTTGGTTCATGTGAAAAAACAATGGCTGCACTTTTGCCATCAAATATCTTTCAAAATTGTGTTTTTTTATTTAACTCTATAAAATAAATAAATAATAAAATTTTTACTTAAATTTAAATTAAGGTTGGTTTTGGGACGATTTGCACATATTCATCGATGGAAGTGTTGGGTGACCTTCTGCTGTCTATAAGCGTATGAGTTTTAAATTGGGGAAAAAAATACAAACTGTACAGAATTTGTCAATTTTTAGGTCTCCAAAACTTTTATAAGCATTATTCCATTCAAGTGTGTTGCTCATAGTATGGCTCAGCAAATAGTTATACAACTGCTGGAAAGAGAAAAAGGTCCCACGATACCTGGTCATCTGGGAGGACCTGCTGGGAAATTTCCCTCCTCAACAGCTGGATAACCATGGTTTGCCAAATCTCCTCTATAGAGGTTGTAGAAATAAATGTATATTCACTAATGATTGAAAGCCTCCCACTTACTCCTTCCCTGATCCCCTCATAGATATGCTAATTGAGCCCTCAATGACATCTCTTGTGTGAAGGGACATCAATGCATGACACAGGGTTTTCTTCAAGTGTAATGAGGACCTCAAAAGAAAGTCAGACCCACTTCTAACCCCTGCTGAGGGGACTTCAAGCATGAAATTTGTGTTGTGTTTTCTCTATTTTAAATTCTTCAACCTGGGATCACAATGAACTCAAAAAGAAAAGACCCTGAACAATTCTCACCAAACCTGTCCTTGAGAGAGGCCTACTTAGACTCAAAAGGGCCTCCTTTTAAGGTGGTCATGAAGATATAGACTGATGGTCCACATTTATAATTTATTACTCTTTTGAAGTCGATGAAGCTAATTTATATCTAAACTGAGATTCCCAAGAAAAATGGCTGCTCTTGGATTGAAGGGTCCGTGATGCCTTCTGGAAATATAGGGGCTGGTGAATCAATCTAGGGAAACAAAAAACTTCCAAAACTGTTGGATTCTAAGGAGTCCACTTGTGTTAATTTCTCTTTATTACATCTGTGTTTAGTGCTTTGGCAATGTGAGTTGTAGGTACAAATGGCCGTCATTGCCAATTTTATTTTAGAAAAAGGGTGACTTTATTACCCTACCCTTAGAGCACAGAATAGTCCCCTTACCTTTGCTCCTCTACCACTCAATTATCCACCAATATAATAGAAAATATGGGGTATTTGTAGGTATGGAGAACCATTTGTCTTGGGTATATGGGGTAGGAAAGAACCATCAACCCTATATAAGCTCCCACTACAGCCAATCAGAGCTAAGACGTTGCTTCCTTCCCTGGCTCCTAATGGCTAAACGAGGGGCTAATAGAAAGAATAAGAACATACAGTATTGCTTTGGAGGTGGTCATCATAACAAACCCTTTAAAAATCAAATTAGCTTTGAAAAAGTTTTATGTGCAAAATGGCCACCTCCACTTGCAGACAGCAACTGCACTTTAAAAAGAATTTCTAACATAAACTAACAGCCCAAGGCCTAATGGGGTTTATCATTACTGCATGGAAAAATGTGCTAGCTCATATAAACCTAATTCTCTATTTCAATAAACTTTTTTTTTTTACCTTTAACAAACGTTCCCAGGCGTGTAAAGCTCCCCCCCCCCCCCCCATTTATATTTTTCACTTTTTTGTGGCAGAATACAGCATAGATACAAAACAAACTGAACGTACGAGTGGAAAACAAAAACACAAGTGATTCCGAAGGACAATGGGGGTCTTTTATACTCCTGCCGAAACTTCCTGCCTATGCCCACCCACTGAGCATACCTCAATGATCACCAGAGTTTTTTTTTTTTAAAGATATTCTTGACTTGGATGGCAGTGTGTGTCCATGCACCAAAAGAACATCATGTCTATCCAAGCTGATTTTCCAGAACAATCTTTATAACTTTATATATACGTGGTTGAAAACAATAGGAACACATAACTGCAGCTAACAAAAAAAGAAAAACAAACTCTACCATTGGATACTAAAACTTGAAAAAAAATGTGAAAGAAGCCTTAATACTTTCCTGTTCTGCAGAATAATCAGTATTCGGCACACTTGGTGTTGCCACTTGGCCAGCAATTTACCAGCCTGGACAGTAAAGTTGGGACTTGCTTGCAATGGTAATAGAAAAGAGACCACAAAAGCATTTCTCCCCTAGAGAAGGTAGCAACTCTGTGCACGCTGCGAGTGCGTCGGGTGCCTAGCCACCCACCGCAAAATGCAAAGGTATTTGACACAAAGATCTGTGCTGGAAGCGGAGGCTTTTTCAGGCATTGGTGTCTCTTACAAAGAGAGCGGCACAGGCAATGCCATTGTATCACTAGGCAAGACAGGGTTAATATCACACAGTTTACAACACTGTCACCTGCAACAAAATGCGATCTACGCTTTTGTGTATCTTTTCTAAAAAGGGCTTTATTCCTACACTAAACAGAGTAAACACTGGACACTAATACCCGAAGAATCCCAGGCAAGGATTTATTTTACAAGCAGTTGTGTTGCTGCGAAAAGGGACGTTAGCAAGACTCAATTTACACCTTCTAAATCCACACTAAACACCATGTACATCCCACAACTGGATTGCAAAGAAAAATAAAAATAATTTGATCCCTGTGGTTTCTAATGTTTAAAGTTTTGCACCTGGTGTCCGGTCCACATGAAGAAGTTTCAACTCACACCAGGTGCACACATGTAAACAATAAGTAAAGAAAAACACTTTCTGCACAAATGAATATGATATATGGTCATGAACTGGAGACTCTAAGATAAACCTTACTAAAAGACTAATCTTAGTGGAGGATGGTTTGGGCACTTCATTTCTTGATTGTAGTATCAGGAGAAAAGTGGACTCTTGTACATTTAAGGACTGAAACAAAAGAAACCCTTCCACCATCATGGTAACGTAGTGGAATCAAGATTTACAGGACGATAAAGTTAACAAGATAAAATACAAGATAAAGTTTTTAAAGTACAAGTTTTTGAAGGACAAGATAAAGTCCTTTAGGCCATCACAAACACTTGTGTTGTTTTATAGGGCAAAGGAAGAAACCATGATGGGTCATCTTTTGGTATCACGTCCCGCCAATCACATATTGACAAGTTAAGCAACACTCAATTATCAGAAAACATGAAAGGGAAGTTCTTGTCTCGTTCCACAATTTATGTTGAAGATGAGTCCTCCTGTCCACTTACGGTCAGCCCTTAAACTTTGCTTCAAAAAGCTCAAAGATGTTATGATCTTGAAGGAGCTCAAGCCCACCCTTCTACCACTTAGGATTAATTTAGGTAAAATTTTCAGCAAAATGTGCATAAGCAAAAGAAAAGAGTGCAGATAAAAGCTGCATGTCTGCTTGCTTACTGTGGTTTCATATAAACAATGAGACTAAACATTTGTGAACACCAGATCATTACACATATATGAGCTTGAAGGACATCAGATTGGTTAGAATGGACCCATTTTTATTGCAAAGGTCTGGTTCAAACTTTTCTAGACATCAAAGACTGGAATCAGAAATATGAGTTCATCATTAGACAGTCCAGTAAACCATTTAAAAAAACAAAACAAAAAACAGCAGGCCTTATAGTAAGATGGTGATGCTACTAATGTAGCACAGGTCACTAAAAGTAGAGTTCCAACCAAAACACCTATTCCAGGGACAAATGACAGATGTTTATTTCTGCATATCATCAATAGAACAGAAAGTGAGTCATAAACACCCCCATTAAAGACACAAAGAGCACAAAAGCTTGGTAGATGTTCCAATCTTTACCCACAAGTTGGATTAGGATCTACATTACAACTGCAGTAATGCCTGAACTTTACTGAACCTTACAGATTTAAATCCAATCAATGGATGTTAATGGGATCTATATGAACAGGTTTGTGTGTAAGGGAATCTGCATATTGCACATCCTGGGTACAAGAGCTATCCGAATAAAGGACCCACCAGGGTGCAGGGCTCCCATGGGGTGCTTGGAAAAGGGGAGGAAAAAAAACATGCAATAGTTTCCACTTTTAGCCACACATATTACATCAAATTTCTTTTACAGTGACAAGCCTAAAAAGACATAAAAGTTTGCAGAACTTTTACAATGTAAATTGCAGGTATTTTTCCTTGATGGCTCAAAGATTCACTGAATGAGGGAGGGGGCATTCAAAGAACAATTGCATCTTTTATTTGGTGTTGATGGACACCACTTGACCATGTCAGGACAGGGGGAAAGTTGTTCAGTAGCTTCTTATCAGCAAACAGACAAAATTGTTCCTACTTGAGACAGAAGTGGAAATTGGTGAGATAAGGCAGACAAATCTTCACTTGTAGATAATTTGCTTCTGTTCAGTACAGCCTGGAGATTTTCAGACTTCAGATAGTAGAAGTAATAGTGTGGTTACCATTTACTGGGTGCCTAATTTCAATTGTTGGGCACCCAGGAGGAGCTACGGGCATTTGCTGGGCTTTGTCAAAAGTAGGAAACATGCTATAGAACAGACTTCTAGCATTGCGATTGGCTTGCACAAGAATAAAAGGACGCAGAAACACATCACTGGTTTGTACTTTTTTTTTACCAACTATTGTAAAATTTCTTGCAAATGCCTATAAAGTGCTTACCAGGCATTTAAATTAGATAGCAACCATTTAGGTCCATAGCAGCAGTTGAGCAATTACCCAACCACAAAATGCTGCCGGTAGCATCTCAGTGCAACCGGAAAACTGCAAGCTACATGGTAAAGCAATGGGGCACTTTATTATACCAAAACACAGACACAATCTGTAAAATCATGGTGTGCAGCAATAGGCAAATCTTCCTATAAAAAGTTATTCAACCTTTTCCAATGACACATATATCTGTAAAGTATATTTCTGTGCAAGATGAGTTTTCAAGAATTGCTGCCCAAACTGTAAAGATTCATAGGAGGTCTATCTTTGAGTCATGTCCGAGGCTTCTCTCGAGGCCATGCCATTTTAAATAATTTCAGTATTTTCTATGCCAATGACCCAGAATGAGTATGCAAATTGGGATCTTTGACTTTGTTTATTGCTTACCTGTTGGAATAGCAAGTTCCATTTTTTAGAAATAATTCACCAACTGGAACCTTTATGTTTCTCCCAACTCAGGTCCCCTCTAAATGCCCTTGGAACAGTCATTGGACTTTAACATTATGGGGGTCAGAAGAAGGTCAAATGTAAATGAATCAGAAAAACCTTGAAATGAAACCATTGACACAAGCCTAAAACCCATCAACATATTACAAAAGACCTAAAGAAGGCACAAAATACTCTAAAGATCCCTGCTGTTCCTCAAAATCTCAGTGTGGGTTCTACGAGTACCCATATGCAGCAAATCTGCACTATAAACATAACAATACTGAAAGTATTCAAAAATTCTATTGCTATGACTGGAGGATTCCTCTGCTATTCATTCTACTTTACCAAGTCCTATAAACTGAACCATACACAGACATATTTTTGTAGTTGTACATTTTACACATATGTGAGCACTGAAGCTTTTACAATTCACATACTATGTGCATTCAAGCAAGTGACATGTGAGAAACATTAGATGGAGGACTTCTGTGCTAGAACACAGACTCACTTCCCCAACCCATTCCTGAAAGGAGCTGAGGCCTCACTTCCCTTTGGCTAAAAAGCAAATGCTTCATCAAACTTGCAGAAGAGAATTCTGACAAGTGGAATTCACATATGGAGGACAAAGGGAGGTATCATAAGCCTACACAGACCTGGGTTACATATGGATGGATTCGAGACTATGGGCATGTCTTTGGGTGTTGGAACTCCTACGGGCTTCAAGGGTCAGTACAACGAGGTGAATAAGATATGGGTGGAGTGGACTAGGTGAAGCCATCTGATAGCTTTTTCCATCTCCTGATGATTCTCACAGATTATGTTGTTGAAAGAATGCAATTGGTTTTTGAAATGAGAATAAATAAATTGGGCGTGCATTCTCAGAGTTTTTTGAGCACGACCATATTAGCATTTGGGGGTTGGTGGGGCAGTAAGAAAAATGGACCTTCTATTCTTGATGAAAGGTCTGTTTTATAAAAAATTATATATAATCTCTGGCGGTATAACTATGCTATTTAGCTGCTTAGTTTTCACAAATGCTTTCCAAACAAACCCACTAGCTTGAAAATGGTTGAAGAGTTGACAGCATGGAATTCCTTCCCCCCGATCTGTGCCTTGAAGCTACATTAAGACAAGATCAGCACAGAAGTAATTAATTTTTTAGTAGGCCTTAAGGCTAATGAGACCTATGTTCACACCAGACCATACACTGCTGTCACTTTCCTAACTGTAGCTACATCTGTAGAAGCAGCAGACAGGAAAATAATGGGAAAAACACACTGAAACATGCCACTCATAGTTAAACAGACTGCAAATTTACACATGAGCCGCCACAGAAACACCACCGAAATGGAGCCTTTACCTAACTGCTATTAATAAACTGCTAAATATATACAGTTTATTAATAAACTGTATATATATATATAGCGCCAACATAATATGCAGAGCTGTATATTAAATAGGGGTTGCAAATGACAAGCAAAATGAGGTGTAGCATGATGCCGGGTGTCACCTAATATCCACTGCATGGGTAAAATGGTTCTCCAACATGGTATTCAAGATAATTTGCATTCGGAGATGGAACATTGAGCTGGCATAACAAATGTGGGCCTTTCATGGTAGGGTTGTCATATCAAGGTGGGACTACAGGAACTTTACGTTTACAGAAGAATTAGGTCCATTAGGTCTAATAATAATTGTTGGAAACCAACGGCTAGTGACCATTCGTATGTTATTCGTTAACAAAAAAAGTGACAACACCGATGAACAAGGATTGATGCTGGAAATGAACGACCATCCCAGCGGATCTGATTGGGCGATGATCGTTTGCTATCTATTGTGTGTACAGTCGTTCAGTGATCATGGATGGTTCTTCAGTAAACTTTCTCCTTTATGTGTTACTTCCTGCATTGTTCAAACGATCTTATCTATTGTGTGTACATTTTTAGTGGGTTATATTTGAAGGATCGTATCGTTACAGCATGTACAGAATTGTGCACAATATGATCGGTCAAAATATTTGTGCATAATTGTTAGTCTTTCGTTTTCTAACTCAATTATTGCACGTGTGTACCTAGCTTTAGATTATAACTATTAAGACCGGAGCACAGGAAGTTATTAGCTTATAAGAGCACAGCAGATCAACTTTTGTTTAATAACTTACCAATTAGATAGATAGACCAAAACACTTCCCAAAAAAAATGGGAAATGAAATTCATTGTTAGGATTCAATACACTTTGAACTGCCCTTACCAATCTGCATGGTATACAATAAACATGAAATCCAGTTAAATGGTAGCAACACCTGTAAAAGCTCTCAATCCTGCAGATTACTCTTTGAAGGGCTACAATTTTATATAGGATCAAAATGCAGCTTTTTCAAAAAAAGTACATAGTTCTATCCATGTATATCATATCAGCAGTTCACAGACATAATAGCAAATCCATAGTAGATAAAAGAATACATGAACCAAAACAAAAATACAACGTACCAATTAGAAATGTCAATAATGGTTCACTAGACGGTCATAAAACAGAAGGGTTCCCTTATCTCAGTTGTAATAACACACATCAATAGATAAATACCGAGGATAGCCACATGAAGACTTTCTCCGTTAACTGGAAGTAGTTAGGGCAAAGTTCTAAAGCTGCCCATACGCAGGACATACAGGCAAAAAACTTGGCCAACCAAAGATTTTCAGAAGGGTGTCGGAAACAGGATCCCCTCTATCATGGCAGGGGAAAACTAGGCATTCTTTATAAAAAAAAAACTCCAGGTTTGCTTGATCACTTGGAGAAGTTTAGTAAATCAAGCCTAATGTGTTAGATATGCAGTACTTACCCTCATTCTAATCTTACAGAGATACAGCCTTCAAAAAAACAGGAACTGGAACGCAGAGATGCCGGTAACTCAATATTTCCAGTCTGTGAACATTATTCTGCCTGCTATTTGAATAGGATTAGTTGATGGAATAGCAATCAATGGGGATGCAACTAATTCAATAAAAAGTTGCACAGGAACTGAAGCGGTGAGCCAACAGTACTATTAAGCTCTCATCAGATTTTTTTTTTTTTTTGGAAGGCTGTATCTCAGAATGGTCCATGTATTGTTAAAGCAAGCAATGTTCAACTCTACTAACATCCAAGTTTAGTTGATTTGTTGGGTTGCAATTGACTTTTAGTATTCTTAAAGTGATTGTAAGGCAGTCACTATATTTTCACTTAATAGAACTTGCAAATAATAAAGATGCTCCAAAATTGGATCTGAAGTTCTCAAGAGCCAATCAGAGTCTTCTACACCCAACAAATCTTATCTGATTAGTTAAGGTTCTTTGGATTCTACACTCAAATTTGCAAAAATAAATATAAGCAGGTCAATGCATCAAATTGGTGGCTCCAGAACATGGGAAAACCAACCTCTGTATGGCCAGCCTGAAGCTACATATTCATGCAACATATTCGTATGTTAAATCTGAACAAAGTTTTCTCAAACAGCTGATTCTACTTTTTTATTGCATACATTTTCAGGTTTCAGATATAATATGACCTACATGCATGGAACTGTAATTATGATCAGCGAGTCAAACAAACCGTTGGCCTTGGAAGACTTCACAATGGCGCCTTTCCAGATAGTGGGCCGGAAACGCGTCTAAGACTGACTGTACCATACAGAGATTTCCCATCTTACGGTAGCCTGCGTCAAAAGCCACAGGCAAAAACCATGAGGACAGCCAACAAAATGAGTTACTGATTGTGCATGGTCAGTAAAGGGTTACGACCTTCACAAGGCATGGAAACTGATTTACGTTGCCATATTTCTAACAAGGCCTCCTGGAAGAGTGGTTTATGATTTCCACCTGTAATTTGTGATTTTATCACATGGCAGGATCAAAGTAGATTTAAAACAACAATGATTCAACATACGGCTAAGCCAGCGCACACTGGACTGTGTGGGACGGGGAGGAGGGTCCATTGTGGCGTCTAGAATGCAGCAACATTTCCAGAGAGGACTTTTTTTTTTTTGCAAATCTGTTACAGGTGAAGCAGACTAATTCCTGTAAGGCCATTTGAAGCAATACAGTGATTTCTTCCACTCTTTATGCTAGTCTTAGACTATGATAGTTAAAGTAGATTGTCAGCTCCTTGACATGACTAGGGACTCTATGAAATGCTGTACGAGTACATGATAATAGCAAGAATTTTCAAATAATTTAATTACTAAAAATTCTCAGCTTATTTAATTAACTGGACTTCATGTGTTAAATTAAAAAAACATTTAGATGAACACCCCATCCGCCATTTTTTTCAAATGCTAGTAAGAATAAATCACTACTAAAAGAGCTTTTATTAGCATTCATAGATAGACATACAAAAAAAAAAGAACTGAAGATACAGGTGGCACTTGCAGAACAAATGTTCTTTTCACATCCTTGATATCCTGTGCAGTAACTCCACACCGAGATCCAACAGCTGCCATTAGTAAGCCTTCCTTTGCCTAAAATGGCCAAAACCATGGAGCGACAGGCAGCCTTGGTGCAAACTAATAGGTCAACCATCACAATTTTTATGTTGGTCTATATTCATTTTAACCTCTTGATTTTTAATTATTTAAATGTTTACAAAAATTAAGTTTTTTAAAGTTTCTAAAATTGTGCTACAATTTAAATCACACTTTTATTTTGGAAAACAACTTTAAATGTATGAAACATAAATATTGTTTTCCAAACGTCAACACACACACACAATATTTATATAATTAAAAAAATAATATTTTGTGTATTTGGTAGTGTTGCCTTAAAACCAAAAATAAGCTTTTTCTTATTGCAATACAGTACATGTTTCGAGCCTTTTAAAAGTTGAAAAATTCTAAAAGTTTTAAAGACCAAAAGAAAGCAAAACAATAAAGACAACCCTAAGCAACATTAAAAAAAAAACAAAAAACAAAAATAGTTCTAAATATAGTGTGTACTAGACATGAGCAGTTTTCTAAAAACAAAAAAAAAAATGCAGATACCATGGAATAAAAAAAAACAAAAAAAAAAAACATATAAAATAAAACAAAAAATACAAGGAAAGTAAACTTTCCAAAAACTACAAGACTCTTTCACAAAACAAAAACATACAGGCCTAATTTTCACCCAGTTCAGCAAAGTGTTGTCCTTAAATGGTGATGCTCTACCTCCAGATTTATAATACGATAATAAATTAATTCTCCTTATCTAAACATAAACCAATTACATTTTCACAAATTTTCATGCAGATCCGCCCTCAACGCCAAACGTCTCATAAAAAGACAGATGGGTTGAAAGATAAAATGCAGTCGGACGTATTTGTCAACAAGATAAATTCCACCAGAAGGTAGTTTTAAGGAAACGTCAAAACTTCTTGCCAACTTTTGTCCTAAAGACATAAGA
Organism: Pyxicephalus adspersus; assembly: GCF_032062135.1. Lineage (NCBI taxonomy): Eukaryota > Metazoa > Chordata > Amphibia > Anura > Pyxicephalidae > Pyxicephalus > Pyxicephalus adspersus. Next base: position 57,209,108 of record NC_092865.1, on the reverse strand, counting down.
CAGAGCCACAGATAAAGAGAATTATTAGTAATCCTTCCGCATGCACTTTATGATGTTTGAGCTTTGTCACTCCAGCTATAAATAACCGGGTGATTATTTCAACACCTTTTAGATTTAGGATGAGCTTAAAACAACCTGAGGCTAGCAGGCTGCTGGGGGAACTACAACCCTCAGCACGCCAGGGCATAGTGGTATTTTAAAGATTTAAAGAGTACAAAGCTTGGTGCAACATTCTATACAACTACCAACAGTATAAACTGTATTTGCAAATTATTCTTGTGCACAGACTCTTAAAGTATCTACAGTAAGGAAAGTAGACTTCTTAAGCATTTGCACATCAAACTTTTCTAAGCCAAATATAACTTTTTAAAGTTTAATAACTCACCACCATACTGTCTCATTTTTGCCCAGAAGGTGGAGTCACCCTTTAAATATTTGTGAAAAAACAAAATGCTGCCACCAATTCCCATACACCACTCGTCAACCAATCAGCTCAAAGCATGACCATATTAACAGAAGCCGAAAAAAAAGTTTAATAACTTTTGTTGCAGACCTCGGCCATAAAATCACATCAGCAATAAACTCTGTAGTCTCCAATTTGCATCTTGCGTTTTCCTGGGGATGTCAGGACGTAAAAATTAAACCTCAAAATATGGATTAAGTTATAGTGATACTTTAAAACTACATAGAGGATTGCTTGGCAGGTTGCCCGACCCCGTACACCTGGCGCAGCTGATATTACCATCCGCCATGTACAGTATGCAATTCCCCCACCGATACAGTGGGAATAAATCACAACAAGCCATAAAACGGGAATCATTTCACATGGGTAGGTTTCCCCGGGACGGAAAACGCACATGGTGAAAAACTTGATGAAGCAATTGCAATGTAAATCTAAGCTGGAATCCAAATTTTGTACACAGCATCGGTTCTGTAAGTGCTCAATTTTTAAGGGAGATTTTTTTGGAGTTTCCAAAAACTTTGCCAAAACTTTTGGGGCTATCAACAGTTCCAACCTACACTTCTACCAATACCAGAACATGTGAATGTTGAGGTTTGGAGGCCACACAACAGTACTAAGTGGAACTAAAACCCATGGAAGAAAACATTTTATGTTTTTGGCAGGCGGGAAGTGTAGAGAGACAACTCTTTCAACACAAAGCACCATCTGAAAGTTTCCTATTAGGATGACTGGTTTAGAACAATATCTGTAAACGTTATGACCTGTTCTCTGATATAGAAACAAATACGGAAATAAAAACTGTAGAAGTGATAAAGAACTGTAGAAGAACTTTGCATCAGTTATTTAGCAAAAACATGGTCACTCTCAGGACTTCCTGGTCCCTTCGTCAGTTTGATGTCTGCAGTGACAGCTTTCCGTCTATAGAACTTTCTTTTATGTGTTGCTACTTTGTATGAAAATTATAAGATTAGGAAACTTTTACATGTTAATGAAGGATTGCTATTAATCTACATTTTATGCAACTTTTATTATATATCTATAAAACATTCTACAAGCAAAAATATATAAAATGACAGCACACACATGGCTACTTATGGTGTGGGGAGGAAGTTAATGAGACTTTTTTTTAAAGGTGTGAAAAGCAAAAAGCATATTATCGTTTTATATACTGATAGGGATATGGTCCTTGTAAAGCACTGCATACTGTCAGTGCTTTATAAATACACTAAATATATTTATCCTGCAGGTAAGAATTCTGTGGAGCTGTAATAAAATATGTTGTATGTTACTATTAATCAGGTATATTAATATTATGTACATTGCTACAGGAAAAGAAAACTAGACAATGTAACATAATACATTTGGGCTGATTTTGGTATCTAGAAGGCCTAAAAACAAAAGAGGTGATGGCTTGTATGTGGATGATTTTGCTGTGAACAGACAACATGCGGAGTTCTCCATGCAGGTGAAACAAGCCATCCTTAAGCTGCAAAAACAGAAAAAAACCCGTCTGGGAAATTGCTACAATATTAGGAGTGGCAAAATCTACAGTTTGGTAAATCATGAGAAAGAAACAAAGCACTGGTGAACCCAGCAACGCCAAAAGACCTGGACGTCCATGGAAGACAACAATGGTGGATGATCGCAGAATCATTTTCATAATGAAGAGAAACCCCTTCACAACAGCCAACCAAGTGAACAACACTCTCCAGGAAGTAGGCGTATCGATATCCAAGTCTACCATAAAGAGAAGACTGCATGAAAGTAAATACAGAGGGTGCACTGCAAGGTGCAAGCCACTCATAAGCCTCAAGAATAGAAAGACTAGATTGGACTTTGCTAAAATCCATCTAAAAAAGCCAGCACAGTTCTGGAAAAACATTCTTTGAACAGATGAAATCAAGATCAACCTTTACCAGAATGATGGCAAGAAAAAAGTATGGAGAAGTAACCCAGGAGTTTATTAAAGCAAAGAAGCTTTAGGATATTCTATAATAAATATTCTTGAATGTCAGTCACCTGATCTGAACCCAATTGAGCATGCATTTCACTTGTTGAAGACAACTTCGGACAGAACGGCCCACAAACAAACAGCAACTGAAAGCGGCTGCAGTAAAAGCCTGGCAGAGCATTAAAAAGGAGGAAACCCGGCATCTGGTGATGTCCATGAGTTCAAGACTACAGGCTGTCATTGCCAGCAAAGGGTTTTCCACCAAGTATTAGAAATGAACATTATATTTTCAGCTTTTTAATTTGTCCAATTACTTCTGAGCCCCTGAAATGACGTGATTGTGTAAAAAAAGCTTTAGTTCCTGACATTTTTATGCAATAGTTTTGTTCAACCCACTGAATTAAAGCTGAAAGTCTGCAGTTCAACTGCATCTGAGTGGTTTTATTTAAAATTAATTTTGGTAATGTACAGAACCAAAACTGGAAAAAAAGTTTTCTCTGTCCAAATATTTATGGACCTAAACTGTATAAAAGTTGTCATACTCTAATTCATTCTCTCTCTCTCTCTCTATATATATATATATAATTAGGGAGAGAGAGAAACTACTTTGGACATTAACATATTGATACCATTGCACAAATTTAGATTGATATACACATATATGAGGATATAAAGGGATTGTTAGATCTGTATGTACACCTATATGAATGCACATACATTGGGATTCTTACATGCACCCATACTGGTATCTATGTATGTATACTTACTGATATGCACTTATATATCGAATTCTTTGTATGTACACTGGTATACATACAAACTGGTATATAGATCTATGTAAATGCACATACTTTAGGACCTTTATATGTACACCTACTTGTTTGCATACATATTGGTATATTTGTATGCATGTATATTATTATTATTATTATTAAACAGGATTTATATAGCGCCAACATATTATGCAGCGCTGTACATTAAATAGGGATTGCAAATGACAGACTAATACATGTATATGGGGGATCTTTGTATGTTGGTAGATATATCTCTGTACTGGTAGGCAGATATTTTGGTATATCTAAATTTACACATACAAGTATGTAAATATACAGTATACAGTATGTATATTGTATATATAGGCATCTTCATAGGTACAACTACTTGTATGCACACATATTGGTAAATTTGTACGCATGTATATGGGGGATCTTTGTATGTTGGTAGATATATCTCTGTACTGGTAGGCAGATATTTTGGTATATCTAAATATACATGTACAAGTATGTATATATACAGTATGTATATTGTATGTATATATATATATATATATATATATATATAGGCATCGTCATAGGTACAACTACTTGTATGCACACATATTGGTATATTTGTAGGCATGTATATGGGGGATCTTAGTATGTACACCTATATATTTTAGTATATTCACCTACAAGTATGTATACTGTGTGTGTGTGTGTGTGTGTGTGTATATATATATATATATATATATATATGTGCATGCATCTTCATAAGTACACTTAGGTGTATTCACACATATTGGTATCTTTGTATGTACACATACTGGTAGGTAGATATTTTGTTATATTCACCTACAAGTAAGTCTATATATGTATATATATAGGTATCTCTATAGGTACACCTACGTGTATGCAGACATATTGGTATATTTGTATGCATGTATATAGGGGATCATTGTATGTAAATCTATATATTTTGGTACCTGGATATTACTTACAGGTGTGTGGTCCAGGCTGGGAGGTGAGTGGGGGTCTCGGTGATCCCCAGGTTGCTGCAGTCCACCATGCCCCCAATACAGGTACAATTCCCGGGGCAGGGCGCTGTGGCCCCCAGACATAATCCGAGCAGGAGCTGAGAGATGAGGCAGAGGTGCAGGAGCCGGCTCCTTCCTGCCCGGGGCTGCATGTTCCTATAATCCGGAGGGATCGATGTGAGCGCTGCTGATGAGCCGTCCTTACAGCGATGCTTCCATGCTCGCCAGTCCCGGGATCCCTATGGAGCTCGCGGTATGAGATCCCGGAGGTACAATCCGATAGGTCGCTATAGATCCAGCGCTCCCCGATCCGCTGCCACTCCGCACTGCTCTACAGCTAGCACTACTGCGGCTACAACTCCGACACACAGACGCTTTCCTATTGGCTGCCCCGCGCATAGGCTCATTAGCGGCTGTATCGCGCTAGCTGATTGGCTGATTCGCTGTCCCCGCCCGCCCACTTTGACTCTCCTGCACTTGGAAGTTTGTAACTTTTCTTTCTTTGCTCAGTTGTCTCATGGCTGGCAGAGGGGAGAGCTGAGCACAGGGTGCACGGATCACACCTGGATTGTCTCTACAACTACTAGTTATTAGGATCTTACAGCAAAAGAAGTTAGCACTGTCACCTAATAGCATGAGGGATCCAGAGTAAAATCTCAGCCAGAGCACCATCTGCCTGGAGTTTGTATGGGGATTCCTGACTCTGTATTACTTTCCAGAAGGTGACAGGTGAAAATATGAGAATTGTTCACGCAGTGCTATTCAGTTCTATAGACAAGGGGGGGGGGGGTTTGATTTGTATTGTGGTCGGTCATTTAGGGGAGATGTCAGAGGACAACTGTACGTATGACAGACCCCCACCTGTATGTTGGAAAAGAATCGTCTAGCCTAGTATTGTCCCCAATGACTATCAATATAAAGGGTTTTGTTTCCAATGATCAGCAATTTAGGGACATGTTTCCTACTGGCCACCAATAAAGGGGCATTCTTCCTACTGACCGCCAGTATAAGACACATTCTTCCTACTGACCCCGTATAAGACACATTCATCCTACTGATCACCAGTATAAACATGATCACCAGTACATTCTTCCTACCAACCACCAATGTAAGGGCCACTTTTCCATTGACCACTATTATCAGGGGCATTCTTCCTAATGATCACCAATATAGGAGTGCCATTTTTCCCAGTGACCAGCGAAAGAAGGGATATACTTCTTTTTTCTTCTTAAGGGGAATTCTTACCGATGACCAATGCAAGGGGGCAATTTTTTTTTCCAATGACTGTTTTTTCTTACTGTCCCCCAATGTGGGGGCATTTTCCTACTGAACTCCCTGATAAAATAATTTAGTCGAACATTTCCCAGAAAAATTGTTTCAAGGGTTCCTATGTACAAAGGTCTCTTCCAATTATTCTCCATCCACTTGTTCCACACTGGAAAATATGTTTCGGCTGCAGGTTCTTGTTCATTGACCCGTTGGTAATCTGCTAAGGGTGCCAGAAGAGCGTACTGGTTTCAGGGATCAGAAACTAATCTTCCTGCAACCAGTTCTTCCCCACTGGAGTTGCTTATTCAGCCCTTTCCCATGGAGTCTTACACCTCCTGCTGCATTTTATCCTAATAAAATCAAAGAGTGGGAGTAAACCCTCCCATTATCAACAGGGCAGGTGGGTGGAAACATCAAAATTGGATGAACTGGCTTTTTAATAAGAGCATATACCAGCACTGGTGTCCATCTGCAAAACATAAAAAAGAAGCACACACTGTCGTAATTGTGCACACTTGACTGTCCAGCTGCACACAACAAATGCCCATGAGGCTGCATCCTTCCCTTGGGGCTGTTCAGGTCATTTGGAAAGCTGTCATGCATTCAGCCAATCTCCTTATTTCAAAGGGAGCAGAATTACTGACGAGAGGCCAGCTCTCTGAAGTCTGACAGTATACTCTTTGTTGCCAGGGGCACTGCATGAGCCGGACTACACACAGGTGGGTGAAGGGAAAGGCGGGTCATCATTTTGTATCCTTGGGCTACTTAGAGTAGAGCTACCCCCCCAAGACAATGAATTGTATATCATGAATTTATTGTTCTTGTTGATTTCCAAAAAATACTGTTTTCAGTATTTGGTATCCTTTGCTGGTAATCTTCTCCAATCCCATTCTTGACTTCACACGCTCGCTCCAATATCCACTGTTTTGGAATGGCTTCCCAGTAGTGGCAATGGTGGACCATTCTTTATCAATGAGCCTGATTTATCAAAGCTACCCAAGACTGAAGAAGATAGACTATCACAGGGGAATGTGGATGATCCAGAAAACCTACAATCGATCTGGTCTAGGATTTAAATTTTCCAAATAATAGTAAATTATTTTAAGAATTAATTTCCAGGTTTGCCAGATCACCTAGTTTCTCCCATAATGGTCTATCTTCTCTATTCTTGGAGAGCGTTAATAAATCAGACCCAATGGCTCCAACAACAAAGGGTGCATTTGACAGGGTGGCAATGCAAGAGAACATCAGGGAGACATTTGTCACCCCATATTAGGAACTGCCGGAAAAGGTCCTTAGAAAAATCTCCAGGTACAATTTTAAAGTGGCACAAAAGTCAATCAAAGCCAATAAAGATGCCCAAAGATCATCTACTGGACAAGAAGATAAAAGAAGATGGTGGCGTCCTGTAAAGGAATGGGGAGAGTTGAGTAATGAGGGTTTAGTTCTACTTTAATGGCAGCTGGAGAATGAAAGAATAACAGTATTTTCCCAGTAAGGTGCAGTTACTTCCCACCTATTTTTAAGAACTGTAAATGGCACTTCATGTTTGCCATGCGCCATTAGGTAGATGTATTTAACGTGGCCCACAGTAGCCCCAACTCCAATACTCTCATGTAAGTACTTGAATGGTGATCCACCATACATGTAATGAAGACCCAGCTCCCGTAGAGAATAATAGAAGCTGAGGCTAGTTATACACTAGCAAAGTATATCTGATAGAAAGTGCCATGTGCATTTCTTAAAGCAGAACTAAAGGTGAAAAATAAAAAACTGCAAGCAGGCAGGTTGTTTACTGCAGGAGGGGCAGGCAGTAAACAAGTAAGTGTACAAGAGCAATTATAGGCAAGCATGGTATGAGGAAGCCAACAATGCAACACTACATATGCAATAATGGAGGTTTGTTAAGGTCAGTGGGGTATCATAGGATAAGGGAATTTCATGTAAACATTATGGGCAGCATGGTTGGCTCAGCGGCTCACCTAGATCCCAGGTTCGAGTGTCCTTTTATCTACATTATATAGACTGTATGAAGATAATATAAAGCAGAATACAAGTCTTCTTCCTAATACAGGAAGTGCACTTGGTTGATTCTTTTTTATTTTTCAAGAAACAACCCATCATGCTCTGTAGTTATGTTTTGCTTTGCTTTTTCAGATGATAAATTCCCTACAGACTCATCATATGCTTGCAGTTTTTTGTTACTTTTGTACCCCCCAACCAAAACAAATGCTATTCCCCTTGGTATATAAAATGATTTGAATACATCTTATATTGCTCTCTTGGGAGAAAATATGGTCAAAGTGAATAAAAAACAATAAATGCTGAGATTCTAAACGCCACATACCTATTTGTATAGATCAGGGGTTGGTAAACTCCGGCCTTTAGGCCAAATAGGGCCTAGCCGGTAGGTGATTCCGGCCTAATGTTGGTGGATCAGCCAGAGGGCCTTAGGAACTGCCAGGACCGCTGGAGCTCCGGTGCCGCCCCCTTGCAGTTGGTCCCCTATTTACCGTGGGCGGCGTTGATACTTCCTCCACCGTGGTAAATAGGGAAAGCTCCATGAAGGGAAATCCCTCTCCTCCGCAATGCATCTGGAGGAGAGGGATTTCACTTCAGGGGGTATTCCCTGGTGGTGGGCGGAGCCATTGAGGTGGGTCGGCCTAGTGTGCTCCTGCCCACCCCATAAATGGCCTAGTGGCCATAAAACTTTGCCGACCCCTGGTATAGATGATACATATATTGTACTATTTAATTCATAGAGTTTTTTTGTCCAATTTACGGATCATTCACTTAGCTTAATAAATGAGGTGAAACTCTGTTCATGTTGTCCATTAGTGGTGATTGGATAGTCCCAATTGGAGTTGATTCTGAGCCTCAATTCGGAATTTCGATCTGATATTACTATATCTCTAACAAGCGGCTGGGTTGGCTCTGCTCTTTTATGTGTCATTAATGGCTATAGTATGGTTCATTAAAAAAATACATACTCCAATTTGGAATTTCCAGATCCAGTCAATTTTCTTGACTGATCTGTCAGAATTCAATCTGACCAGAAATTTTCTATTCCGCTCATCCTACCATGTTTTTTTTTATTTCCATGCATGTGATTGGGTATTCACCTATGGAGGAGATCAAAGCGGGTGCCACTCACCTGTCCAACGCCCTCCACCTCTCCATAGAACAGGGTGGCACTGTTTGTAAAATACTTATTCGATTTGCTTGCCTAGTATTCAGCTTTACCACATAAGTGAAAATGAAAATACATTTTTTTTCCATGTTCCGGGACCAGATGGGCCCCTTGAACTTGCTTTTGTACTAAACATTCCCTCTTTTGTTTGGTAAAATAAAAGATTCTATTTGCTTTCCATAGATGGAACCATGTCAGTAGTAACGTGTTATAACAGGTAAGTAATACAAGCACCCTACCTGCATAGGTGTCACACTTCTAAATCTAGCGTAAATAAAATCAGGCCGGTTACCCAGGACCTAGATTCCTCCAACACAAACAAAGTGTGTAATCTCACAACCGTGTCAGTAACAGCAATTGATTAGCGTGTGCTGTTGTGAGTTGTCAGCTCAAAAAGACTTTGTAGACACGGCGTCATTGTTAATGATTTTCACGTGTGTCTATCCCAGCATATCCTACCATTTTTAAAACTGGGTTTTGAAATGCTGAAAGTTATCTTCAATTTGCTATCCTTAGAAGAAGGATGTGGAGAACAGAACTTCACAAAGAATTGACTTGTCAGGACGAAGGGATTCAAGCGTTTCCAAAACTAAGGATAAAAATGTTATAAACTGCAGCTCACCAATTTTCTTCCTTCTTTTCCTTGTGATCCGGTTGTAAACACTTCCTGGTTCAGGTAACAATGCTTACCCTACAAAAGGTCCAACCCCCCCCCATCTCTTCTGTAAAATAGGGGAAGCTGGAAACAATCTAAAGCTTATTTCAAACTCAATTGTGTTCTGAACATCTACAACTCAACCAAATGGGTGCAGTTGGGAACCATTTTCCTGCTCACATTTGTACATGATTGCATTCACATTGAGGTTGCAAATGTTTGTGGCACAGTTCTTCAATGTGACCCATAGCTTTTGGTCAGCCTTGAGCGGCCAGTTACCTCTATTGACTTGTTCGGCATACTGTCCAACTGCAGTAAGCAGCGGTTGAGCCTGGTTGTATATGGTTGCATTGTGGTTGTTGATGGAGAATTGGAGATAGTCCACAATCCTTTGTAGTGAGGTGAACAGCATCACAACTGCAACTGCACTCAACTGCACAACACAGAGTTCATCAAACGCAATGGTTGACTCTAAAAAAACACTTCTGGGCATAATAAATGTTGACTAGGGGCACCCTGTAGTGGCTTACCAAAAAGCACTAGAAACCAGCTGACAAGGTATCTGGTGGGAGCAGACAGTATTCTTTGCACTTATATAACTAATATCACAAAGTGGATTTAATAGTATTTTTAACAGACCATTAAGGACCAAAAAAAGATGATCATACTAGTTGATAGATGTCAACCAGATGTCACCCTGATTCCAATCATTTACTTGAAAGGATCATTGTGCATGTATCAACCAGGCTGATTGAGCACCACTCCACCCTGCCTGCTCTGAGAGGTTGTTATAAATCAGTGGGAAGCGCTCCCAATAACCAACAGTCAACCAGAGAGCTCCCCATTGTTTACTTTTCCAACAAACAGATTTGTTTAGTTATTGCAAATGGCGGTGGTAGCTCCTATTGCCTAATGGCTGTCATGACAGCAGCTACCCCGATTGGAAAGTGCCACTGTACTTTCACTCTTTCCACTTTCTGTCCCGGTGGCAATTGTCATCTGGATTTACATAGAGGGGGTAGCTATCCAGCAGGGACACAGACTATAAACAACAGTATTAAATGTATTCTCCAAATCTGGACCTAATTCAAAAAAGCAATGTGAAACATGCCAAAACCTATAAAACTGGTCATCATTGGTCTAATATGTGCATTGAATATTTTCAGTGCAAGCAGTGCATAAAATTTTCCCCCACCAGTATTATAAGTAGAGAAGAGCCACCTAACAGGAGCAGAACAGCTAATTTGATTAAAGTAGTGTGAATAATACTCTGTACTTAGGATAAATACAGCTTCTGTAATTGTAGGGGTCTTTGAAGTGGAGCTTATGTAAAAATGCAAGGTGCTATTACACCTGTAGTATAGCTGATGGAGTGCGAGTGTAATCAAAGCTGGGGAATACACTTCTCATAAAAGCCCCATTCACTACCATCCATGAATGGACCAGTCAGCTGTGTTGTATGTGTACATCTATTTACTCTAAGACCAACTGCTCAGTGCTCAGTCTATACAAAAACATGACCACCCAGCACAATGTCAGATAGGGACAATGTAAGATGGAGAAAACGTTTGCTTTATTATATTTCTATGACTTCCTATGTTACACAATTTCTAGGTATGGTGCCATTTCTGGGATTAAATTGAGCTCAGGTTGGGTTGCTACATTTGTTTTCTCTTTTTTTTGGGGGGGGGGATTTGTTCCCTATTTATTAATATGATGATCCTGTTGGTAATACCTTAGGGCAGTGTTTCTCAACCAGACAAACAAGTTCCTTCAAAGATTGCTAAGGGTTCCTTGAGCAAAGAGCATTGCCTCTCAGGTCAATTTAAGTGACACCAATGAACATTTTAGCTATCTGTAAGGGTGACATTCTTCCCAATGAACACCACACTATTGTATTGTAAGCTGTGGATATAGCAATTAAAGAACTGATTCCCTAAAGACCTGAAGGGTTCCCCAATGTAAAAAGGTAAATAAAGGCCGCCAAAGGGGGACAAAGTTTACTTACCGTACCATGTGAAGGAATAGTGTTGCGCTATCGTAAGACCATGTTTCCCAACTTTTTGACATTGTGGAATCCCTTAAAGTAATTTTCAGTTCTTTGGGGAACCCCTGCTATAATTATTATATCCACAGCTCACAGTATCTTTCTTGTCATTGGGATGACCACCACCCTTACAGATAAGAAAGTCACAACCTACTCATTGCTACCCTGGTTGAGAGACACTACCCTAGGGCAAGAGGGAAACTTTTCATAAAGGAGTGTCCACCAGTATTTGGTGTTACTTATACACATATAATAAAACTTTTGTGATGAATTGCCTGTTTTCCCATGGCAAATGGCTGAAAAAAAATCTCTATTTTCTATTTTCATAGCTACATATGGGTATGTTTCAATGCTTTTTGCCACACAACTTTTTTTCTGTCCCCAACTGTTTATTGTTTCCTTCAGGGCAACAGGTGCTCTTTATATTATCAAAAGAACCATTGGATGTGCCCAACAGACATTATATATATTGCTTCTATAAACCCATCCAGGTAGATGTGTGATAACTACATCCCCGTAGCGAATTGGCTATTCTGTGGCTGTCTCGCGTGACACAATGGTATGAAAACACGATTGTTAGTTTATTTGCAAAGAGACAGAACCGGTCCATCTATCAGATGTCTCTGCACACCTGAATCTATTCATTGCCTTTGTTCCCTGCTTATGCGGTTAGAATGCAGAAGGGGAGAATAGGCGATATCACATGCTAGGTGCTAATATCTACAAAAAAAAAAAGCACCATCTGGATTTGAAATTAGATCTTAAAACAGAAAAGCCCTAGGAGGGGGGCTTATAATGCCAACGTTAATCCAACTAACGATGAGTTTTAGATCATTAATGGATGTGAAAGCGCCAAGAGCTCTGTTGTTATTGAGTGTTAATTAAAGTATAACTGACATATTTGACTATAGGCTCTGGAGCCAAATGGTTATTATTGTAACCAGGCTGCTAATATTTTCAAAAAATATTTTTTTAAAAAAGAGACGTAAAAATTAGCGAATAAAAAATTCTCATCCAATTCGAATTATTGGATAAGGTTAGGACCCATTGATACTAGCCTGGTCTACTGCGGGTTAACTGGTACTGGTACCATGCTCATGCATGTTGCATCAAGGCAGATCATTCATTTGAACAGGCCAAACATTATTGGACTTTTGGCAACTTTTTGCTGCTGAAGGCACTGATCAACTGGACACATACAGACCTAACACCCTGGCAGAGGGTTCTAACTCTTAGCATCTCTATCCTAAAGCTTTGAAACTTCTTTAGATATGGTCTATTTTCAAGTTCATACTACCCGCAATGTCCTGCAGCAGTCTTCCCCAACACACTGTTGGCCTTGGTGCTCATTCCTTATCCAGTCCAGATGAACATGGCAAAGGTGCAGGTTGATCTCCTTGGGCTCACACACCCATGGGCAGCTGTGCCCGCATGGATTTAGCGGTAGCTATCTAAACCTCAGCTGTGTTGGTGGCAGATGCTGTGACTTTGCACCAACTACCTTGCTATTAAGTATTAGAACACTGTTTCTGTTTGCCCTGACCTTTGCCTGGATTTGGATTATGCTTTTCTTGCCACTTGCCCCTACCTTTGCCTGGACATGGATTAGGATAAATCTGCTGCCTGCCCTAACCTTTGTCTGGGCTCAGATTATGCTTTGCCTGCCACCTGGCTGACCTTTGTCTGGACCACTGCTCAGCCTGATGCCAGCTTCAACCTCTGCTTGGCTTGGTTTTCCTCTCTGCTTGCCATTACCCTGGGTGCTCCCTGTCCTTACCTGTTGAATACTAGCTGTCTAGACATTGGAGCCTCTCCTTATTACCCCCACACGTGGGATGAACCTGAGGTCCTCAACCTAGTGGCACCTTGCAATGAAGAGCCTAAAAGCCACTAGGGTTACCAGCCCATCACCCCTGGTGGGGCCATCTGGTGAAGACCAGGTATCACTCTGCTATCATTAATGTGGTATATCCCTTTAAAACTGTAGTCCATACCCATCCTAATAAATTATCCATAAGAACAGAAATCTAGTGACCAGAATACAATGACAGCAAGATAAGTCTCTTGGATCTCACTCCTAAAGGCCAACAAGAGTGTAAACCACCACCCTGAGTGTTCACCTACTGGCATTTATTCAAGAGTGTATTATTATCTTTTTTTGGGCGGACTTATCTTTAAAATCTTTAACTATAACAACAGTTCATTTCACTTGACCACAACTAGGATGTTTGCATACACTTTACCAACACCTCGACTTTCATGCCGATGCTTTCAGCCCTTATCCGACTTCCATATTTAATTATCAGGTGTCTCCTTGGTTGGTTTTCTTCCGAAACACTTCCTTTAGTAATCACTGAACATAATGCAGCTGCAAATCATTAATGGGAGCATTTATCGTTCAGCTCTATGTGTGGAGCCCTATCAAAGCTTCTTGTTATCAGTAGATAAATGGAGCACATTTGAGTACATAGGCCACAAAAGATAATTCCCTGCTTGGAGATAATCAGGGAGACTAAACAGTGTTATAATGCACAGAAGCCTGAACTACCTGAAGCTTTAGTGTTCCTTCTGAACAAAATTCAACTGTATAGAGACACTGACCTTAAGAGAAAAGTCCACTAAAGGGTCTACTTCCCATAATCCTTCTATAAACGCCCCTATGGGTTCAGTTACAACAGGGTGGCTATACATAGAATATAACTCTGGCCATTCTTTACCACTTCAGATCTGGGTATTAGCTCAATGATGACAGTGTCTGTGAATATCTGTCCATCTATGACCATCCTTTCCAGGAGGACACATTTCCCCCTAGAAAATGCTGCATCCAGGCCTGATCACAGGTCAGAGCGGAGTAGCAGTCACACCCCTGAGGTGCCTGTACATAGAACTGTATTGCAGTTTTGCAAGAAAACAGTGTCTATGTGGGGCGTTAACTCATGGTCAATTTGACCTCCAGATTTTCCTATACCGAAAATATTATGGGGTACATTTAAGTATGATCCACCTGATTACTTGAAACGTAACTAAAATAAAAGCAGTGAAAATGGTGATCAGCTGACCATTGTTACTTTTATGATTGACAGAACCATATTTTCTTTGTCTAGTGCTGGGCTATTTATAAAGTAGCACTTAGTCTTTAATAGCGGTGGTTCCCACAGGAAATGGTTCTTTGGTCAAATATCTTCTATGACTTCCAAAAGTAGCATTGATAGTAAATTGGCCAAATACTTTTAAATATGACAATCAAGTGCTCAGTAAAAGAGAATAAGGCAGTAATTCTCAAAAAGGTGGCCTTATTTATTAAAGCTCTCCAAGGCTGGAGAGAATACACTTTCATCAGTGAAGCTGGGTGATCTAGCAAACCTGTAATGTATTTCTTCAAAGTCATTTGCTGTTTGATAGCAAATGTTTTGAATCCTGGACCAGATCCATTCCAAGTTTGCTGGGTCTTCTAGCTTCACTGATGAAAATGTATTTTCTCCAGCCTGGGAGAGTTTTAATAAATCAGGGGCATGGTGTCAAGGAATTTAGGGTTCCTCCAGGGGTTTCCAGAGATTTCAAGAGCACTGAGTAATTTGTGGTCAAGTTTAGGTGACACCTTTGGCTCTCTGTTAGGCTGACTTTCTTACAAATGGCCATCAATATAGGAGGCATTTGTCCCACTGACCACCATGCTATTATACTATAAGCTGTGTATATGATAATTGTAGCAAGGGCTCTCTGAGACCTCAAAGTTATTTCAAGGTTTCCAACCATAATAGAGTTTCTGATCACCACTCAAATAGTATTAAGGTACCTCTGTTCTCTACTTTTGAAATCCCTTTACCAGGGAACAAAATTGGCCCCCTAATTCAATATGGCGGTCTACAGCGGCAATCAAGAATTCAAAAGTAGATAGCCAAAAAGTGTTGATCCCTAAATCTCAGATCACTACTTTTTATAAATAGGTTCCTATGAGTTTATAATAATAGAAATCAACAATAACAAATGAAATACTATGATCATATAACCAACACTCAACAAAACACTTGTTAGCCAATAAATGGATCAATAGTTTATTAAATGATCTTGTTATTGTTGTTGTAAACCAACACTAACAAATTATTTTGTTGTCACAGATTAGGTGTAAAAAGAAAATCAGGCATATAAAAGCCATTAATCAGATGAAAATTACTGGCCTGAATTTGACCTATAAAAATAATGAGACAGAGCAGAAAATATGTTAAGCAAATAACAAATTAGTCTGCAATTAAAATACAGCTCACAGTGTTGCCAGCAATTAGAATCATTACAGAGTGCAAATGACGGTTTTATGCATTCTGCGCATTGTCTGCAATTATCTTGCAATTATGTATTTTTTGGACAAGAGCCAAAATCTACACAAAATACCGGTATAAAGGAAACTATCCATGTTGGACTGCCCCCTGCCTATTGAATCCCATGTAATTACAAGTAATTAGATTAGTTAAGGTTTAACTTGTTACCCCTATAAATTGTTATTGTCCTTGTGTTTTTCACACTGCTGGGTGAATGTAGTCTGAACTGAGGAGGTGTATGGCAGCTGGAACCTGCTGGAGATCAGGTGTTGGTTATGGGTGAACGCTACAAACAATATGATGTTTTAAAGTTTATCTAAGTCAACATTAAACAAATATATATATATATATATATATATATAAATATATATATAGTAAAAAAATCTGAGCAGGCAAGTAATGCCACTCCTGCAATAAACTAAATGTGCCTCCCTGTATTGTGCACAATATGATTCCGCCATACCCAGCCTGCCGGGCAGTTGGGAATCAATGAACTCTTGTGTGCATGCATGGGTGATACATTTTTCTGACCTGGCCAATCATGATGCAAAGATCCTGGAACATAGACCAGGGGAAACGTTTGACACCCTTACCGCAGTGAAGAAAGGTGAGTGTACCTAAATTTAACAACAAACAAGCAGGTAAGTTTATTTCATGGCTGAAGAAACATAGTCTGTTCCTTCTACAGTATAGAATCAACCTCCTTGCAATTGTTTTTATTGTTGAACTTTTGTTTCACTTTACTTTCTAGATAGAGTAAGGACATGTTCAGACTACCATTATACATAGTTACATAGTAAGTTGGGTTGAAAAAATTCCATCAAGTTCAACCACTATGGAAATAAACATATCCCAGATCTATATATTCTTTGTTGCCCGATTTCGATTCTACTTAATACTGCCACCATCCCTAAAAGAGTTCAATCATAGTATCCAAAATATAAAAGTATGGGACTTTACCAGGAGTCAAATATCATAAAATTATCATATTTTTTAAATCATTTAAAAAAAAAGGTTTATACATGCCTCTCCCATGTAAGGAAAACAGGAAGACTGCCATCATCTGTGATGCACTTAGGTCTAGGACAGCATATCACTATGGGTAAATAAATACTTAAATTGCAGTTTTCTGAAAACTTCAAGGGACAGACACTACAAATTGAACACTATTGTGGATGATTAATTTGGGATACCGCTATCTCTGTTGTTCTGGTTTTAACCCAGCTTTATATCTGCCTCCATACCAGGTGACAAAGTGCACTTGTAGTTAGTTGAATAGCTTTTTGTGCTGATACATCTATTGTCTGTACTAATTATATCCCTGAGGAAGCGGACTTAGCCTGCGAAACGGGTCGGATGATCCCTGCATATGTAATGTGTACAGTGTATTCAGCATATGTATGTTATGATGTTATTTAATTTCCCCTGAATCCTTACATAGAGAGAGGCATGTATAAACCTTTTTTTAAAATAATGTAAATAAAATATGATAATTTTATGATATTTGACTGTCGTTAAATGGGACATACATTGATATTTTGGATACTATGATTAAACATATCCCAGATATAAAACCTCACAAGGCATAGTTGGTCTAGAGGAAGGCAAAAAAACAAGATACAATTTTTTCCAACAGGGGAAAAAATTATTTTACTACAGAGATCACCATTCCCAGATACTTACTGTCAACAGCTAGTACTTGTATTAAAATTGCTAGAAAATTTTTAAAAGCAATGACCAGTGGTTCCAATTCAAGTGTGTCCAAAATGTGCAATGCTACTGCCTGTCAAATAAAGAATAAAACGGGACCCATTCAGTCCAATGGTAACTGTTTTTGCAAGCAATTTAAAGCATCAAAACTATTTAAAATCAATTGCAAATAGCGTTAGTCTGAACATTTGCTAAGGTAGGGGTAGTACTCCATTGCATTATGTTCTTTGTGAGGTTAAAATTCTTTAGGAATCTATAGCAATGTAGTTCAAAGCATGTATTTAGGTTTATATTGCTGTCTGTATCGCCAATGGAGAGATAAATCCTTTCTTTTCAACCTTGTGCCCATTGCCAACAAGACTGCAAGAGGAAAAATGTAAGATTTTGAGTTGGCACTGTGATAAGTTTAATCGTCTGTCATTCTTCGCTTTCTATGCATGCCATTACATGATTGGCTCCTTTTGCTTCTTCTTCTCACAATCCAGCCCTGTTATACAGGGACTGCAATAGACTGATAGCAGGTCAATTCAGTTATTTATACTTTTTGCATTCCAGAAATACATTTTTTAAAATATTAATGATTTTGTTATGAATAAGTGTTTTGGACAAAGCTGAACAAAACATGATTATTATATTCATCATTCCTGTTAATTTCAAACAACTGAGAATAAAAGGGTGGGACGTTCCAGAGCACAGACCAGATCTTTGGCCCGCTCATGTACATCCGGAAGCTGTTAATGGCCCAGAAAGCAAAAGACGGTTATTCCGAGGTCTGTGTTATGTCCAGAGAGCAGTGCTGAGGGTGTTGCATCAGATGGAGGATTTTCATCCATGGCTTCCCCAGAGAAGGACCACAAGGACATCCTCTAAGTGGAGTGCAGATGTTCCAACCCCCATTAGTAAGCCACCTGGATTTCCTTCACGTGTCCTTGAAACACTGCTGTATGACTTAACATTTTACACAACCCATGTTCTCTGCACTTAAAGAGAAAATATTCCCAATATATAGGTTCCGGTTCTTATTTCTCATACTTTGTAAAAATGTAAGCAAAGCCAAAAACTTTTTGTAGTTGTAATAAGGAAGAGTTGGGACCTTTGTCAAGCATCTCAGGATTGAACATTTATCCTTTTTATTTTTCTGGGTAACTGCTGACACTGAGACAGAGAATGATGAAGAAATCCAAAAGTTGTCACCAGTGTAGGAGTTAGGGGTAAATCTTCCTTTAACCTTCCCAAGGATAAATTTCACTCAATCTGTAGAGATTAAAGATAACCCTTTGATATAAACAAAAAAGTATCTTCTTTTCCCTAAGTGCATTTTTTTAACAAAAAAAGGAAGCTCTCCCCCTTCTGTCTTTACCGCCGGTAAAAACAAAATGGGAGCACGGAGCCCCTTTGGATACCCACGTCATGTATCCCAGGAGGCTTTGGGCTGCACGGGCAGTGTGAGATCCGGGGATATAGAAGATTAGAGAAGACAGAAGAAGATGGCAGCACCCGGTGTTTCATCTGTGCCAGGGCGGAAAAGGATTCCAGGACATTGCAGGATCGAATCAAGGCCAGGTATGGAGGGATCGAGGGCTCTGTGGAAGTAAATGTAAGTATTTTTTTGTGACAGTTCCACTTTAAGTCTGAGTTTTTCCCCAACTTTTGGAGCAAACTAAGACTGCGTACACATGTGCACATTTTTATCTCTGGAAAAAAGTTAAAAAGATGAACATAACATGGGAGCTGGTTGTTGCAGAGCAGGCAGCTTTTCCTGATGTTTTCAGGGGTGCTTCACAAAAAGGAAGAAAAGGGAGTTCATACATTCTTTTTATTGAGCTGCCATTGACAATCACCAGCCAATAGGATTGTTGCTTATTTTGTATTTTAAAAACTAGATCTTATCTAATGTTTACCCATTCAACCACTAATAACATAGACATCAAATGGGATTGGTTGCTAAGGTTAAGAATCAAAAAAATTGTTTTTTTTACCCTTCCCTACTTTTTAGAATAAATACAAAATACACAATAGTAACCATGAAAGCAGCTTGAATTGCAATACTGATCCTTAGCTTGTTGCTTGCAGATTTGCCACTCCAGGGTTCAGCATTGCTCCAATTCTGTGTTAAATGAAGCCGAACCTGTGATGATCCTAGCTATAGGGAGCCCAAAGCAGCTTAGAGGTATCATGCAGCTTTGCCTTTTAGATTAGATGTAAATAGGGATGAGCAGAATGATTTCAGCAAAAGTGGTTTCACCAGGGCACTTACTTCTGATAATACCGTCTGCAAAGTTCACAATTGTGCTTCTTATGTTTAGGGAAATTATTTTTTAATTTGGAGGATGCACACTATATTTCAGTGTCATACCTAGTCTACTGTCATCCCAATAATATTCGTCACATAAAAGCACTCGTTGTGTTAAGATCCACAAATCTGCAATATTTGTTTTCCAACACAGTGCACCACAATGTATGATAATCGTGCGCTGACATGTGCTTCATTCAAAGTGATTCTGCAATGCACTAGTAGTAGTAAAAGTCACATCGTTTAGGGGCCTCTTTACAAAGCAGTGAATTTGACATTCATTTTAACATTTTTTGTTGGGGAATCTTCCAGGTCCATGTTTTTCAATGCCAGTAATTGATCTTCCACTGGGAAAGTTTCAGTGAACACCATATTCATTGTTTATTAAATAGAACCTTTTGTGTTTTTGTGTATTGATTCATGTTTCTGTATGGTGTGTGTGTTTTTTAACAATTTCTTTCTCTTTCTATTAAACATAAAGATGATGGGTATGATTGGTCGGTTTCCCTGGAGACATTCTAAGCCAGTACACCCTAAAAAAATCCACCCAAAAATATCCCACACCCTTGTTCCAATGTATTTTTACACTATAGTGAATGTGCCAAAATTTCCTGATTTTTGCCCAAATTTTGGGAAAATTTAAAATCTCAGGTTTGCTCATGCCTTGTTGTAAAACAGAGAGGAAAATAGGTTAGGATTATTTTTAAAGACATCTTTAGGAGAAGTGAGTCATATGTTGGATGGAGTCCAATTGTCATTACATCATTTACCACGGTCTGTTTTAAGTTCTTAGTTGGTGTTTGTAATGAGGGCTGATTTCTGACAGCTCCACCTCATCACAATATTATGGTAAGACACCTACTGATGGTATATTATGCAAGCTTTGGTAAACATGCAGAGCATACCAATTTATAGGTACACACACCTTCACCAATAGTATAGAAATAAAAAATGGGCCATCCAGCATGGAAGAATGCATATGGGTCTGACAACACTGGTTAGGATTTCAGTATAGCAAATAGTATTGTTGTCAGCTCTAAATAAGTTGGGAAATTGAGAGACAACAGGAAGTAGGAGGATATCTCTGCAAAGAGAAAATGTATATTTTGAATAGCTGTCACATGACCAATTGCCCTTATTGTATGTATGTTCTGGTGAGCACTCCAAATTATGAATTTTCTCTATCTGTTGCAGTGACAATGGCCTCAGGAACAGAGAGAAATGAATCTTCCTCCTGACGTTCCTAGGAGTTCCTTAATCTTTAGATGATTGACCTCCAATTTTGTAGAGCATGCATTTTTGAGCCACATCACTGCAGCGTTCACACACCAAACATAATTTTAGCTTTCTTTATGGGTGGCATTTAGAACACAATCTTCCAATGTATTGGGCATAATTTTTCCACTGAGATATAATAAATTGGTTTTAGCAAGAGTTTCACAAACCCTTAACATTTAATGGTTCCTCTTAAAATAATCCTAAATGTTCCAACAGATGCTTAGTTTTTAAACCAAAACCACTGCTGCATCTGATGGTTTATTCCGGCAACCCTCCAGTGCTGCACTTCTGCATTTGATGTTCCATTCCTGCAACCCTCCAGTGCTGCACTTCTGCATCTGATGGCTCATTCCTGCAACCCTCTAGTGCTGCCCTTCTGCATCTGATGGCTCATTCCTGCAACCCTCCAGTGCTGCCCTTCTGTATCTGATGGTCCATTCCTGCAAACTCTCCAGTGCTGCACTTCTGCATCTGATCATCCATTCCTGCAACCCTCGAATGCTGCATTGCTGTATCTGATGGCCCATTCCTGCAACCTTTCAGTGCTGCACTGTTGCATCTGATGATCCATTTCTGAAACCCTCCAGTGCTGTACTGCTGCATCTGATGGTCCATTCCTGCAAACCCTCTAATGCTGCACTTCTGCATCTGATGGTCCATTCCTGCAACCCTCCATTGCTGCATTGCTGTATCTGATGGCCCATTCCTGCAACCTTTCAGTGCTACATTTCTGTATCTGATGGTCCATTCCTGCAAACCCTCCAGTGGTGCACTGCTGCATCTGATGGTCCAATGCTTACTTCGGCTCAGATTGCTTTCACATTGGCCGCTGAAAGGTAAGTAAATAAAACCTTTGATTTTTTTTTTTTTTTGTAGAAGTGACCCTGTGATGACAAGTAGCATTTAATTTTGATGCTATTTGAATATCAATATGAAATCTCAGGGGACAAGACCATATCAAACCTTTACAACATTTCTACATTAGTCCCTATACTTGGCTCTGGATCAGTTTGGGATGATGTTGGCACTTATGTATGCTGATAAAAGGTGGACCACACCTGTTTGCTCTGCTGCTGGTAGTCTCCATCAGGGATGCATGTTACAAAATCACAGTGCAGAAGCACATTTGTAAAACAGTTGTGACCTTATAGAAGTAACTG
Source organism: Pyxicephalus adspersus (assembly GCF_032062135.1). Classification (NCBI taxonomy): domain Eukaryota; kingdom Metazoa; phylum Chordata; class Amphibia; order Anura; family Pyxicephalidae; genus Pyxicephalus; species Pyxicephalus adspersus. The sequence continues at coordinate 57,186,984 of NC_092865.1, read as the reverse complement.
CTGAAACAAAAACATTCATTGTATAATCACCATGTATTTTTTTGTAATGAAAGCTGCAAATTAAAAAAAAAATCATAGTTGTGTTTTAGTGATTCAGTTTAAATGAATGTACTGAAAAGATGAATATTTTTAATCAGCTTGGACGGCCACACCTAAACCTTTTTTCTCATTAATATTAATGATTTCTAAGTAAACATTGTAAATACAAAATGATGATATAAACACTGTATGCACTGTGATAGGATCAAATACAAACAAGTGATTCTGGGATTCAGATTGCTTCCTGATGTCTGACCACCATATCAGATCTGTGGGCCCCTCTAATCTTTACACAATTAAGTTGTTAAAATAATAAAATGTAATTCTGCACATTCCATCACTGTCAATAATGTAACTTCATTACTTGTAATGCTGTAGAATTCTCCCAATGAGTGCTCGGATCTGAGGAACAAAAGGTGGCCGGAGAGGCTGTTGTTCCAATTTAGCAAATGGCATCTGTAATTGGCTCTTTCCGCCCAGCCCGCGCACCTGCTGCAGATGGAAGACATTAAATTCCAAAGAGTTTTCCTCTATAAATCCTTGACAGGGGCTTGGTGGGATTCGAACTTTAACCCCATCGCTGCCTGAACACCTCTGAAAAGGGAGCCTGCACAGAGGTGAACACAGGCTGCCCCGGCTAAAATACTTCCAAAAATGCTTGTGGCCTGGCTGTCTCTGACTTCATTACTTTTTCAGTCACTGATTCAAACAAGAATGTAGCTTGTGTTGATCAATCTGCCCGTTTTTGACGTGTTCTCGGTTTGGCAGGGTTCACCAAGCTCGGCTTGTGCTGAACACAACCAATTCTTTCTATCAATTCATTTTTAAATTACACAACAAGCAAATTTACTATTGGCTGGTGTCACAAGCAGTAAAGGCTACATTGGTCCTCCACCCAAATCTACATGTAGTTTAATGATCAAAGGGAACTTTTATATTTAATAAAATGAATAAATGATATACATTACTGGTGGTACAGTGGTTTCAGATATATTGTCTATGCATGTCCAACAGTGGCATCTATCTATAGGTGGTCATAAACTGATATTGATTGGGATAACCACTGTGGAGCCATTGACCAGCCATATTGAGTGCTGTTTTATTCTGTTCCGAAAGGTTAATGTAAAGTAGCATGGAGTGCCCCAACCACCAGCGTCCAGTGGGGTAGCCCCTCCATTGATAATATATTATTAGGCAAAGCCAGCAGAGCTGTGTTGTTTTTCTAAAGGGGGGAAAATGATTTGTTTGGGTGCTGGTTGGTTGGAAGTGCTTTCCACTGTTTTACATTTGCCTTTCAGGCCTAGATGGGGTTCAGGAGCTGGTGGTCAGAATAGGGCGGTGTTTGATTAAGCCAAGAGCAGGAATTGCTGCTCTTACATCGATCCATCATCAATTAGAAATGCCCTAATTTCCCCTAAGTTGCCCGATCTATTATCATCTAAAGCATGCATAAGCAAACTACTGTCAGCTCCAAGAATAGGCCATAGCAAGGTTTAGATGACTGAGGGCCGTTGAATGCAATGCTATAGAAGTTCACCCACACCCAGCAGTAGGAATAGGAAACAAAAGGGCGTGACAGGAGCAGCCACTGAGCACTTGGGTGGGACTGGTGGGACTCAGCACCTGATAATGAGTCCCGAGTCATTGATCGATCATTGTAGAGTGGTGGTATCTTTTTTTTAGCCTGGACAACATGGACCCTCCCTATTTTTTATCCAATGGAAAGGACCTCTTAGACCCTAAAGAATTCGGTGGTGTGATGACTACAAAACAACTGGATGGCAACAGGCACAGACTTAAATGCTAGATGCCCCAAAAAAAGCCATAGCAAGGTTTAGATGACAGGGCCATTGAATGCCATGCTAGAGAAGTTCCTCCACACCCAGAAGTAGAAAAAGGACACAGGATGGGGTGGAAGGAGCAGCCACTGGGCACTTAGGGGGACTCATGACCTGATGAGAGGAGTTCTTTGATATTCACATTGTAAAATCGGGGTAACTTTTCTCCGCTTGGGCAGCATGGACTCTCACTATTGTCTGTCCAGTGGCGGGGAAATCTTAGGTTCTGAAGAATGGAGTGGCATTTAGCCTACAAAGAGATTGGTGGGTGGTAGGCATGTACTGTAATGCTGAATTATCAACCTTCACCCCACAAATAGGCCATAGCAAGGTTTGGATGACAGAGGGCCATTAAATGCAATGCTTGAGATGTTCCTTTATACCCGGCCACTGAATACTTTGGGAAACCCAAAGATTTCTCTAAAGAACATGTAGGGGAGAAAAATATTCACTTTTACATTATGCATTTTCTACAGAAACTTTTTATATCAGTTACTTAAAAATGCAGAAGACCTTTCAGTTGGTTGGGTGCTTCTACAGATTTGAGTTTTATTCTTTCTTTCAAGGGAGTAACATTCTATGTTGTAATATCCGCAGCACTTTTGCTAGTCCTAGTAATAAAAGAGAGAGATAAAAGAGAAATCATGAAAAAAGCATAGAGGGTGAGACAGAGAAGAGAGATCAGTGAGTGTAACTTCCAGGGTTCACATCTGGATACAAATTGCATTTAAACAGTTCCACATTCCGTTAAATCTCTCTTCACAGAAAGTTCCCAAACGTGAAAACAGCCCAGTTTTAATTAACCATAGAGAGTGCTGAGATCGAGCCTCGTTTTTAATCTCCACAGGAATATGCTTCTAGATCCAAAATTCGCATCAACGGTTTAAAAATAGACATTTTTCCATAAACAGGGAGATTAAAGATGAATATTTTTCTGCTCTTTTTTTTCAATAAAAGCATTTAGGCAATCAAAATCTGTTCAACATGCTTAGGACATTAACTGCCTAATTGTTTAATGATTACAGATAATGTCTTCCAACTGGACTGTCCTTGGGTGGTGATTTAGGAGATGACTTGAATAGATCTTTTAAAAATTCCGCTGATGCTAAAGAGTCAGTCCGCCCAAATAAGACATATTCATTATTTGGTGAATGTGGGAGAATGAAAGCACATTATCTCCTGGTGAGTCCCTGCTGACATTTTTTATATATATTATGGAAAAGGTAACAGAAGTAGCTGGAACATTTTAGGCCAGGAGATTTTCAAGCCATTTACACTGCATTCACACTTGCGCATGCTTTATTTACAATATTGGAATATATCTTATGTGGTGCCTGCTCTTTTCAATTTTCTAATGGCACCAAAATGAAATAGGGGGTGGGGGGGGGGGGGGGGGGGGGGGTAATGAGGACTAGCAATGAGGTTGTACAGGTAGTCCCCGGGTTACATATGCAATAAGGAACTGTAGGTTTGTTCTTAAGTTGAATTTGTATGTAAGTCGAAACAGGTACAATATTTTAATAAATGCAATTAGGACAGATGTTTGTCTGAACATATTATGTTGAGTTACTGTATAAAATTCTCACTGTGAGCTAATCACAAGCAAAGCAAAAAAACTTTAAGGGGCCTAGGCATTTATTAACTTCGGGAGCAAGCTGTGCTTTGATATGTAAAAAGAAACAGCTACAGATCAAATCAGCTCTTAAAATCACTCTCAACCTAAGCTGTGTTTAGCAAAAGATTTCTTCTGTATGTCATGCAAACCCCCCCCCTCCCCCCATCAAGTCTCCGTCCCACATACGAGCAAGCAGGGAAGCCCCGTTCGTATCTAGGAGTCGGCCATATGTCGGATGTCCTTAACTCGAGGACTGCCTGTAATTTATAATTTGGTTACTGCTTTCTCATGTCAGTGAACTGTTCCCTCGGGGAGGTGTACAAATAGCTTCTACCGTAGCAGCCCTGTGGAGAATGAATAGGGGGTGCAGTAATTGAAACTGTACTATTCACTGCTGTCCACTGTCAAATCTGCAGGTGCTGCTTCTTTTCGGGACCAGTGCTGCATTGCAAGTGACTGAGGGGCTGGTGAGATGCCAGAAGCCTTGTGGGTTTGCTTGATCCTGGGGCAGGTCTGGACCTAGCCTTGATGTGCGAATAACGCAGTTGGGTGGGGGGTAAAGAGATTTGGTCACTTTGCCCTAATCAATCAAAAGATTAAAGAATAAGTTTGCCCATCAGGATCTACCTATAGCTGAAGTGTCACTTTTGCATGGACTGGTACCTAATAGAATGGGATCTGAAGAGTGCTGGAGTATTTTGCCAGCTGCCAATACATTTCCCAATTCCCATAACATAACTGATCTAAGTTTTGACGCCGAGTAGCCTAAAACCACAATGCATTTTTTAGCATTTTTTTTTTTTTTAATAACTTCATCAATCACATTTTTCTGAACTTGCCGGATCCACACCTGCAGGACTGGAGGGCTTGTGAACAAGTTATGCAACGTGCTGGATTTTGACAGCCTGCAATACACCCGTGTGTGTTTTTTTTTCTCTCCTTCCTACAACATTATAGAGGCCCCTTACAAGGGTGTCAGTGTTGCAGAAGAGTATTTCCAAAACAAACCTTCTATATTTTTAATGGTGGAATTTTGGAAATGCAAGGTGCAAAGTCTGTGTTTGTTGTCCTTTGTTCACCGTCTTTTGTGTTAGATGTTTTTCTAGGCACTGAATTCTAACTACTTTTGTATAGTGTTCAATGCTGTTGAAGAATGGTATGGATTTTTTTATTTGATCTGGTATTAGGGATAAGGAACACCTGAGTATATTGAGATAATCCAGACGGGAGTAATATCACATACTGGGCTACAATTCAGTCTGTTTACTAATGAGAGTTTAAGACCTGAACAGAAAGAAGTGACAATTTGCTGTTTATTAGGGAACATGTGGGAATTGATACCTTAAAAATGGTATCTTTTGTCTTAAACTTCTATCCATAGCTGTATATCCAAGGCATTGGCTTCTATTCTCAAAGGATTTGAAGTGAGATTTGGAGATGTGACTAATTTTTTGTTCATTGTTCTGCTTGCTGGAGAGAAAGCTGTACCTAAGGACCTGCATTTGCAAGGATCTCCCTGCTACTTCTGCTTTAATATTTATTATTAGCCAGTATTTATATAACTCCAACATATTAGACAGCCCTTTACATAGTCCTTTACAAGTACATAGTCATATCACTAGCTGTACCTGAAAAGGTCTCAAAATCTAATATCCTTACCAAAGTCATATGCCATGGATACAGTCCAAGGTTAATTTGAGGGAAGCCAGTTAATTTAATTGCATGTTTTTGGAATGAGGAAGGAAAGAGGAGTGCCCGGAAGAAACCCATGCACAAATTGGGAGAAACCTGCAAAATCCATGCAAATAGTCCCCTGGCTGAGATTTTAACCCGGGACCCAGCACTGCAAAGGCCAGAGTGCTAACCTCCACTGTGGATATGTGTGTTCCCAACCTTGTCCTCAGGTGGGCATCTATGAAACGAGGAAGGAAAGCCCTGCTGCTACCAAGACAATTGCCTCCATACAGAGACATGGTGAAGAACAAGACATTGTAAATTAGTAATAAGAAACATATCAGATGCAAGGAGACTACAAGTAAAATTAGTAACAAGCCTTTTGCCCACTGTCCATTTTTAGGTATATATTTCACAGCTTCCCTAAAACGGAACTAAAGTATAAACAAAGAAAAGTCACTTATCTTTACTTTAGAATTCCGGGACATATGGTCCCTCATTGTCCTAGTTTCTTACTTCGTCCCAGCGGGTGTGCCGCTATCTTTTTCCTTCTTCTTCTCTCTTCTGGCTATGACATTGGCACCTTCTTTTCAATGACTAAAAAGCTCTTTTTATGCATGCCCAGACATATGTGATGTACGTATCCCAGGAGGCTCTGCGCGCCTTATCAGTCTTTACCATCACGGTTATAAAGACAGAGTTGGAGGGACTTTTTTTTTTTTTTAAGGCATTAAATGAAAAAAATATATTAAAAACATCTATCAATCAATGTGCAGCTAATGAGATGGCTGCCAACTTTAAGAGGATGGAAGTTAAGTCAGACCTACATTCAAAGTCCATATCTATTTCAGTGTTGAAAGTATGTGGTAGGTTACTTCCGAGGTCATCTTCTTGCCTTTTCTCTGGTTAGCTCTGGATAGACGTACTTACCAAGCCTTGCTCCCCTAGAATGCTTAGGTTGGGTGTTTAAGCATGAGTGTTGCAAAGCATAAGAATGTACTCTTCAGACATAACTGAAAATTAAAACTTTAACTTTAAAAACTTTAAAACGTCTTTATTATTCATTATGTTTATCGCTATAATATATATAACATATAATTAAAAATGTAAAATTATTAACATTTTTTTAAATTCACGAACTTCTCCAAACAAGATCTAAATGACTACATTAGGTCAGATGACACAGCAACAGCAACCTATTCTGAATGCTGACATCGGCATCCCCGTGCATCGTAGATATGGGTTGCATGACCTGAATTTGGAATGCCCTGACGCATGGGTGTGATAGCTTTAGGGTACATTTGCTAAGCACTTACCCATTCTTCCTAGCACAGCTCAGGAGATAATCTAATACAGAATATGGTTGTTTTCTTTTACAAAACCTTTCGGTCATCAGTCCTGTCCTTTCGCTCCTGGCTTATATAGCCCTCAGTGTTTAGATAATTCCTTCATACCAGTATGTTTTGCTTTCTCACCCACACCTTCCAGGTGAGACTAATTCAGCGTGTTACTAAGAAATGACAAAAACTGAATTGTTCTAGGTGACTGATAGGAATTCCTCTTCAGCTGACACAGCTATGCTAGTGGTGGGTCATCACTTTCTTTCTGTTCAGAAAGAAGCCCGTATTTTACTTTGCCCCATCTGTCCGGCACCTAAATTACCCCTGCAGGGTGTTAAAAATATTTCAACCTACACCAGGGTTCTGTGGAACTCTAGGGTTCATCCAGAGGTTTCTAGGGGTGACTTGAGCAATGAGCAGTTTGACTCTCGTGTCAGTTTACCAGATCACACGTAAAAAGGTGAACCACAATCTGTAAGGGTGGTGGCTTTCCCAATGACCTAAAATGCCTACTCATACGTGAGACTGTCAAGTAAAGCTTGGTGTCTGTGTTTTCAATTTACAAACACAATCAGCCTTTGCTGTTTCACCTTTTTACGTATAAGTTCATGTATGTTAAGTATGATGTATTTTTAACACCACTTTTGTTTTCTCTCCAGATTCACAGTCAAATAGTTTCAAAAAGGCGAAGGCAACAGTGACTCCTGTGCTGCAACCAGTGGTTGGCACCTTGAAGCTGCCCGGCCAACCCAACTGCTATGCTGGCTCTTAATGAACCAGCATTGGAATGTTTGACAGCAGACAGTAGTGGTCAGTACTCCAGCAATTACTGGCACCCCATATTTATTCCGTATGGTTGGCTTCATTTATTATTATTATTATTATTAATAATAATAAACAGGATTTATATAGCTCCAACATATTACACAGCTCTGTACATTAAATAGGGGTTGCAAATGTCAGACTAATACAGAGACACAGGAGAAGGAGAGGACCCTGCCCTGAAGGACTTACAATCATTTAGCATCTTGACCTCCGTTCAAGGGTGTGAGGAATTAAAAACCACATCATATCCTCACCGCCCATTTGAGCATAGGGCACTTTTACATCCATGGTCTAAAGCTGCACTGTTGGCAGCTTCTGAGCACACAGAAAACTATCCCAAACTTCACCGCAGGTAACCAAATTGGCACTTAGCTTTGGCCAAGATGCAAATCTTCAAATAATAACCGCACAGCCAAAACTGACTTAAAACTTTTAGGAACAACAGTGTGATCTGTGGCACCAGCTATGTGCAAAGGATGGTTCTTCACTTGAATGGGTGAGGTTGGATCAGTGGCAGAAAGCTGTAACTCACTGCGGGTCTGAAAAGGTCCTTAATCTTAGTCCTGGTTGAGTTTCTCACCTTGTAACTCATCTGGGCATCATCTGCCTTAGCCTACTGGAGATCAAGGACAAATGCTAAAAAGCACAACTTTTTGTTAAAATAATTAATATCTATATTTGTATGTATGCAACACATCCATTTCAGTAGTGCCCACAATTGCCACAAGTAATGATAGAAAAGTGGCATTTGGAGTGTATAAAACAATCGCCACTGATTTCTTTTGTAGCCTATATTTTCATCACTGTCAAGTGGTTTCTGCACATCATGCTATACTAAAACTTTATCAATGAAAACCAATAACTTATTTTCAATAGAAATTCCGCACAGAATCAGTGAACTCCTTCAATAAACAGGCACAGGAAGCCACCATGTGTTCTCACACAGAGTGTAATCATAAGGACACTGATAATGCAGAATAACTTGGAAATAACATTGCAGATAATGTATCAGTTACTGTTAGATCATATTCTGTGCCATAGTGATGTCAGTGCTTTCAGTGATAAGCTGCTCTCTGTACGTCTCAGCCCAAAGAGATGTCTGCTGGGCTTCACAATATGTATATGTGATGTCAAATGTTTACGGAAAACATTTTGTATACATATATTGTATTTTGTTGGTTCACTTTTTAAATTTTAGGATGAGCCTATTTTATCTTTTGTCTTGAAATGTGTTTTCATACATGCTTTCTAGAAAGGTCTGGTACCTCCTGTATTACATATGGTGCACATATACATATATCACTATTAGATGGAGTATTGCAAAAACACCATTGTATGAAAATACATACCAGAATTCAACTACTGCATAACCCTAAAACAGGAAAGATTTTGAAGGAATCCTCTACTTAGAACTATGCATTGGTAATAATTGCTGTCCTTTAAAAAAATGCCATTTACCTACCTTCTTTTGACAACTCTAGGCATGCAGTTAAAGCTGACCTAGTCTAAAGAAACAAAAGTCACAAGGAGGTCTAGCTAATTGACAAAACAATGAAATATGCAAAATTATTTTTTTGTCAAAAAAATAGAGCCCTGGCTCCAAGTGGCTTTTTATTTTATCTCTACAATGAGTGATGCATACAGAGCCAGCTGTTGGGACAATGTACCTCCTGCACACCTGCAGGAATTGAATTATCAGTGGTCATCCAATAGTTGAAGAAGATCTCAGAAAACCCGAAAGTCTGCCATGGAGGTTGAAGATGCTGCATGGTGCGAAAGAAAGACAGAGAGAGAGAGAAAGAAAGAAAGACTAACCCTGGCAAAAAGTCCAAAACCTTATCTTTGCATGGTACCAAAGAAAAAAAAACAGGGTCAAAATGGAAGCCAGCCAAAAAGTGTCCGGCAGAACAAGCCTCCATGTTTTTTTCCTTTATGCAGTTTCTACTTTTATTTATTCAGGAATTCTTCTTTAATCAAAAATATAAAATATAAATCAGATTTGGTCTTGTCCCTTTCGTTTCCTCCATAATAAGTACAAGACTATTTCAAATATATATGTTAATAGCCAGTGGAACAAAAATGAAAAAAAAAAATCTTTTCTGTCCAAAATGTAGTTATAACAGTAAAACCAGTTCCCAGCCAGGGGCAATTTTCTAAGTCAGTCTTATTGAAAAATTGAAAAAAATGTGCATTTGAATGGAAAAAATGTGTTTCAGCAAGGGATATCAGTCAGGACGCTGCAGGCATCGGGATATTAAATATCAGGACGTCTTCACGCCAAAAGTCTTTGTTTGCCACCATATAGTGCTCTGGCTGTGATTTATTACAGATGACAAGATCATGGAAGATTCAGTAGGCCTGCATGTGGGTCATGTGTAAACAGTTCAAATATGTGCTGATACTGGTACAAGGCATTTGCTTTTCTTGTATTACTAACTGTGTTAATATGAAGTTATTGTCTTTGTGTACTTATTTTGTTTTTTTTGGTTTCGGGACAAATTTATTATTTTTTTTTTTTAAACAGAACTCAAGACAAACAGAATAATACACAAATGTAATAGATATATGGAAGCTGTTTTACCTGCCAAAGAATTTCCAATTTTGTTTAGCCTTTTTTGCAGTTTACATGGCTCTGCTAGACAGCTCATCCTGGTTGTTTTCCAAATGTTTCTTTTCTGCTGTTAAACCCCAGCACTTGGCTAATTGTACTTTAATTGGTATTTGGCATGTGAATGACCAGAAGGCTTAGGAAAAGAAAAACTATGAGTGGAGAGAGTAGGGGGACTCAAAAAACTTTCAAACTTTAAACAACACAACTTGGTGACCTTTCTGTCTCTAGCTTGTGATTGGATAGTGAAGGAGCAACAAAATACTGATAAACACACCTCCCTGTTCTCTATACCGGGTAGCATGTCTGTTTTCAGCACAAGGAGTATGCCGGTGACAAAAAAATAAAAATAGTATATATTAATGATGAAGGTTGAAAATATAAAGCAGACAATTCCTTTCAAACACTCTATCTCTGATTGAAGCTTCAAGGGATGCTGTAGAGAAAACACTCTTTTGTCCATCCCTTTGATGCTAGTTTACCTTTGCTACTAAGGGTACAATGATATTGGGGGCTAAACCCCCCACAACCTTTATTCCCCTGTCCAGGGGCATCTCAGTAAAATGTGGAGCCTTAAGTAAAATGGAGAACTAGGGCCTGATGGCTCCCAAGGGTGTTCAACATAATGGTGAACGTCTGCCTATTAACCAAGGGTGGAGCATTCCTGCCAGTGTTGAAGGGTCTTGGTTAATGATCGGACTTGTGCCATTGCGTCAGATGCCCTTGGGCACCATTTATGGAACTTATGGACATAGGCTGATTGACAGGAATCTCTGTTCTAGGAAAGCCATGATATAAAGTACATTGCATGTTGGGGGCTTAGGGGAACTGCCTAGGTCTCCTTATGGATGAGACGCCCCTGTCCACTAAAAGTTTTCTTTTTGCCTACAGAGGTGTTCTCATTGGCCACGGGTATCATAGATGGGCAACATCAGCAAACCTAAAGTCAAAAAAGTCAAGCAAATCAAACCAGAATCAGTATAGGGCACATTGACTTTCAACTGGCAGACACATTCTTGTTACATTTGCCTTCTTTGTTCTAGCAGTGGAGCTCTGGAGTTTATTAAAATACTGTTTATACAGTCATCATCTTTAGTAATGGGCAAGTGACTTCTTAGAACATTGGCTTGGATGCAAAGTGTTAGCACTGCTCACTGTCATTGTGTGTTTTTTTATTTCTCTGGGACATATTACTTTCCAGTTAATTTTGTTTATTTCCATTTATAGCAATGTTCATGGTGTGCTGAGTGTTGTGTGTTTGCTGTCCTGCACGGTGAGGTAAGCTGCAGCTCCACGTAGAACATTTGGGATAAAAAGATTCAGCATCACTCTTCAGCTATGGCCCAGAGTGGAAAAGTTTCTACAGATACTTTCTTAAATTTTGATCACACGAGGGTCCGGAAGATAAAAGTTTGTGTAGTGATTGTGTATTGATTGATTATTTATGTTTTTGTTAGATTTTTGTCTCTATTCAAAAACCGTTAGGTCAAACAGAGGCAAATGTTTGGCCTCAGCCAAAGCCAAACAGAAGTTTACTTTTCTAACCGCTTGGTTGTTGAGGTAAAGAAATGTGGGCTCTTTAGCTACCCACAACCAGCCACTAACCAGGGCCGTAATCATGTTGTCAATGTAAAAGAGAGGGGGGTTTCCTATTGTCTGATGACTATCTGTGGCTGATAAAGTTTTATACTTCCCTACTCTATTACTATGAAAGGGAAAGTAATGCCATTATTAGGATAATAGCTCTCTCCAGCTATGGAAGGGGCAAATGATTCTTTTACTTGGGTCCCAATTCTCTCCAATTTATTAATGGTAAGTGATGTCTTACCAGGTTCTCAACTTTTTCCACCTATAGTAAATGTAAGTGACGTCTTTATTGGGGTCCCAGCTATCCAGGTATGGTATGGCTATGGAGTTAGGCCGTTACTGGCTTCCCAACTTTCTACAATGATAGTAAGGGAGAGATGAGTCCCAGCTCTCTCTATACTAAAGGAAAGTGATGCCATTACTGGGATCCCAGCTTTCCATGGAATAGTAAGGACATGTGATGGCATTACTGGGGTTCTAGCCTTTCAGGGAATAATAAGGACAAGTGAAGCCATCAATGGAGTCCTAACTCCCTCCAGCTATTGTAGGAACATGTGATTCCCTTACTGGGTTCCCAGATTTTTACAACTTTAGCAATGTTGAGTGATGCCATTACCAGGGTCACAGCTCTCTCCAACTATAGTAATGGTGAGTGAAGCCATTATTTGGTATTATTATTATTATAGTAAGGGCGAATGATGTCATTACTGGGCTCCCAGCTATTTCCAGCTATAGTAAAGGCAAGTATTCCCTATTGTGTAACCAGCTCTTCAATACTAGTATGCCATTACTGGGCTCCCAGCAAAAAGCTAAGTGTTAAATATATACATATACTTAGAACTGGCTGTTTTATTGAAGAAGGAATTAAAAAGAACCACCATGTACCCATACTGATACAAGGAAAATTTTCACCAGTTTTCAGTGAAATAGGATAGTTGATAGTTGATCTGCACCATTTACTGTCTCCTATATAATAAGTCGGTTTGCCTGTAGATCTGTTCTTGCTGTTAGGGCTAATTCTGGAAATGTTTCTATTTCAGGTTTTGTAGACAATTCCATCAGGTCATACTAGTTTCAGCTTTCACTCAGCCTTTGTAAATCGATCCTAAAAGCATGGTCTCCAGACCATGAAATTCTATTATAAAATCGCATTAAAGTAAAATATACAACACCTTCTTGTGAACCTGCTAAACTTCATTACTTACAATGTATATTTATTTCTGAAATACCTTTTGAAATAGCTACCTGAATATTTTTACTTACTTTTGTTGTCAGGGAGTTCTTAAACAAGTTGCAAGGAGACCTTCTGGGTGAGAGAGAGAGGACATTTTCTCCACGAAGCTACAAGGAGGTTGTCCTACATGAACATGGTTCCTTGACAGTGGTTTCCTTTATGCAAAGATTGACTTCAGTAATAAAGGCCAAATCCATGTTCATTCAGGTATAACAGTAGCTGCTAACTCTAAAAACTGTTTATTAGCTTTAGACATTTTTGTGGACACCTGAACATCACACCATAGCCATTCCCTTTAGCTACACTCTTCTGGGAAGGTTTTTAACAAGACTTTGGAGTGTTCAGTTGCCATTTTGGTCCAACTTAAAAGTATCTGATAGGGTTGAGGTCATTGCCTTAAAAGAACATTTCCGTTTCTTCCTATGGTGTCTTCACAGAGTTGGCTTTGTGCACATAGATGCAAGTCAGGCTGGAGCTTACAAACTTTCCACAAACTTTTGTCACAAGGCTGAGAGCACACAATTTTCTACAAATGTCCTTGTAGTCTGAAGAACCAATGGTAGGCATACGATTTTACTCAACTAGAAACCCTGAATGGTAAGTGTGATGGTCAGGTGTCTACTAACCATTGGGCGTGTGGTGTATATCTAAAGAAGGTGGCTACTAGGAGGAATCCGGCATTCTGCATTTACTGATTGGCAAAATTCTGGAAAGAGTAGGGAGCAGTGTGATGTGTTCATTGGTATTCTGTTGCTCCTCACCTGTCTTAGGCAGGGGACAGGAAGAAGAACAAGCCTAACTTCAGTAAAAAAAAAGAGATCAGGTCACAACCTGGCTTTGCTGTCTACCAGAACCATGTAAATCAGGATTGGTTGGACAAGATTACAAATTCATTGGCAAGTAAGGCAACTCCAGCCTATGGGCCTAATTTATTGAAACTGGAGAAGATCAGAAAAGAACCTGGGTGATCCAATAAACCTGGAATAGATTTCTTAATAATAAATTATTAGTTGGCAAATGTTTTCAATAGACTATCTATGTGGTAGTCTATCTACTCCAGTCTTAGGGAACTTTGATAAATCATGCCCTATGTATTAATTTAAAAGAGTAACACTAACTAACTTTGAATAGAAAAAACAAATTAGGGTCAGCCATCCCTATTCTACCAATTCTTGGCTACTTAAGTGATAGTTTGAAGCAGTGTTTAAAAAATTCACTTTTACTCACTTTTTACTTATTCCTATTTATAAGTTGACAGAATTGAGCAAAGTTCTCCTTCCAAAATTTGTCTAGAAAGCAAAACAATTATTATTTGTGATTAGCTATGCCCATGAGGACTTAATCGGTTTCCTTCACAATTGCTTATTTCTCAACCGCAGGACTCAAAATAGAAAGCAGGGTAAGTCTGGGACTTATTATACAAGTTGGTGTGAAAGTGCTTGTGTTCCCCCTAAGCTGTACAGACAACGGGTGCACAGTGTGTACCATGAAGTGAAAGTCACACTGAGCTGGAAATATCACTGTCAACACAGCCACTGGACCTCCCTAGCACTAAGGTGCAAAAACCATTAATCATACTGTAGAGCCTGTGATTCTTTCTCCCACTGAAAATGTGTATTTGAAATTGTGATGGAATGCAAACAAACTTCAAAGGGGCATCAGGCTCCCAGAGCTAATGGATGCAGCAGGGCATTGTTTAAACAGAGGCAGCATCCCTGCTGAGACATAGTTTGCATCTGAAAAACACACATCTCCAGACCCATAAAAAGATTCTTGTGTGCAAAGAGCATCTGTGCTTCACATGGGCTCTCTGGTGAACCAGAAGAGTGAAAGACAGGGGCACAGGTTCTTCAAAAGTTTTTTTAAAGAGACCCTGTAACCAAACTTTTCATTTTAGAAGAATTCTTCCCAAATTAAAGAAAGAGTTCTTCCAGGTTCTTTAGATTGATAGAGAGTCGTCTAGGTCCATGAATTTTCAATGGCAGTGATTGATTCTCTGCTACAGTATGGCAGATTAACTGCTTTATAAAGTAACCCTTATAGGTGCATTTAACCTAAAAGTCATTTGCCTATGAGCACATTGTGCAGCCATAAAAAAGCCTGGTCAAAATTTAAGTTAGGGAGTCCTTAAAGAGATCCTATTGCCAATCCATTTTCAACTGCGATGACCCCACATGACATCCAAGAGACCTGATACTGCTGCTGGGTGCTGGCATGTGATGGCGGTAGCCCCCAGCGGAGTCAAAGCTGTTACATATGTGTGTATATATATATATATATATATATATATATATATACAGTAGGATCTCGCCTATCCGGCTCGGGACTACCCGGCCTCCGTACTAGCCTAGTACGGAGGCCGTAAAAAAAAAAATCTCCATTATAAAGTGTGGAGATGAGTATAGTACTTTATTAATGGAATTCTGGACTATTTGCCTTTTTGTTATCTGGCCTACCCTGCCGCCACATTAGGCCGGGTAGTCTGAAGTCTACTGTATATTTTTATATATATTTCCCAATGTTTTATATCTTTAAAAAATGCTGCAAATATAGTCTGTTAGATATTCATTGTGCTTCCAACATTTTGTTTGAGCTGACACACACATGCTGCTCTTTTTGATGCTTTTATTACAGTATCTTAACATTGTCTTAAGACTTTACTTAAGCCTAAAGCTCTGTACAGGCATGCAATGGATGTCAGATGATTGTTGCTGGAAACAGTCTTTGGTGATGGTTTCCAGCAACCGATGAACGAATGAGCACTGTGCGCACAACGCCACTATATCTTATGGAGAGAGGAGTGTCACTCCAGCTACGCTCTTCTCCATTGTACTGCACACCAGTCATTCCTGATCTTTCGTTCATTAGAATCATCTGATGTGTAGTTTTGTATGCGAGCAGTCCATAAGATCATGCAAACCCATGCCCACCCCACGCTGCATCAAATGCCTTATGTCTTAACTTCATATTACTCTACTTAACCCTAATTAACCCCTTCTGACCATAAAACTACCCTAAGTTATATTTATTTCTATCAGTATAATTTTTTTAATACATTCTTATTTATCCTCTGTTATTTTTCTCCAAAAATGTATGCATTACTTTGTTATCTTAAGTAATAGCAAAGTGATTGCTGAATAAACAGGTGGAAATGTAAAAATATTCCATATATAATTAGTCCACAAGGGGTATAAAGTTTTGAATGCTGAAATGCTAATTTCAAATGAAATCTGGGGAAATGTGCTTGTTCTGCAGAGATATACAGAATATATATTTTGGTAACACTTTTTGATAACATTTAGTATTTCATGCAATATATGTATATATGGGACAATAAAGGCATATACATTCAACAATTCTCAATGTCCACATTCATTTTTGTATACATTTTTTGATTTCAGTATATATAATTAATTTGATATGACCAAAACAATGTTCTAAAAATCTTTTAATAAAAACACAACAGCTTGTATACAAACATGCATGGACTCTTTAGAATGCCACTAACAGAGACATAGTATCCTCGACGCGTTTCATGGAATGCCTCCACTTCTTCATGGGGAGAGAACAGACTATAATAAAAGAAAACAATACATGGCCTATTGTAAATATATCAGTACACAATTGCAATATGAATTCACATCGTCCAATATAATAATAATAAATAACTTACATTGAACCATGAAACCAAAGTTTCCTTAATTGGACAGGTGGGAGACAGAAAGGGCAGACCCATAACCATAATTAAACTGCAGATCCACCTACAAGTTAGTTAAAACAGTGTGTATATATCTCTACATATATAGTAATTAGATTGCATATATATATATATATATATATATAGACCATACTTGTGTGTGTAACAAAATGTGATACATAAAGCACCATCACAAATGATGTGTGCCTTGTTGATATATAAATTTATATATATATATATTTATGTATTTGTTGTTGACTAGGTTCAGATCTGCTTTGGGATCGAGCAATCCCATGCGGCTCCTGGGGGCGCTGCACCTTGCCAGCCATTCGGTCACTTGCACCAGAGAGCTGGATCCTAAAAAAAAACAACGTCTGCACATTTAAATAGCAGGTGACAGTGAGCGGTATGGTACTGCTCACTGTCACCGCCATTCATTCTCTATGGGGATGCCGCAGGGAGAAGCTACTTGCAACTAGAAGCTTAACTTAACAACCTCAAGGCCAGTGTGAGCCTAGCACATCTGATCTCTGTTCATGGCTGTGTAAGTAATGTTCACATTTACTCTCTGTCTTTTTACCAAATTCCACAAAAAGAGAACTTTCCAAGATTAATCTTTTTCTATAAAAGGATGTCATCTGGCACAACAGATAATTTCCCTCCTAATCCAATCCTCTGAGATTTATACACTGAAAAAGTGTCTGGCCTTCCTCTGCCAAGATTTTCTTCTCCTGGAACATCCTTGATCTGAAAAGTGGTCTTGAAGTGGTTTTCCAGCTTTTTGAACTTAAAAAGAAGAAAGAAAAAAAACACACGGGCCGATGACAATGTTTCATTATTGTCTGACTGGGGAGAAGAAGTCCCCTTACATATCCAAATGAGATTTCGACACATGCAATGGAGAACTGGAATCACATAAAACAGAAGAGAGACGGGACGCAGAGATGTGACTTAGCCCAACAGAGCTTGGCCTTTGTTCTCTGCTCGCATCCCTCTCCGATTCACCATGCTCATCTGCTTTAATGCTCAGGAACTTCAGTCCATCTGCTCTAGCCATCCATCATGATGAAATGACGGGTAAACCAAGAAGCTTTGCATGGTTATTTACTAAACTGGAGTGTTCTGTGGTGTTAGAAAGCAAAAGGGCACTGGAAATGCTTATCCTTGACATGCATGTTTTCTAAGAGAAGCTGATTGCTTGAGCTTTGAGTGTTAACAAACCATTAATATGCCATCAAAGTGCACCCATGAAAAAAACGTCCCACCATACCCCGGATGGGAAAGTCAAGCCCGCTTACTAGCATGTGTTTGGAGGCTTCTCCTTTTCTTTTTTGTATAATAGAATGAATTGTATATTTTGCCCAATATCTATATATATCTTTATTTACAGTACGCTGAGCTCTACATCCAGTCCCAGCATTATTGCATGATATCTTTACCTAAAAGAAGACTGCATGAAGTTGGAAGCACAGGTAATTGAAGCGTACCCAAACTCAACAATTTTACTTTACTTTAAAGGGTAAACAACCCTTATATGTAAAGGGAAAAATGTTATACATTTTTAAATTTTTTTAAGTGCAATACCCTTTTTATTTAAAAAAAAGGGTGCAACACCTCCACGATCATGACTGAATGGGAGCGCAGAGCCTTTTGGGATACCTATGTCATGCATTCTGGGACGCTCTGGGTGCCCCTTCTGCACATTACCTAATCTAGGGGCATTTGTTCTATTAAGGGAAAGAGATGCCGATCTCACGCCGATCTTTTTTTCCCCTTTACAGCGGGCTATGTCACTTGATCTCGCACCTGCGCATTGCAAGATCGGGTGACCTGCCAAGAAGACCAAGGAAGAAGAAGGAAGTAAAGAATGAAGATGGCGGTGCCCGCTGCTAACGAAGAGGAACTCTAGGACGACGCGGGACCAGATCATGGGAAGGACCAGCACCATTGAGGGACCTGCAGGATTAAAGGTATGTGTAATCTTTTTGTTCTTGGTTTATTTCTGCTTTAAAGGAATTATAAAGGTTGCAGTATAATGATTCCTTTTGGCAGGCTTCACATGCAGCCATAATGTGTAAATATGCTGTGCATACCTGCCCATTGTGGAAAATAGCTCATGGGACCCCAAAACAGAGGCACTGGTTTGAAGTGGACCTGAATGCAAAAAAATGAAGAACTACTTTTTTTATCTAGAATTATTAATTGTGCCAGAACAGTACCCTTATTCTTGGTTCAGTCCCGCGGTATGAACAAGTGTTCCTGCACAATTCCTGATGGCTGGCATGGCCGCCCACACCACTGTGCTGGTTCCTAAAGAACCAGTACCTGTACTTTTGACAGTGAGTGGTTCTGAAATGCTCACTGCAGCTCCCATTCTTTCTCTACTGAGATCAGATGTAGTGTCTCATCTGAAGAAGCAATTCAGTGGCATGAGGAAACAGTAACTACACCGCAACCTCACTGCCAGTCTGAACATAGCCTTAACATTTATCTTTTTGTCTTTAAATCCTCCTAGAAAAACAACTGTGCACTTCCCATGCAATTACAGTATATCTACACCAGAGGATCATCCTATTCACTTGATATTGAGTAGTTCTATTTCTGTGCTCCTCACTACCTTTCCTGCTGGAGACATCAATGGGTCTAAAATAAGGTATGTAATGATGGTCAAAAGGATTTATTAAAGCATTTATTTAGCATAATTAGGTTGGTGAATTGGGGGCCGGTAGGGATTAAACTACAGCTTTCCAGTTTATGCTTTTATAATGCATTATATCTGTGCCCCCTATAATTTTTCTTTTTCCACTTCATGACCATGTCTGTTTTAAAAAAGTGTTTTAAGATCGATATAAAGTGTTCAATCCAAAGACCCCTTTGAAGCCAAAGGCTTAATCTCACACATGAACTAGCACTCCATTCTGCAAAATAATTTAGATGCCTAATGAAGGTTTTGTGGAAATTAACACTTTTTCATAGATAAATAACATATTCTTTATAGAGGTGCATATACCCACCCAAAAAAGATGGAAGATGAAGCAGCAAAGAAGTACAGGGTTTGGAAGTGGGACAGTCCCTCTCAATCAGGATCAGAAGTTGTTGGAAAGTATGCAAGTGATCCCTTTAAGTTTTTTATGTTTTTTTTTTACAGAAACAAGTTCAACTTTGCAAAAAAAAAAAAATTTGTGATTTTTTTCTTTTATCCTTTTATGTTGGGTTTACTGCCTGTCAGATATGACGGGTTTGCTTTAAACTACCAACTGGTGACCCCTTACACCCCTTCCCTTATTTTTAAGTAGGCATGTTGACGGGGAAGCATAGACATTATAGATGCATTGATTCAGTAGCTAGCGCTGACTTTTTGAAGTTGTTGTGACATCAAGCGCTGCGTCCACCTGCACTGATCACAGGCGAGAACAGCATGTAAGACATGAAGCTTGGCCTCCAGATGCCAGTGATCAGTTGTCACCCCCTTCCGGCTTATGAAAGGGTGAGTTTAATGAGCTGGACCACCATGCTAAACAACTTTCCCAGCTGAATGGAAACTCACAGGTGCTCACCCATATTTACAGCAAGCTCCAATGGTCATGGCTTTTTGTCTTGCATGTAACATTGATTTCTGCAATGCTATAAATAAATAAAATAAAACAAAAATAACAATACAAGTATAAAATGCTTTGTATAAAATATATCATATATCCTTAATGCATATTAAGGCTTCAGAAACTTATGAAAATGAAAAAAACTTCATTAAAAAAGTACATTTTAAATTATCAGTATTTCAAAATAAAATTAACTTTTTTGCAGAGTGGGGATAACGTGAAAGATTTTAGATTTTGATGGCTGGTAAGAGCTGGCCGAGATCTAACATTTAATTGATTTTTGGTCACTTGCTTTCTCTGTGACCTCTGTACCAGAAAGGGAGGGTGAAGCTGTCACCGGGACAGGGAGCACGGACAGCTATAAAAACATTGGCAGAAATTCTAACCTATTTACACATTGTAACAAATGTTTTTTTTTTTTTTGCACGTCATGTGTTTTTGTAAATGTGTCCCTGTTGGAAAAATAATCACCCCAGTAGAGATATGGATGTCCCTCATGGAGACTCATCTATTGTCTATTGAAAGGACCATAAAAAGGCTGAAGTTGGGTTTTAAACAACCTTTATACATCATACCATCTATAGCAGGGGTTGGCAAACTCCGGCCTTTAGGCCAGATACAGCCTAGCCGGTAGTTTGTTCCGGCCTAACGCCCCCTGGCCGATCTGGCCTACTCCTGGCCAGCAACCTGTGGCTCCAGAGCCGCAGGTTGCCGGTGGATCAGCCAGGGGGGCGTTAGGAACTACCAGGGCCGCTGAAGCCCTGGAGCCGCCGGAGCTCCTGTGCTGCCCCCTTGCAGTTGCTTCCTTATTTACCGCAGCCGGCGTTAATACTTCCGCCGGCGCGGTAAATAGGGAAAGCTCCCTGAAGGTAAATTCCTTTCTTCTGCAATGCATACGGAGTAGAGGGATTTCATTTCAGGGGGCGTTCTCTGATGGTGGGCGGAGTAATTCGGGAGGGTCCGGCCTATTGTCCTCCCGCCCACCCCATAAATGGCTTAGTGGCCATAAAACTTTGCCGACCCCTGATCTATAGGGTGTATTCAGAGAAAGTGGGCCATTACTCCTCATACACTTACTATTGGCAGTAACAGAGTAACTGTTTCAATACAGATGAGGAGCTGGAACAGTTGTGCAAAACCCCAAGTAAGGCTGGAAGTCAGATTAATTATACTATTAAAAACATTTTGGTATATCTGTTCAATAAGTCACAAAATTACCACTTGATCCTGACAAAATCTTCTTGTGCTCCTGGGCCGGCGCAGAATCCTGCAGTTACATTGTTTATAGTTATCTCAGAGCTATTGCACTTTATATACACGCCTGCTCTATTTTCAGCATAACTTCTGAACAAAAGACCCCTTTACATTATTGCATTGCTGTAACATGCAGAAGTACACAATAATTGTGTTAATGCAATGCAATGTTAATCATTCTAATTGCCAATTATTGTGCATTGCAGGGAATGGAATGGTCACTTCTTATGGCACTTTGTGGTGTGGTGCATGAAGCTAGCACACAATATGAATGACAATATGCAATGCTATGAAAAAGTCTATAAAGAATATAGACATAGACTAAACACAGTGATAAATAGGAAATGTTCATTTACAAAGATTTTTCTGATAAAAATGTATGTTGTAATAAAATGCAAACTGTATTTTTATATTTCTGAATTTAGAAACAAATAAGATTAATATTTCCAGCTACATTGAAATGAAATATGTTAATTGGTCATATTTAGATATCTCAACAGCTACAAAATTTAGAAGTGAAAGTGATTATTACCTTTAGTAGGTGAACCGCCTAAATAAACAGTTAAGTCTTCAAGGCACAGCTGATGCATTCTGCCCGGTGGTGCCATAGGAAATAATACAGCTGTCACTTTATAGGCTTTCCTTAGCCAAACATGGCCACCAATTCAGAACAAAGGCTTAGTGCTGGTACAAAGTTGACACCCAATTCACAACTCCTATTTACTATGTGAAGGTGCTACTCTGAGGTGTTAGCATGCTTTTAGTTTTTCAGCTGTTCAATCCATGTGTTAGAAAAATGTTGGATTTTTTTTAACATAGGTAGAAAAGACAGGTAGATCTCTCCTCCGGCATGTACACCTATGGTTCAATTGAAATATAAAGTACAGCTGCAGGCTCTTGTAGGACAGGCTCAACAAGTTCTATAATTCATCACAAAAATGTGCATTTGTAGACCTCACTGGCAACATGTATGGGTTTTTGTAGGACTTTCCAGAGGGAATAAGAGAAAAACTTTAGGTAGATAAACGTATCATTATGTGCTATTATATTTTATTGGGAGGCTATATCTATTATTTAAATCTATATATGAGTTGGGGGGCCTTAAAAAAACCTGTCACCACTGTAAACTTCAACAACAATTTTCCCAGTTAGGGGTTGAGGCATAAAGAAGCTGTGCCAGCGGAAGGGCTATGATGTGGCATGGGAATGGGGGAACTTTAGTTGTGCTTGGGAATTGAATCTTCATGGGGTGTTTGGATTTGTCAGCCACATGTTAATCAACCAAAGTGTAAGGAAAGAAAACATTCTTTGCATATATGTTTCCATGTTTTTAATTTTGTAGAAGAGATGTTGTCAAGACATCCCATGAATTCCCTGCTCTATTTCTGGTTGATTATCCTGGTTTAGAGAAGTACAGTATATAACAGGCGGGGTTTGGCACAGCCCAACAGGGACCTAAGTAGTAAGGGGTTGTCCTCCTTAAGTCCACCAAAGAGCCTCTTGGATAACAAAGCATCTTTTGGACATCTAGTCCAGAGTTTCTCAACATTTTTAACATGGGGAAACCTCATGAGATAACTTTAAGGTCTTCAGGGAACCCAAGCCATAACTAATATATTCACAACCTATGGTGCATTAATTTGGTGGGCAGTAGGAAGACAGCTTCCTAAAGTGCTGGCCATTGAGAAGAATGTCACCCTTACAGAGGGCCAAAAAGATCATTGGTGTCACTTAAACTGACTTGAGAGACACAATTTTCTCATGGCTCAAGCAACCTCTGGAGAAATCTGGTTGAGAAACATTGATCTAGTCAGTGTTCGGGTTTCACCATTCCAAAGACGAAACAAAGACAAAGAAGAAGAGTTTTTGGTTCTCCATGCAAACTGAAAAACCTAAGGAGAAAGTACATAGCAAAGATAAAGATGACCAAAGGCATGTATTATTGGCAATTGTAAAGGAAAGGGATTGGTGATGATTAAAGAGAAGGTTGACCAAGAAGTTGTTTGAGGTCTGGAAGGAAGCAGTTAGATGAAGAGAAGTTGAATACAGATCTGGTGACTTCTTTTGATATACATTGTTAGCTTCCTACCATGAAGCCTTGAAGAATAAGTGTTTGCTTATTGACTTCAATTGGAGTTGAATTATGCCCTATCCATCTAATGTTGCTTTTTTGTGGTGTTAATGGAGAACACCCAATGTATTGATACGGATTTGGC
Source organism: Pyxicephalus adspersus (assembly GCF_032062135.1). NCBI lineage: Eukaryota > Metazoa > Chordata > Amphibia > Anura > Pyxicephalidae > Pyxicephalus > Pyxicephalus adspersus. The sequence goes on along the minus strand of NC_092865.1, from coordinate 57,163,458 downwards.
TCTGTCATGGCACATTTATTACAACCTAAGCCATTTGTTTTCTTGGGCAATAGATGCCCTCAAACCTTGCAAATCCATGGTGCATACCCATGTTACAGATACATCCAAAGAGCACAACCTTTGTATATAGTACTTCTTTTGTTCATCCAGGCAGTGGTGAAATGTATCAGTCTATCCCAGTTCCCTTTATTAGCAATCTGATAAATCTGCAAGGCACATGCCTCTTATGCATAGAAAACCACAGAAGTTAAAAAAAACTAACATGTCTTTCCTAAAAGCCAGTCACAGTCACCTTTCACGTTTTTAAATTTGGTGTTGGCAGCAACTCATAGAAAGTTTACCAGGACAAGCTTAGGAAAATCACAGCCAATAACCATGTGAAGTGGTCTATGAGTGTTGTGGTTACTTTGGATAACAGAGAACTGTTAGGTGTTGGCCAGATTTGCACAGTAGCCATTATTGGCCATGGCGTGAGATAAGGACCCTTGCTTTCTTTCTTTTTTGAGAACAATGGTCTTGCTGCAGAGGTCTGGCATGCTCCCTGCGGACCAATAGTCCTGCACATGACAGTCATTAAAAATTTCTGTGCCATACCAGGTAAACTTCCTTGCCCCCCTCCCCCCCATGTCTATGACAAGCTATTTTAATCAGGATTTGGTACAGTGGTACCTCTTGTTCCCCATGATGGTGGCCCTGGCCCTGTAGTAAGCAGAGCTTACCTTAATGCTTGCACAATGGTCCTTCTCAGCTGGTTGCTTAGAGGCATGTTGGACCCTTGTAGCAAGACCACTATTCTCACCAAGAGAACAGCCATCTGTAGTTGTAGGCAAGTGGTGAGGGACATACAGTACCACTGGGTTTTTTTAAGCAAGACAGGTAAAACATTTAAAAAATGGGTTTACTAATGCACCTTGAGAGCAATTCTTAAAAATACTCTGAATGGGCTTGCTGGTGCCCAAGCCATGAGCGCAGTAAGAGCGCAACAAAAGATAACGAAGATGAAATGAAAAAAATGCATTTAGGCGTCAGACGCTGTGAAACATTGAGGTGGCTGTGCTTTTCTAAGAACCTTCCGTAATGCTATTTACAAAGCAAAATTCTAAATATATATAGAAGTCAGCCAATTCCATTATTAATAGATGGAGACGCTGAATGTTATGACAGTTTACCTTCTCCAAGAATTTATGCCAGCACAAATATTTTGTTCAGACTACGAGACAGCGCCTTGACATTGAACAGCGCATATATTTAAATACAGCCGGGATTTCATCGCTGGAGATATTGTTTAGTATAAAGGTTAATTATGTCACATTTCTAAAATGAAAAATTAGGCTTCAGCCCTGGTTTCTATCTAAGGCCTGTAAGCAGTTTTAGAACAGTGCTATGATGGTGTCCCCAGTCCTTGAAGTTCTAAGTACAATGGAACGATATAACCCTACGTGTAGAAGGTGCTGCAGCTGACTCTTTCCTCCCTAAATTTGCAATGACACTGCACAGATTTTCATTCAATACATTCTTTTTCGATAAACATTGGTGTCCTTAACATCAATGTAGTCAGGACTGTGGAGTGCACCCAGACCTGTTTTTCTTCTGTGAAATATCAAAATTTTATTATGAGATCAGGCCTTTGAAAACAACTTTCTAATGTAACTACAGGGGATGAATACGGGTCACATCTGTGGAGGTCTTCTCAGGACAGGTCTGTTATTTTTGCCTTAAAAGTCCTCTATCAGCAGGTTATATGGTCTTTGAAGTCTAAAGCAAACCTGTATTCTGCAAGCTGGAATATGGCATTTCTAGACACATGCCTTGGGTCTTTGAGAGATGTTTTTGTATTGTTCACATTCATGGACAGTTTAGGACAAAATGGGGCCCTGAGCAAATATGAAGTGGGGGCTCCAACTGTACAGCATTCCAGCTCCCTGCACCTGGCATTCTGTCTGTGGGAGGCCTACAGAAGGTAGGGATCAAGGGCAATTGCCCTACCCTAACGGCCCTGCTTACAACTCATATTTTTATTAGGTAGATCATTAGGTGAATAGGAGAAGCTGATAGGTGCGGTTAATATAATACCTTTTTCTTTTTTAATTCAAAGTATATTTAAACCTATGAATAAAAAAACATAATGTAAAGTAATTCACCAAGCCTTATATTTGGTAGCCACACCAGGTTTAGGTACCAGGGGGTGCTGAGAAGTTCCTGGCTTAGCCCAGAAAAAAGAGAGCCATCAAGAGAGAGTTATGAAATAACACATTTATTCAACATATTCCCCCCTGAGACTGAGGCACTTGGTACAGTGTAGTTGCAGCTTTTCTAGACCGTTCAAATAAAAGTCCTTTGGTTGGGCCGCAAACCAGCTCTCAGCAGCATCTTTGACGTCAGAAATGTCCTCAAAATGTTGCCCCTTCAGATGTTTCTTTAAATTCAGGAACAGATAATAGTCTGAAGGGGCCAGGTCAGGTGAGTAGGGGGGATGGTGGACCAATTGTAAACCCAGGGTATTCAATTTGGCAGCCAAAACGTTGGACGAGTGTGCAGGTGCATTGTCCTGAAAAAAAAGGATCCCTTTGGTCAACTTTTCACGACGTTTCGTCCTAATTGCCTCCTTTAGCTGGTCCGGGAGGTTAGCCTAATACTGTCCGGTTATACTAGAGCCCTGAGATAGGTAGTCCACCAACAGAATACCGTCTTTGTCCCAGGAAATGGACGGCATGACTTTTTTGGCCGATATCTGGGTTCTGAACTTCTTTGGGTGCGGAGACTCGCTGTGGCACCATTCCTTTGACTGTTCCTTGGTTTCAGGGTCATAGATGTGGAGCCAGGTTTCGTCCTCAGTCACTAACCAAGCCAAAAAGTCCTGTGCAGCTTAAAAATGGGCCAAAACGGCTTTGGATGCTTTAACTTGTTCCTTCTTCTGATCACTGTTCAAACATTTCGGCACCCACTTCGCTGAAAGCTTGCGCATGTCTAGGATAGTGGTGATAACAAACCCAACATGCTCACTTGAGATGTCAGGTATCTGGGCTATATTTTTTTTGCGGATATTCGCCGGTCCTCAATAATCAGCTCATGGACAGCATCGCAGGTTGCCGGGTCAGTTGAGGTTGAGGGGCGCCCACTGCGGGGCTCATCTTCAACGATGAAATTCCCAGTCTTGAAACAAGATATCCAGGTTTTGACAGTGCTGTAGGAAGAACACTTCTCCCCCAGTGTTTGTGAATCTCTGTTGTGTGATCTCAGTGTGAATGTTCTTTGCTGACTTGCCCTTTGCTGACTCATGACGGCCCGTAACTCCAACGACATGAAACATGCTTGTGCCTCTGCCATCACAACTTCTCATTAAAAGAAAAAACAGTTTTAGGAATTACAAAGACCTGATATTTGCACGGTTACATACTAAGATATCAGGCTGTCATATGCCCCCACACTAATTTTTCTATTTCATCTGGAAGGGGGAAAAGCCAGGAACTTCTCAGCACCCCCTCGTATATTTTAGGCAGGTGCAGAATATTTCTTTATATTTTTTTCCTATCTGAATTATTATATCCTTGTCACTTCCTGTGAGCTGAACTAAAATCTCAAACAATGTTATCAGCCTTCCTAACTATCTTCTGTAAACTTTAAACCCTATCATTCCCCTTTGTGGTGAAGATGGAGAGAGGAGATATGTTCATAGTCAATACGTCAGTAAAAGCAGCCTAGGGTGCCAATGCTGCACCCTTGTAGATGTGGTGTGAGCTTTGTCAGCCTAGGACAAGCAACGTATTACTTGATAGATTCACGCTCAGTACTGAACAAAACAAATATATATTTTGTGCATATTTGGAATGTAATGCACTGTATTTTTATTCTTTTTTTACTTTCACTGTACTTTAAAATATTTTAATATATATTATTTGTTTAATTTTTTTATTTAGGTTATGGCATGGGGAGTATTTTTTTAAACACATATGGGTTCCCTACCAAATGCCATGATTCACCGGCCTATGCAGAAAGATAGATTTGAGTTCCCATTCTCCATTTCTTTTTACACCATCTTTTTGGTGCAGCAGATATTCAGATATGAATCCAATAGAGTAAAGCTACGTACTTACATACTTTTTTTTAATCCATATACTGAACTGCTTAGAGTTCAGCTTTGAGTAGCACATACAGATTTTATCCCTCGACTAACCTATGACAGTCGGAAAAGCAGCAGCGTCAAAATGATAAGCATAATTCTTTTTCAATCTCTTTTCCCTCCAATAGTCAGTAAGCCCATTGATAGCACATTAGCACAAACATTTGTCATGCCTCTCCTTCCCCAGTACACATGTCATTTAATTTTTGTCTGATTATCGTTTCAGGGCTAAAGATGGATGAGAATCTGACATGTGTACAGTGCTTGTCTGATCCATAAACGATGAACAATTCTAATGCATAAGTGAAGGGGAGAGAGCATCGTGGGGTGCCGTTCACTCGTTCTCCCCCTCCCCTCTCCATCGAGTAAAGCAATGCTGTATATAAAGATAGTTTCCAACGACAAAAATCTAACATGTGTACACAGCCTCAGGCTACGTACACATGTCATTTAATTTTTGTCTGATTATCATTTCAGGGCTAGTATTGGACGAGAATCTGACATGTGTACAGTGCTTGTCCGATCCACAAATTGCAAACAATGGTAATGCGTAAGTGAAGGCGAGAGAGCGCCGTGGGGTGCTGCTCGATCGTTCTCCCCCTTCTCTCCATATTGATCATTCTCCCCCTCTCCATCGTGAAAAGATCCTTTCCAACTACAAAAATTACGTACTGCTTGTACGTAAAAAACATACGTACTGCTTGTTTAAAAAAAAACAAAAACCAATATATATATATATATATATATATATATATATATATATATATATAACAACAATATATATATATTGTATAATGTATTAATGAATGCAGTGCTGTATAAATCTTATATTTGGCTAGGGATGAATTCTGCAATAATTACCACCAATATGTGCTTGCTGTAAAACTTATATATACGTATATATGTATATATATGCGTATATATGTATACTTCACCTTTAAACAAATCAGAGGACTGATCTTCTCTCAATAGTTTACACAGCTTCTGTTTTATTGATTTAAGGAAAGGCAAGCAACCTCCCAAACCAAACACTAACAAACTCCTCATTGTGCCCCATTATCCATCTAAGTAAGAAGGCCCGATAGAAGACATTTGACGAGAATGGGCTGGGAAAATGTATTAATATATTTTACAGATGGTGAAGAGTTCTGAAATATTTGCCAGTTCAAATGTCAGTGTAACCTAATCTGGCACGGACACTACAATCACGACTGTGACAGCTGCAATGGCTTTCAGTCAGCATGGGGCACCGTTGCTGGGCCAAGTCAGGCTTAGTGTTTGTTGGAGCTTTGCACTCCTGTGACAGCTGTCGCATTTAGAGGAGTGTAACCTGTCAGAAAGCGACTCAAAGTTTTGCGAGCGTGTGCCAAAATCCAAAGAGACACGCTCAAAATTTCACTTAAAAAATAGCAAAATTGCCAAACTTTGTTCAAAAATCTCCATGGATTTTGCAAAAAAAAAAATAAATAACCTGCAGTATTTCAGAATCAATAAAATATTCATGTGATGATACAGTGATTTATGCAAAGTAATGTTTTATGTTGCAATAGAAATAGATTTTAATCTAAAACCATCACATCTGCACCATCACATGAGCCAATTAGACATCCCATTTCAAAACTTTGGGCGTCAGTGTGGGGTTGCCTCCCCTTCTTTGCAGCTGAAACAATCTATATAAGCCTTTTTCAACCTTTTGTACCCCTGGAGAACTCTTAAAAGAAATTTTCAAGTCTTGAAGAACCCCTACTAAAAACTGTTTTTAGGGGTCAATGGGGAAAAAAGCTGGTAACTTGGTGGCTGGTGGTAAGAATGCCCCCTATAGTAGTGCCTAGAATAATGCATTTATAGAAACATAAACATTATTACAGTCATGCAGCTGGCTCAAACCAAGTGGTCTTGCTCCTAGATTCATGCAAGTATCATCAAATGGGAGGTAAGGAAGTCACAGTTCAAGGAACCCCTGATGACCTCTGGAGGAACCCTGGTTGATAATGTTTGCCCTATACAGTTCTATAAAGAGGTGTGCCTGTAGGAATTGTTCCCTATTGACCCAAATGAGCATTTATGAGTTTAGGTTCTGATACCAAACTGTTCAACATTCACCATTTCAATTCATCGTAAAGGCATTCAATAAAGTTAAGGCTCCCTGTAGGCCACTTGAGTTCCTTCACATCAAACTGTGTCTTTATGGAGATGGCATTGCTGCCCTAGAAAAGAAAAAGGCCAGTCTGTCACAAGGGTATGACAATTTTCTAACTTTGGTTTGTATATTGCAAAAATTCTCTGGAGAAGGCATGATGGTTAGCTATTCACAACATGTTTCCCATTTCATGTAACTTGTGTCATTCAGGAGTTAGTTCCCCTACTTATATTCCCTGCATTGGCGTGAAAACAGCACCATAATATAAAATATTTGTAACCGCCTTTAGATTCATTTCACAAATTCTTCTATATAATATCTGCCTTTGCTTAGATCTCTCCATAAGAACGAGACAACTTGAGAGCCACCATAATAAATCTTGTATTCTTGTCCATGGGGACTTTTTCTCGGATGGCTTAGATCAAAGATGCGGTCATTACAAGACATGTCACGCATCTGTTCCTTTTTATGTTTCTATATGACGGACATTTTCATAGTCCATGACGTAGAGTAACAAATATCCAACACATGGAAGCCCATTTCAGTTATTCTAAAATTGATCACCTTGCAAAAATACACAACTGAACTGGACCATAAAATCTGTCTGGCACCAAACCATGGAACATATTGAAGAGGACCTGCACTGAAGGCTATTATAGAACCCCCGGCAAAATGTAAGAATGGATGCAGAGGAATGAACAAATGGTAGATATGTGTGTGGTAAAATGATGAAGTGCTCAGACCCAGGTTGGTCATACACTGCTTGATTTGTGCACAATCATGTGAATTATATTTTCCTGATATTGATCGTTTGGCAGGTATGGTATGGAGGAAAATGTCACTCTTTGCTGGAGTTTGGGTCCATTGTCCATTTGCTAAGCATGAACACTGACACATATACCTTGATTTTTTAAAGCTCTCCAAGAATAGAGAATATAGACCTATTATGGTTGAACCTGGGTAATCCAGCAAACCTGTAATAGATCTGGACCAGGATTAAAAACGTTTGCCAAACAATAGCAAACGATTTAGATATCCGATCCAAGTTGGCTGGATTCCACAGGTTCCTCCATGATAGTCTATCTTTTCCAGACTTGGGGGACTTTAATAAATCAAGAGAAAAATGTTTGTGGGGTGGAAGCAGGGGGCAAAGGCAGTGTGACTCCCATACTTGGTATTTTAGCTGTTATCTGCAGGGAAGAAAGGAGCAGCGGGGGATCACTTGAGGGGTGAGTACCACTGGATTGTTGGGGGGGGGTCATACTTCTGTGTACAAGATGTTTTAATACCTAATTTTTACAAATGTTCAAAATGGAACCTCTACCCTTCTTATGTATACATATCACAAATAGACATACAATCTATGTTTTTTGGAATAAATTATATTTTAATGAATATTAAATGTTGACTTGTAGTGCCTTCAATGTCCGGTAAAAAGGTTCCACTTATATGCATAAAAAAAAAAATTATAAATTTTACCCGCTTATTTTTAGTTTTATTAAGAAATTCATATTTCAAAAGATCATAAATATGCAGAATCTAAAAGTATGAAAAGTATTCTGATTACAGGAGAAGAGCAGACTGCAGCAGACAATGACACCACCCATAGTCATTGGATTGGAACTCAAGGATGGCGTTTAAATAATATAGCGTGGAGCTTCAATGAAAAATGATACTTTACTGTATATTTTGGCATGCCGGGAATTTATTCTTGCAGATATGGTGAGTTACAAAAAAGTCCATTTTAATAGATATATTTGTTTTAATCATCGACTAAAACTACATCCACCATGAATACCAGGAAAAAGTCTTGAAAGATTTACTCCCTGACCCTTTGAGAATTTGGTAAATTTAACATATTAAGGATTAAAAAAAAAAAACTATTGTCTGATGTGAAACTCATAACACCATCCTTGACCTTTGTAAGCACTGTAGCCTGTTCCCATTTGCAGTTGATTGTTTCAGAGAATTAGCTACAGAATGTAATTCTCACATTACGTTATAGCAAAGTAATTTCGTAATCATGCTCACTCATTGCACTGGTTTGCAGCATTGAAAAATGTTGCCAAAGTTTAACAAGCCAACACAATTCCAGGCTTATGATTAAGACGAAAACTCATAAAACCAGCCTGAATAGTGTTTACAATACACAGGAATAAAGACATCACCTGATCCATATATTAAGTTTATGAAACCAAATTAGGTCAGCTGATAAAAAAGAAAGATGTTATTTGGTCAAATAGGAGGGATTCCAAACGTCAAATTATTTATCTGTTTAAAGAGATTTTCTATTTTGCAAGTTGAAAAACCAAAATGCATGCTTCAGTTTTTGCATGCTCCAGATCAATGGCCATCCATGAACTTTACTAGGTAGTTCCAGGGATACTTCTAGACAACGTTCGTCAAAGTAGCACAGCCTACCTTCTAAAAGTCATTGTGTTTGTCCTCTATGTCCCATAGCTACCTTTTGAGCCTGCACGCATAATGGAGCCTCTGGGGTGGCAACAATGCTGCATTGCTCCTAAATTCAGACTAGAGTTGCAACACTCATGTAGGCTGTGCCTGCTTGTTGGATAAAAAAATATTGGCTATCAGCATTGTTACTGCTGACTGACAAGGTTGAAGTCTGTCAATAGGCACCACACTGGCCTGACCACTGCTTTCTAGATTGACTAAACTGTCTCTATTGCTGAAACCGTCCCGCTGTTTGTTTTGGTTGTGCAACTGTATTCAAGACTTCTTTAGATTGTCATACAGAAAATTTTAGGTGAGCTATACATTTACACAATATATTTGTTTTCTAAGGAACGTTTAAGACATGACAAAGCAATCCCAGGGCACTATAAATTGAGCTTCCTTTGTTTAAAGTTTAACTTATGATGGAGCCCTGATAACGAGTCACCGCTCTGATTTGGTCATTTGTAAATTCTAACAAAAGCAGATAAAGGAAAACATGTGAAAAGTAGCTTTGAACACCACCTGATGGCTAAAAATAAAAATGCAGGATATTATTATTACATTTAATTTATTTACTTTGCTCATTCAAAGCAAAAAAGCTCTCCATCTCCAACCCACTGATACTCCACTCCGCCATTACAGCAATCCTCTACCATTCTACTTTTAGGTATGTGAACTTCTCCAATGTGACAGTGTTTGGGTCTAGTGTCCTAATAAGAATTGTCACATAATCGGGCTGGGTGGGGGGTGACTAGGGGAACTGTGATGTACCTCACTAGTCTCTAGACTCCAACCCTGAGATTTTTGGATGCAGAGAGAAAGGAGCAGAAAGGGATTGCAGGGGAGGTGCTATCATTTATTGGAGGTTTTAATATTTTGTGTAAATATTGAATTCATTCCTAAAAGCTTTGCTCTTCTTTGTTTCTTGTCTAATGTAAAAACACATGATTTAGGGCACAAAAAAAAGAAAAAGATAAAAATGTAAAAAACAGGCTTTATTTCCTCTGTTTTTCATGACTAACATATAGTACGTTGGAAGTTGCTCTTGATAAGGACAGCTTCCTCTGTGGTGTCGCTGACATCTCTTCATCTTTGCCAAGTGTGTGCTTTATATCAGATAACCTTCAGCTATTTTTACCCTTTAAGATGACACTTCAGATAATTTCCAGGATTTAATTGTATGATAAGCTGTATCAGCATGGATATGTATCACGCCTCTCTTCCTGTCATCGGAGTGTGTGACTTTTCATTTACACATGTGTTTGGCTTAAAAAGACCTTGCCAAAACTTGAAGGTCTCTGCAAATAGAGGACAGAATATAGACAGCTTTCCCAACACCCGTCCCACAACCCAAGTTTACCAAAATAAAGTAAAAAATAATTGATTTTTTTTTTTTTCAGATGGGCAGTCAGTAGTGCACTCGATGGCGGAAATTGTGAGTATGGTCAAATTGTTGGCATGGTCACACTTTTCACAGATTGTCAGCCCTGCCCAAGTTCCTCCATGGAGCCAAGAAATTACTATAACACACAATGGGTCTGATTTATTAAAGTTCTTGAAGAGCGGAGGATATAGACTATCATGGGAGAACCTGGGTGATCCAGCAAACCTGGACTGGTTTTCTTAAAAATCATTTTAGCAAATGTTTTCTAGAACCAGATCTATTCCAGGTTTGCTGGATCCAAGGTTCTTCCAGATAGTCTATGTTCTCCAGTCTTACAAAGCTTTAATATATCAGAACCAATATAATGGTTGCCTGATTAGTCTGGTTTGTGTTGCTTAGTCTGGTTCTTGCTCATTTAACTTTTGCTTTGGATGATAAGCTGCTGATGGGAGGATTTAGGACTGTGAGTGGGATCTGTATTGAGAGGAAAGGTTCAATTTTGGTTGTACTCTGTACACTGGTCTGTGTGCTATGTAGACCTGTCCCCTGCACTCTGTACATTATACACACCTGATCCCTGCACTCTGTACATTATACATTCCAGAGCCCTTCTCTCTGTACATTATACGCTCCTGATTCCTGCACTCTACTCCTGATCCCTGCATTCTGTACATTATACACCCCTGAACCCTGCACCCTGTACATTATATACTCCTGATCCCTGCACTCTCTACATTATACACTCCTGATCCCTGCATTCTGTACATTATACGCCCCTGGTCCCTGCATTCTGTACAATATACACACCAGATCCCTGCACTTTGTACATTATACACAACAGCTCCCTGCACTTTGTACATTATACACACCTGATCCCTGCACTTTGTACATTATACACACCTGATCCCTGCACTTTGTACATTATACACACCTGATCTCTGCACTCTGTACATTATACACTCCTGATCCATGCACTCTGTACAATCCTGATACCACATACCAGGGAACACAAACATCCAACAAGTGAAAAGTCTTACAGTGCTTGGACCATTTGATCAGAAGGAGAGTAGGGAACATGGGCTGGAATGTGGTTGAGCAGGGGGCATTGGACCTCTACAGAGAGATTACTTCTTTAACTGCAGTGTGCTGGCAGGGAATAGGCTCTGAATATATTTATCCAAGGTAAACCATATTCTGAAAACTTTGGGACTCATCGTGTGTAATGATTGAATCTACATAATTGCTTACTTTGCTGCCCTAGATCAGCATATCAACTTGACTGGAAAAAAGTACACAAATGTAATTGACCTTTAATTAGGGACAAAACTCCCCAATCCACCTGATTACTGCAATAAATACAGTCTTTACCCTTGTATCAACATGCCAAGCTCCCATCAATTATCTCTGATTTTCAGCCATCGTTAGGAAATGATTAAATGTTGTAAAAGCACGCAGCCAGAAAATTGCCAGAGTCTAAATCTGGAAGTTAAAAATTTGTACATATTACCAAATTAGTGGTTTCCTTCAGAAAGAAAAAAAAAATCTTTTCCTGTTTTTGTCCCCAAGCAAAAAAAAAAAAAGAAAGGAAATAAAGTGTCTTAAACTAACAAATTGTGAAGATTTCAGAAATGACCAGATGTGCGCAGCGTTTGGAGACAGTTCTGCAATGGTTATAATTAAATGGGAACAAAACAGTTTAAACGAATACAGATGATTTGCTTAATTTAAGGAAGTAGTATTAAATGCAACTTATTATTGTTTATAAGATACTTGGGTTTGTTTAATAAGAAAAATAGTAATGCGTAAAGTGTTTTTATTCGGTTTTGTATGGTTTTTGGCAAGTTGAATACTGTGTGTTTTTTTTTTATCAGCATCGGAATTTCCCCTTTCCACTTGATGGTTTTCCATAAGTGAGAAGTCCAGCTATGAGAGTAAGTGGTGGGTGGGGCTGAGGCATGAACTACTGTACGGCAATCTTTTTATTGGAGATTCAAAGAGTTGTAGGAAGATTTAACATCCTTTGCCCCCCCCCCCATACTCAAAGACCAATTTTAGGTAAAGCTTTAGCCTTAGCAGTCCATGTTCTATTGCTATGAAGCATTTGCATTCAAAGGATTACTCTGGTCCGAGTTAGTTACCTAATGGGGAGAGTGTTAGACCATGCATTTAAGATGCCTACCAACCCAAATGCTATGAACAGAATCTGTCAATTTGAACCACCTTTGGCTTCTTTAAACCCTGGGAGGCAGTCAATGGGCCTGATTTATTAAAGCTCCAAGGCTAGAGAGGATACACTTTTATCATTGAAGCTGGAGGATCTAGCAAACCTGGAATGGGTTTCTTCATTTGCTACTTGCTTGCAAATGTTTTGAATCCTGGGTCAGATTCATTTCAAGGTTGCTAGATCACCCAGCTTCACTGATGAAAGTGTATCCTCTCCAGCCTTAGGGACCTTTAATAAATCAGGTCCAATGAGTGCAGTCAACCAGCTGAGTAGTTCAGTCTTTTTTTTCAGATTTTGCTATGTGTACCAGACCACCCCTGTCCCTTTGTATATATTTATGGAACACTCCTGCTTAACCACCTGACCGATAAGCCCGACCTTGGTACGGGCTAAAAAAAGTTACTATTTTCGATAACCCCGAACTTTTCTCCCTATATTAAAATCATCACTTACCTGGTCCCGCTGTGCTCATCCAGCATCGTGTTCGTGTTTCAGCGTCGTCCTCCAGCGTCGATCTCCCTCTCCAGCGTCGGGTGCCTTCTTCGAGAACCAGCGGGACCAGGTAAGAAGCCGCCCGGCATCTTCTGTTCCACCGGCCGGCGGCAAGGGTTGGTGATCAAACTGCAGTAATCCATGGCCATAATCCAATGCAATCAGCATTCTTCTTTCAACAATTTAAAGCCCATCCCTCTGCCCTTTGCTCCCTCCCTAGAGGATCTCTTTCATTCTTAACAACACCCAACACTTTTTCTGATGTTTTCTGTCTGGTCATGGTCTGTCTGGTCATTGCTCTTTTCAGGAGGTGGGTCTGTGGCACTCTGCACAACTTTTATTAAGCTTGAGAATATCTTGGTGAGAAGAGCAGGTACTGTTCGGGACAGCTCCAGATGAGAAAAAGGTGTGCCTTGCATACTGAGATCTTAAACTAGAAATTTAGAATACAAGCCCAACGTTGAGTTTTAACTACATTAAAATGAAGCTGATTAGTTATGCTGCCATATTAGATCAAAAATCTGCCTGTGATTTTACAGCTCAAAGTAACAACATTTGGATAAGGTCGATCCTTCAGGCAGCATTAAAATAATCTGGATTCTCTCAAGAAGAAAAGAATGTTTTTCCTCAAAGTGAACTACAAACAAACTTTTAATAAAAAGTGTTTTCAATCATTCTTTATAGAAGGAGCCAAGGCTCATGGTCTCTGCAACCTGGCCTCTTTACTTTGTATATATAACTTTAGAGACAAATTGCTTTTCTTAAAAGTCTTTTAGGGAAATATATCTAAATATCAACCTTTCTTTGTTAGATAAAAGGTTTCTTCTTTTTTTCCAGTGTAGCAAAATAAGTCATTATTTATACAAATGGCGCGATTCCACAGCTACTCTGTACAGTGTAATCTTGATAGGAACATCATTAATAACACACTGTACTGCTCTTACTAATACACAAAGCTCATATTAATGTGTAAACCAGACCTTCCAAATGAATTGTTTAACCTGCTACAGTGCCGATTCCTAAATTGGCATTCTCAGCCTTTCTACTGCCTATTGAGGAAGCCCCATAACTAGAAAGGAGCCCCAGGAGTCAAAAAGTGGTGGGTCAAGCCCAACTTGTACATCCATTGGGTGTTTTGCCATGCAGTTTCACTATTAGTTTACTTTTAACTTAACATGGACCCAAGTCAAATATACTTGTTATGTTGAGGGCATGCATATCAGCAATGTGTATGTAAAACACTTAAAGGTAATTAGAATTTCTTGCAGAGATCCCAGTACTCCCTCTGGCAATGCTTTTATCTGCTTCACTGGATGCATGGGGCCATCTGGAAACATAGGACCAGGACAAAGATCCTTATTATTATTATTATTATTATTATTAAACAGGATTTATATAGCGCCAACATATTACGCAGCGCTGTACATTAAATACCTTTAATGGCTTTTGGTACCATCAAGAGCCATCATTTTCTTCCTACTCTGAAATGACAAAATCAAGTAAATCAAAGTGCTATTGCAGTTCTTTTCTGTGTTCACAAATGTCTTTCCCAAATCAGCTTTTATGCAACATCAAACTTGACATCCCATGAACTAACAATGAGCCCAAGGAGTCAAAAAATAGTACAGAGGTCACATTTTGCATATAACCTCAGCTGCTTGTGGGTATGTATACACTTATAAGTTAAATTGATTTGGAATCTTTCACAAAGATCCCTGAAATCCCTCCAACAAAGTATGAAGCTGGAATCCATCTAGAAGTATGGGGCTGAAAAAAGATGCTTCCATCTTTGTTCCATGCATCATCCTTGCTTACATAGATAAATCTATTTCCCACACTGGGGTAACACAATCAAGTAAATCCCAGTGCCTATGCAATTGCTGGCTGTGTTCACAAATGTCTGACTCAAATCAATTGTTGCTCACCTTGTGAATTGCATCAAGATTAGACCACATAGGGAGAAGAGGCAGAGAAAATAAAGCTGGGAAGTCAACGGAGGACATTATGCCAGAGGCTAGATAAGTATTGCAGCAGGATTTTAATTTTTAATTTTTTAAAGTCTTGATCAATACCGTGCAAAATGGGCATTTAGAAAGGTGCAAAAACAATAAGAATATTTCAAGATTTTACTCTTATTACTCTTTACTTGTATGAAGAAAGAGGTACGGTCCATACTATACAAGAAACAAAATACAGCATAAAACAAAAGATTGCTCTACTTGCCAACCTTTCACTTAGATTTACTCCACTAAGTGCTTCAACACTATCAACTCATCACTGTCATAACTGCGAGATGAAATTGCATAAACAAGGCGAAAAAGATCACACTGACCTCATGGTAAATCAAAAGAACCATAAATTACCAGAAACTTCCAAAACTCATAAATTAAACCTAAAACTTCACACTTCTCCCTCGTCACACTTCACCTTGAATGGCACTGACATTAATTATAAAGTATAGTTTGCCTAAAATGCACTCGTAGGGGTCCACTCACGGAAAGTTGATGAGACCTCGTCAAGTGGTCTATTGAGATCACTGAACAGTGGTCAAGTGTAAGAAACATAAGTTATGATGGCACTATGACGTCAACTTAACACCAATCTTTTATAGGAGGTTTGATGTCACTGTGTTTTTCCATTTTACAGTCCTATCTGGCTATCTGATGTATATATTAGATGATCTCCAGAGGAGGTCAATGTATTTATTGCTGTTTTCTATCTATACTCCTATTTCATGCACTCCGCTAATGGTTTTATTTCATAGGCTTAACATGCAATAACCCTTTTGACATAAACGGTACTCAGAATGATTCATTTTTATTTATTCTGATTAAGAAACCATTCTTAAAAGGGTTATTAACATCATAGGAGTTTTTTTTAAAGGGAAAGTCTCCTTTTCAGAATGACCTGGATGGATAAACAGATTATTGTATCATAGATTTGTAGGGGAATATTTATATCTTTTACCTTTTTCTATGTATTCCCTCATTTCTTCAGACTAAGACATTCCATTATATTCTTGTTGACTTATTAATTCATTTTTATTGGAATCTTCAAAGCAAACCAGACTCTCCAAGATAAAGGATCTTTAGCTGATTGGATTATCCTAGTAATCATGTTTTTTACTTGGGTTGACCATATAGTACCTAGATTTACCTTTTATAATTCTTTATTTGTGTACTGGCCACACCAAAACACTGATTATAAGGAAACATCCAAAACTCCTTTATCCCAAGATTAAATGAACCTAACCTTCTTTTCCTGCACATAGTCTTATTTTTTATGACAATAAATGTCTAGAAGATGCAAATTTCACTTTTCATTTTCTGCATTTGTTCACAATGATCCTGAACCTCTCTAACACTAGAGAGTATAGACTGTCATGGGAGAACCTTGGTGATCCAGCACAGCGAAGGGATAGACTTAGAATTTAAATATGATGCCACCATGAGAGAGAAGATAGATTCACTAAAGCGAGTGGGTCAAAAGGGCCGAGCATACAAATAACTGGGGGTTAGCAGATATATTGAGATTTTACGCACCTCCATTTAAGCTTGCTTATGTTAAACTTACTGCCAAATGCTCATGTACAAGATTCTTTACTAAAAGTATTGCCAGCAGTGAACAAGTCCCCCATTCATCAGATGAGTGAGTGGGATGACTGTATAGACCAGTGTTTTTTGACATATTTACCATAGGGAAATCCCTTGAAATAATTTTCAGGTCTTTAGGGAATCCCTGCCATAATTACTATATCAACAGCTCACAGTACATCAGTGTGATTACATTGCTGGCCATTGGGAAGTACATTACTCTTACAAATAGCCAAATGTACCTGAGACCTGAGAAGCACAAACTGCTCATTGCTCAAGGAACCCCTAGAGAAGCCTTAGGGTTGCACAGAACCCTGGTTGAGAAACACTGGTACAGACCCTTGTAGAACATAACTGTCCATTTTTTTTATTTCATCTTCCACGTACTCTAGGACTGGCCACACTTGTTAAAGGCTGGCCACCCAAGACTTAGCCCGGTTAGATAGCTACAGCTTAATGTACAGTATGTGGCCAAATATCCCCTTACTTGGCTGCTTGCCCAGGCCACCGAACCCTTTTTTAAGGTAGTCCAGAAGCACTGAAACTGAACAGGTGTGTATGTATCCTAGGGGTATGACTAAGGATTCTCCTAGAAATAATATTAGTAGCTTTTGCTCAGCAAATATGGTTCATAGTGAAAACTCTTTAAAAGTTCAGGACAAGTTTTGGTTAATTACTTTTTTTTCTGTCTGATTGGCTATCCAGCGATGGGAAGGTGGATCAAACTCCTCTTTATCAAAGGAACATTTTGTTGGCTTGAAGCAAGCAAGGAGCTTGTTGAAAAACATCAGACAGAGAAATGCGTGTGGGCTAATGGTGTACAAAGAGACAGAACAACATCTGTCCAAATCTTGTACAGATTACATGTTGCAATGCCTGAGAGATAGCATCAGAACACTAAGAAGTACACTGCAAAATAGAAAAATCTGCAAACTTTGTTCTTTGAAAAATGATTGTGATAGGCCTGTGACTTTGTGTAAGCAAAGCACTGCATGGAGTTGGCTGCCGAGGTAAACAAGACGTCCGTTTTAGTTTTCAGGATTTATTTACTGAGCCCAGGGCTGGTATTGCCAGGAATGAGATTGATTGGTGGGACCATTACAAAAGAAAAACATGCAAAATATTGAAGCACTTATCTCCATTTGTGCCTTGGAGTGTATTGTGTTGGGCCTCTTTACTCTTTTTTCTGTTTCAACCTATAAGGTTCTTTTTTCCGTGCTTGTGCAGAACCTGGGAATTAAAGAATCTGGTTTGCTGACATGGCCAATAAAAAAAATTCTTGATGCCCACTGTTATGTTATGCACAAAGCAAATTTAGGGTTTGGGCCAGGCATGGGCAAACTATGGCCCACAGGCCGTATACGGCCCAATACGGTTGTTTCTCCAGCCCTTTTGGTATTCCCTGGCTAAGCCGGTGCCACCCCAAGCAGGGTCAGCAAAAGGACACCGCTGGAGGAGGGGCGCACCGGCCAAAGCTGCGGAACACATCCCCCGTTGGTATCCCGGCTCGTGGAGGTGGGCAGGCTGTGTCCCTGCACACAACCCGCCCACTCCCCCATCAAAGTCTCAGATCTGCGATGGGAGAGTGGGCAGGGTTATACTATCATGGCGTCATGTTCAGTGGCATCATGATGGTATAACTCCGCCCACTCTCCCATCAGCCCGGCCCCTCTTTCAAATTTTATATTGTTGCCCCTGACTGAAAAATTTTGCCCACCCCTGGTTTAGGCTGCCAACCTCAACACAGTGGCCTACAGTCAATTGAAGGTTAATATCAATGTATTAAATTACTTGAAGTGTTAGGCCTAGCTTCAACTGGTTTTAAGCAAACACTGCATACCAAGAAAAATGTGGCATGCTTTTGGTTTCATGAAACACATAAAAACCATGAAAACCATGGATGGCAGTGTCGGAATTTGATGTCAAGAACATGAAACAATGAATCTTGCTTTGCTTTAACAGTTCAGGCTGGTGGTGGAATAAAGATGGGGGGGATATTTTTTTTTGCCCTTTGGGCCCCTTAGTATCAACTAAGCATTGTTTTAATGCCACAGCCCACTTAAGTACTTTACTTGACCATGTTCATCCCTTTATGACCGCAGTGCAGCCATTTTCTTATACTTACAGCAGGATAACGAATCATGTCACAAAGCTCATATAATCTCAAACAAGTTTTAAACTGTACTAAAACTGTTTCAAATTTACCCATATTCCATCCAATAGAGCACCTTAGTGATGTTGTGGAACGGAAAATTTATATAATGGATTAGGGACAGGTCATAAGGACTACTATATACCCTAAATAATGGTGCAAGTCTATCATATTCCATAAAAATGGGTGTTTCTTCTATTAGCTGGCTAAAGTATGGTGGGAACTGCAAAAACCAAGGAGAGGCATACAGGCCTTGCACCAAAATCTGGTGGAGCCAAGTTCCAAACTTCTAGAAAAATCCTTAACTCCCCCATCAGTCAAGTTAAAAGGACAAAAAAACCTGATCTATAATTTCAGTTAAATAAACCCCTGGATCCACGTTCTGCTATATGTTTCTAGAAATGTAATAAACCTTTTATATTTTATTTTTCGCTTGGAAACAATTCCATTTTTCTTTTGAAACAATTTACTGTATCTGCTAGAACTGTAATAGCCAGATTCTCCTCAGGCAGTCTGGCACTTGTAGCCTGTGCTTGTTTTTAGCACCACTTTCCAGAATCAGATGTTGACGTGAATGTGGATTTTCTTTACTGGAGAATGTCTATGAGCTCAGAATCATCCAAAACCTTTTTAGCTAGATATGGATTTGGTAAAAGATTAAACATCTGGTGGGTTTTTATTGCAGTACATGTCTCTGTTAGGGAGATTTGCCCTGAGAGAGTCAGAGGAACAGTAAATGTTAGGAAAGCTCTCCTACAAAGGAAGATTGAATAGGAGTTAGTCCATAACTGAGGTCTTCATTGCTGTATCTTCCAGTACCATTTTTCACTGTTTTCTTCATTTCTTGTTCTGAGGTCACAAGTACAGACAATAGAAGGAAGATACCTAATGGAATCGTGCACAAAAAAAAACCCAACAGAGGTTTACACCCTTCCTGACTTTATCCAGAACAATTTTGTGGCTGGATCCAGAAGTAAAAACAAAAGCTATCCATGTGGGTTTTCATTCACTTGTTTCAAAGGTTCTCCAAAAGACCGTTGCCCAGGGTTGTTCAATTTTGCTTCCTATGAGCCCTGACCATCAAGGTTTCAACTTCTTCCCTAAACTCAAGGAAGGAATCTTGCTGAGCAGCCTTTCTGAACCTTTTTACCTCTAAGGAACCCTTTGAAATTATGTTCAGGTCTAAGGAAATCCTTGTTTCCTCCATTAAACCAATTTAATGGAGGTCAGTAGGAAAAAACTTATATTGGTGGCCAGTTAAAAAAAAAATACTTAAACGTTCATTAGTATCAAGACTTTGACCGAAGGACTATAAAGGTGTCATCCAATATGAGCTCAATCAGCCACGGAGCAAGAAACCCCCAGCAACCTCTTGGGGAACCAAGGGGTTTCAGAGAACTCTGGTTGGGAATGGCTGCTGTTGAGTGTGGCATTGTTCAATACATTTGCAGCATTTACAGACTTTTTTCTACTGAAGAAGTTAAAGGAAGAAGTGGAGGATTGTGATGCCACTGGACTAGACTCAAGTCACCTGGGAAAAAAAAGGTATGTATACAGTTTCCAGGGGATTCCCAAGCCTGGAGCCCTATTGATTTCCCAGTGGATTAATGTTCCATCATATTATTTAGTTTTGGTTTCCTGTTGGGTTTTATGCCTCATTTAAAAAATAAAAATAACAAAGACATCCGACATACATGACTGAATCCATCCCCCAGTCTGGAGGATGTTGGTACACTCCTCCGAATATTAGAGGCCAGTCCATGTTCCAACCCCAATTCTTTTCACTTTCCATTGTTCTGCCCTTTAATAACAACAATGTGTTTGATGTGGATTTCAGAACTTTGATACTGTGTCTGCCTGATGGATAACAGCTCCGATCTGTTATGTTTATAGTACTGAAACTAATTGCTCTAGGATTGCAAAACACATTAGGCTTTACAGCTTGCCTGCATTAGAGGACAAGGTTAGAGCAGATACGCCTGTCACGGCTGGAAACACTCACAGTTGTTCCTGATCAATCCAATCAGAGTTTTCTCTTACGCTTATTTACTTCTTTTTTTTATAATAACAACTGCCATGTTTATAAATATGAGTTTCTGTGTATGGTCACAGCTTTTCCTTGGCATGTTCTTGGAATTGGAGCCTTTCTTCGCCCTGCCACTGTACAAGTGTGTATCCCGTTGCCAGTCTGCAGAATCAGCCAGAAATGTATTATGGATATTACCTGCACTAATATTGCAGGAAGAGGTTATGTATAGGTATTCTATATATATGACCATTGTTTTTTCTAATCTCATGGCTACTAGATCTATACCTAATATTGATTCTACTTTTGGAATGAGGGAGGAAGGGTTTGGAATGTTGCAAAATGTTCCCACCTTGGGGAGATCCCCCTTACTTCTTACCCCAGACGGCCCAATTCACCACCTTTGTATTTCTCAGTAGTTCTGTACCCCCTTATGAAATAATTGATTCTCCCTTACCACCCCAGTGCTCTTTGCTGGCAGAGCTCAGTAACATCCACACCCTTCAGCATAAGTGCCCCCATTTAGATTTAGGGAAAGTTTCTTCCTGGTCCCTACTGAACTGTACAGACATACACCCAGCAACTACCATACCAGGTAGGTGAAAGTAGACTACAAATTTGTATTAGTAATGCAAATGGGTTAAGTTTTGGGTTCGGTTAGGTTCCCAGTTAAAGGGGGTTCAGAATTGGATTAGTAATGGAGCAGAGAATGTTCACTTAGATTAGTGAATAAGGCAAACCATATTGACCTAAATCACCCAATTCTATGCAAATTTCTTTGCACATTATTGGCTATAATACTCCTTCCATTTCCAAGTGAACCTTCCAAGTGAACATTGAATTCCTTAACTAAATTAACCACATTGTCTTTAAGACAGCATATCTATATATGTAACTTTAAATGGTATCTAAAGCAATTTTTATTATGACCTTCCTAATTTTTAAGTTCATTCTTTCAAATTGGTTTTTGTACTAATATACAAAGTGTAAAGTTTGGGTGAATACTGGGTGAAATCATTTCTAAATAGGTCCGATTAAATACATTATTAGAAGGAGCAGTAAATCACAACCCTTGTGTTGCATTGCAAAGCATGAACCAGATACTGTCTGTGTAATGAGTATCAATGGCTGCCTCCATGCACCTATAAAGTGACACAAAAGAACAAGGTTTCAAGCATAAAAACACAATGAGAACATAATTTACATTAAGCTGATCTCTTTTACTTGTATATTTAAGAAGTCATTGAACAGACTTCACATTCCCTTTAATGGAAAGGAGCACATTCAGAATCACCTTGTGCAAACCCTGAAATGGCGCTTTAGAAAAGCATGGCATCAAGTCTTCAATCTCCCTCCTGGCGACCGGCCAGCTCCAATATTTTCCTAAGGATGAACTGTTCTTTTTGCAGCCTCCACAAAAGAAATAGAAATCCCTTTTTTCCTTTTCTTTTATTCGCACAAAGACGTGTAGTTGAAGAAAAACAACCAGAAGAAAAATAGTACTTTGATTTTCTGTTTGTATAAAGGTTGGTTAAATGAAGAAATTAAAGGGACCGTATAATGGAACTGTGAAAATAAAATGTGAATAGCTGTATGTTTTATTTGTTTTTTAGTAACTGAATTGATTGTATTACTACAGATGAGAAATAGCATGATGGGCCAGACAATGCAAATGTGGGCCCGTTCACACAACAGTGTGCCGTACTGATATCCAATATATGGTGACACGTCAAGCAAGGTGCAATGCTTGCCAGTGCTCTTTATTCAATGAACAATCATGATCCAAGTTGCTGTGTGCTGGGGTGAAAATGAAATGGCTAGAGAAGTTTTTTGTGCTTTAGTGCCCATTCTAAAAAATATAATGTGTTTCAGGAATTGAGAACAGCCTTTTTAACCTTTTTAGCATGGGGAGCCATGTCTTCCAAGTCTTCAGGATCCACAGCACACAGTATATTAGTGTGGTGATCAGTGGGAGGAATACCTCTTACATTGCTGGCTATTGGAAAGAATACCACTCTTACAGATAGCAAAAAAGATTGTTGGTGCCATTGGTAATTGACCTGAGAGTCACAAAGTGCTCATTGCTCAAGGAACCTCTGTAAGAACCCTGATTGAGAAACACTGCTCTAGGGAAACACTAGTTGAGAAACATTGGTTTAGAAGATTCCCAAAGCAAGGTCTCCTGCTATGAGATCTGCTCCTGTACACAATCTACATAATATAAGAACAATAAAAACCCAGAAAGAATGACAACCCCTCATGGTGGACACGTCATGATCTGAGAACTCATCAAAGGGATCTCACCAACCTCCCCAAAGATCAGGTAGTTTATCCAGTATCTACAATGAACTGATATCAGTTTTTATGGAACAACCCTTAAATGAGGCGTAAAATGAACAAAATATGAACGCTTGGAGGTCTATTTATAAAGCAGTGAATCTGACATTTATGAAGCATTCTCTGGTGTTGAATCAATCGCTGCTATTGAAAACACATGGACCTGAAAGATTCCACACCAGAGAATGTTTGATGAATGTCAGCATCTCTGGTTTATAAATAGACCCCTTGTGGTTTGGGTAGGTTGTATGAAGGGGAATGGAATGAAAGTAAAGCTTTTCTACAAATTTGAGAAGAATGGGACAAAAGCAGAACTTATGACTATAGTAGGGACGTTAGATTATAGGCTCTGAGGGACATGATTATGGAGTCTGTAAAGTGCTATATAAAGATATATAAAGACAAGATAATGAATAAAATTTTGAATTTGGATTAGATGCGGTTTAAGAAAAGAAAAAAAAATATGTATGCATTTTTTTTTATTCCTGACGATTAAAAAGAAATACAAAAATTGCCATTCTTTCTCTGTAAGTATTCCGACCACTTTAAATCAAGCTCATTTTTACCTCAAAGTCCTTCAAAGTCCAAAGAAAGTGAAAAGCAGATGAAAAACAAACAGCTTCAACTGGGATCTTATCCCATCCAGCAAATCAACTGTGAGGAGACCAGCCGGAGATCTGTGCACGGTACAGATAGTGCTTTGGATATAAAACAGGCCAGATGTTCTCCAACTTGGTGGAATTAATTTTAACAAGATGTTGATGCAGTAACAAAGGGTGGAACTATTTTGGCACTTGGCTCTGTTCAAACACCTGGTTTTGACAAACTTTCCTTCAAAACTTTCATCATCTTTTTTTTTTCTTGTCAAGGTTTACTTTGGGGATAAATATAAAAGGTTTTATTTTGAAGCCATCATTGCTACATCTTACAAAAATGTGTTGTTAATCTCTTGTTTAAATATATAGGCTATTAGTTGGGAGGATATTAAAGTGTATGTAAAGTATTTGGGGTTGGGAAGGGTTAAAACATTGTCAGAATTGTATTGGTAGGATAAGTTATATTGTAGTTGAAGTGCCAAATTGTGATAATAAAGAGATCCCTGAATACCTGAAAGTTATTTCAAGGGGTCTTTACATGTAAAACATTGCTCTAAGGTGTCGGTAGCAGCCCATTAGTGTGCAGAAGCTCAATATCCCAATATCCAGATATCAAACATCAACACCATTTCCACACTATTGGGTAATAGCAAGATTTAGAATAATCTGCCTATTTATACGCTCAAGTTAGTTTTTAGTGTTCTTGGTGTCTCTGCTGGTTGTTTTTTTTAACTAGGCTTGGAGTGCTACAGCACATTTGATTCTGAATAGCACCACAATTCAATTCAACAGCACTACCTGAATCCAACTTCAAGACATTTTTAGACATTTAAAAGTTGGACAGAGTAGGGAAGGGTTGTTTGTTTATTTACATTTGGGATCCAGTTAGGGAAGATATTCTTACCTTCCTGTCTCTATTACACCCATACAAGAGGTGAGAGAGAGTGGTTGTCACCAGGACAGAAAAGTATAAGTGTTACGCTTAGGGAGACAGAGCTTCTAGGGGGCGCTACAGCTTGCACAAAAGTGGTGTGAGCCCTGAGAAGGGCCAAGGCGCAGAGTCTAAGCAGCAACCAGGTCTTCTCCAGAGCCTCTAGTGGTGAGGATGTTGCACTGCTTGTTCTTGCCAGGTTGCAGTAATTAGGCACACCAGGGTAGATGGAAGAAATGTCAAGGAAGGCTGGGACCAAGGCAGGCACCAAGCAAGAGAGGCCAGGTTACAAGCCAGGGGTCAAATACCAGGGAACCAGGAAATAGACACAGATGACACGGGGCCATCGCAAACACAGGGAACACAGGAGATGCTGGAAGCAACAGAAGGCACAGGTGACACAGGGATATCAACAGACAGAGAGGAACACTGGAAAAGCACAGACTGGGCAACAAGGGGTTAACACGGGAGCTGGACAGAAAAAGCACTGAATTAACCAGCAGGTGTAGAGGAAATGCTCAGCAGAGCTAGGGGGCTCGGCACTAGTGGAGACACGCTGCACAAACGCAGAGTGCTATGTCTGAGTTGGCTAAATAGCCAGGGATGATTAGCAGGCTATTTCCCGATTGGCGAGCAGGTTGGACAAAACTGATAAAACTTGGAAGAGCAGGCGTGCCTAGGATCAGAAATGCCCGCATGCATCTCTCTCCTGACTTTCAGCGAGGAAGAGGTAAGTGTGACAATAGGCAGGAACATGAGCATTGTTAGCACTAGGCCCTTTTCTACATTGCTATCGATAAGTTTCTTATGATTGAACCCCCATGGCAGAGATTTTAATATTAGAAAAGAGTAAGTGGTTTAAGAGAAGGCAAATGGAATTCCTTATACTTTTCCTACACTTGATTTTTATAATTCTTGCTCCCAGGATTGAACTGATCATATCTTTTATCATTACATTCTGTGAGACTTGAGAATTGCAGACCCGTAGCCTCAGTTCCCTGTTTGTCAAGCAGGTGTTACTGGAACTAACAGCCATTTTCCTAAAGGTAACTAGTAATATATTCCACTGCCAACTTTTCCATCATTTCTCCAGCTTAAAATGAGCAGGAA
This sequence comes from Pyxicephalus adspersus, assembly GCF_032062135.1. Taxonomy (NCBI): domain Eukaryota; kingdom Metazoa; phylum Chordata; class Amphibia; order Anura; family Pyxicephalidae; genus Pyxicephalus; species Pyxicephalus adspersus. The sequence goes on along the minus strand of NC_092865.1, from coordinate 57,137,896 downwards.
GGGATTAGGTTCAAATGAAAATTGCAATTATTTTAATCTCCAATCTATACAACTGTGAATAAATGAACCAGCTGATTATGGGTTCTTATAAATAACACTTGTATTCATTGTTGGAATATAAAATGAAATGGAACCTATACAGGCCTCACTTTTGCTAACAGAAGGTTCTTTTTAAAAAGTCCCCGTTTACGCTGATGGCTTACCAGTGCTGTTTGTTCCCCCTTTCCCAAATCTCACTGGAGTAAAAAAGCAATGTATCTTATTGGCGGCCAACAGATATAAAGGACAGGAAAGCAATGTGGTTATCTATGGCCAATATTCCACAACATGCAGTGTTCAGCAAGCAGCAACTACAGATAACCATTGATAACCACTGATCATTGATAATGGATGGGAAAAAATAATTGTGCGGTCAATCCATGTGGGTACCTGCCTAACATGTGCCTGGAAATCTACAAACATCTACTATACTCTGGTTTTGGGAAACTAATCTATAAACTGCAAATATTGATATCATATAGATCTATAGTATGTGACACCACACTATGCCTGCCTAAAGTAGGCAGGTATAGTGTGCTATCCACTTGAAGTCCACTTGAACTTGAATTATTCACAAGGTGATTCTCCCAATGTTCCATGATTGACTTTTTGCAATATATTTTCTTAGAAATCTGCGTTTAAATGGATTTTTCCCATTGATTGGTTGATTGGCACATACCTTCATGGTATTCTGTCTATGGCACAGTTACAATATCTACAGGTTATTTTCAGTCTTCAGTATGATGCCACATTTATATATAGCCACCATGTTCGTTAACTGAGTCATGTGAATCTTTTACCGAACAGCATGATGAGTTACTTATGAGTACCAGTGGGAGTGGATTGACGTAAAAAATATTTTGACCTTTTACTGGTTTCCAGTAAAGTGTAGGAGGTGTTTTCAGCTGTTGGGCAGCTATGAATGTTGGTTATTCTGTTTCTCAGTCTACATATTCAAATGAATATCATTTATGCAGCCTAAAAAATAACTCTGATCTATTAATTTATATTATCTTTAAATTAGCTGCTTATTAAGTAACTTTGTATATTCACTTAATAGTTTTTCCATTGTTTCAGTGCTGTAGGTGTGGCCCAGATCTTGACATTCAAAGTCTCCTTTCCTATATTGAAAGGTCGGAGGTAGGAGTCACAGTAGGGCCCCTCGAATTCCACACTCCAGGCCCCCAATCTCATGATTCTTTAAAGGCTTAGGCCTAGTTACATAACTAAACCCTTAATATTTTCTCAAACTCAAGGATCCCCTAACATTCCCTGCAGGAACCCTAGGGAACCACACAACCCTGGTTAAGAATAGCTGATCTAACATCAAGGCTGATCTGATGGCACAAGATTGTTTTTTTTCAGATCAGGGTATATCAGTACCTGTTTTAACATTAGCATAGACAACTAAAAATGTAGGTGATAGCTTGGTTGGTAACTGAATATATTTTCGGGAGTTTTTGTCACAAGACATGCATGATATGATGCAAAGAACATATCTAATAAATGTTATATGCACAAACACATCAATGGACAATTATAATAGTTCTAAACCTAGTCAACAATAATTCATTCATGCTACATTTACTTTAATTTTATTTAATTTTAAATCAGCATGTATCCTTGTTTTTGATGAACTTTCATATATGTGATGGCAATGGATACCCACTTGTGCCCCTGCACGGCCACCGAGTCACCTGCAACCCTGATGGAGACTTCAGGTGGATTCTAACACACTATGCACTGGTATGGTCTGCAGGAGTCAATTTTAGGAAGCTAATCAATGATGATATAAAGCCGACACTGGGGCTGCTGCATATAGACAGATAGTCCCAAACAGGCTGCAGGAGATATAAAATTGGATGAATAATGGATGTTAATAAAAGTCAAAGCAGCTGTTTGTCATACACAGCATTTAGGCAAATAAATATCTTCCAGTTTGGGTTTAGCTCTATTAAACAGACCTTTATAATAATAACATGACTTCTGTATTTTATAACCTGTAATATTGATATATTTGTACTCAATTATTTGCACATACCACAGCCCAAGAAGTTTTAGTAACACACTGTCCTCCCATAATAGCTGCTTGGGTAGAAATAGAATCATTTGCTATGAACTTGCTGTCTGCATTTGATACAGCTAGAAGATCCAGCACATGGTGTTCTTGGTGACTCTACAACCTTTCATTTTCTGGTTTATGCTTTCCGTTACGGAAATAAGTAAGTGGTATTAACTACTATGAACTAGCTATAGAATTGAGGATTACGGATGCCAATTATTGTGACTGTAGAGTCTACCTTGGGTAAATTGGTTCTTGAACCTGGTTACAGTCAACTGAAGCTTGGGGTTGGCAATGTAAAGGTTGGCTTGGAGCCCATTGTGAACCACCACTATCCAAAGGGCCTGCCTGATGTGCACCTTAACCTCCCTAGCGGTCTTATTCTGTCCAAATTTCCATGCAGCGGTACAATTTTTGCATGGAAATGTATTTTTCATTTTAGGCTATAACTCTTAGGCATAACTCACAGATATTTAATACATTTATTTTATTAATAAACTTTAAATACCAAAACAAAAATCTGTTAAAAGAAACAAATAAATATTTAAACATGTAATATAACTGTACAGTTGCATGTATAATACATATATAATATAATTAAATATATATTATATGAATACTTCTTTGTATTGGACTCAATACAGCTATTTTGTATTGAATCCAGTAAAAAATCATTTGAATTTCCCGCTGATCCTCCGGCTGCACTGAGGCATGTACTGACGTCACCGGGAAACCCCGGAGATTGTCGTTGCATTCGCTGGCTGGAGATTGAGGAGGAAGAACATGTTCCCAGGACCTGCAGGACGCCGTGGGACAGCGACAGAACAAGGTAAGTGTTTTTTTTTTAGTTAAAAGCTACCCTGACTCGGGAATACTGCTTTTTGCCTGGAAAATCCACCCAGTCACACTCGGGAATACCGATTGGGGGCTTAAAAAACGGGTCTCACTGCTGATGTTTACTTTGCATACTGCTGTACAGTTGGTATTGCAACCATAGGCTACAGAATGAAGGATTAATAATGCACTGTAGTAAACGGCTGAATATTAAAGATGAGTAACTCAGCACTAGTTCCAGTCACTGTACAATCAACATTTATCTTGCCAACTGGTTTTTGTTGGATATAAACCTTGGCTTGGAGCCCATTGGTAAGGTAAATAGTGGGCAGTGGTTCCTTCAACTACCACTAACCCAAGGGAACACAAAACTGGGATGTGTCTAATGTATATCCTAATATCGGCTCACTACCAATTATTACCTTGCACACTACTATGAATTGACAATGTAACCTTTGGCCATAATCCCATTGTTAAGGTACACAGCTGACAGGGCTCGTCTACTATATTTTGCAGAAGTTACAGAAGTACCAGAAGTTGCAAATGGCAAACATCTGAAATTAAAGATCAACCAGTTTTTTCAATCCCATAAAATTGTACAGGGATCCAAAAAACACTTAAAATTAACAAAATTCAATGGACAAAGGCCCCTAATTTACTGTATATTTCATTAGAAACAATTAAAAGCAATAATATTGCTGCCATTGGTTATACAATATTGACATAACCCATAGAAACGTGCTGTACTGATGCCTCGTCTCAAAGATAAATATTTCAATGTGCAGATCATCCCTATAACAAGTTAACCTTTAGTAATTACCGCTATCAGTGTCCCATTTGTTGTGAACTTGTTGCGTGTCTCACATACAGCTGAAAAGATCAAGTACATGATGTTAATGCCAATAGTTCTTGGTGTTTTTACAACTTTTTGGATCTGTTTAGTGTTGTTCCTAATTGTTTTTGAGTGGTTTAAACTGACTTTACTATTAGGTTTGGTGACATCAGTGTATAGAATTTAACTCTTGCTTGCCAGGGAGTCATTCAAATCAGCCTTAAAGGGGATCTTATAGAATGTGGAGAATGGTTTAAACCTCTTTAATGGAGATTACCCTCCCAGAGTAATGAATTGTGTCACTGGGACTAATAGACACAGATAGCAGCAGAGACTGAGCAGATATTTTAACCTTTTCCTTTTTATAGGAAGAGATTTTCACTCACTTCCTGACTCTCACACTACTACTGTAACAGGAAAATAGGAACCTGACCCAAACTCTGATCCAAAACTATAATACAATTTAGGCTGCAGTTGAGCTTTAAGGAGGACCTACATTGTGTCCACAAAAGACAGGCAAAGGTCTGATCATCAGTATGCCTATAAGCTCTGTGCAGCCTTTCTTCTTCCTGTGCTTTATTATGCCCTATCCTGCCATTGTGATAGAGACATTGGCCCTTGATAGAGTCACTGTCCCTTGATGATTGATAGCTAATCTCATGATTGGTAGGAAAATGCAAAAAGCAACAGGAGACATTCAGGAAGCAAACACACAAAAAACAATGAAGCAGGGCCATCCTTCCACTGCAGGCCCTTAGGTACAGCTTTCCCTTCAACAAGGAGAACAGTAAGTAGCATCGTAGTGACCACCAAATCTCACTTTTAATCTAATGACTTTATCAGTCAGGTATAGCAGTGCCTAGGATGATCTCACATTGCAAATGAGACCCTCAATGCAGAAAGTGTGCTGCTATTTTTAAGAGAAATTAAAAATTGCTTGGCCATAAAAAGGATGCCTAATGTTCCCTATAACCTAGCAATTTACAGGTTTCTTAGAACATAATTGCTATTTTTCTCACTTGCTATAATGATTTGAAGAGGGCTTGGGTGTCAAAGATATTTCTTATGTTAAGAGCATACAGCTTCAAGCCCATGTGCATCAGTCTACATCCCAAGGGTTTCTGGGGATGCTGCAAGGTCATTCTCAAGTCTTGCATCAAGCTGTTTAATAAATAAACCAGGTGCAATACGGGAGTACTACTACCCTGGTAGGGTTAATTCACTCTATGATTCACTGCAACACTTATTTATTCACCCACAGTGCATCGCTACAGACCGACAATTTTTAAAGAACCCTAATGTAGTAATTCTTCATTATGGATCGTTTTAGGTGCACTGCATAGGTGGGTTGGCATGCTCATCAAAATGAAAAGAAAAACATTTACACCTTGTGCTGAAAGGTGCTGCAGCATTACTACAATGTACTAGGTGTGAGCAGACCCATTGGGTCACCTAACGTTATCACTACACCTAAGCCTAGATTAGCTTTTTAAAATGGGCAATAAGGATACATTTTGCACATGTTACATTCATATGCCAATATAACATTTGTTAGTGTTTAAAATTCCTTTTAATATTTTACAGATTTCAAAACAAAAAAAAATAAATTGCATATAAAGGACCAAGATATCAAATTGTTTTGCTTTTGATAAAGCCAAAAAAGTCTCAATTAAAAGCAGGCACAAGACCGTAACTATCCATGTATTTAAAAAGAAGCATATTTCCAAAAAACCAGAGCAATATAAGCCTCACCCTACATAGCTTTGTAATACAGATACAGCCTTGATTTATAGTTCTTGATCTGTACTGCACTTTATAATATCTGAATTGAGTTTTGTTTTCAATATCTTGCAGTGATGGGGTCCAACAAGCATATGGTAAAACATGTCATTAGAAATATACGGGTGATGGTCATACAGACTTCCTTCAAAAATGCTGTTTTCTTGGTGCTATGCTAAATCTAATAGCCTGGTTTATAAAAGCTTCCCAAGACTGGTGAAGCTAGACTATTATGGGAGAACCTGGGTGATCCAGCAAACCTGGAATAGTCCTACTATTGAAAACTTTCAAGGTTTGTAGGATTACCTAGGTTCTTCTATGACAGTGTATCTTCACCAGTCTTGGAGAGTTTTAATAAACCAGGTCCTAAGTCTTAGCTGTGTAGTTGTTTAAGGTCATTGTATTGATGTTAATGATTTTATTCTTAATGACAACCTGGCGAACAGTATGTTTAGAGCCCACTGTGCCTACTTCAATGTTTTAGCCATGACAGGTTTTCTTTGGAGCTTAGGTAACTATTTGCTTTACAGTTCCCTAAACTAATATTTATCCCTTACTGTCCTAGTGGAGGCCACCCAGAACTTATTTTTAAACTGGAATTTAGTTGTAGGCCAGCTGTATGAGGCCAACTGTCTATATAAGATGTACTCACACTTTGAGCCAAGTTTTCTGGATGAACATATGACTATTGTTGCATAATATATAGCATGTTGTCATCAATCAATTCCAAAACTCTTTTGTAAGGAACTGTACGTACTTTGCTTACTTTCACCCCACTTTCACCTCTGTTAATATGAGCAATGCAAGGTGCCAATGGAAATATTTGGTACTTCTGGGTATAAAAGAGTAAGTGATTAATGCCAGGGGCCAATCAGTACTGCCACATAGAGAGACCTTACATTATTTACACAAGCTGTTCCTTTGCTTCTAGAGGCTGAACAGTAAAGGAGAGGTAGGTATCTAATGTTGAGGGTGGCAAAAATTATGCACATGTTTACAAAATGTCCAGCTTCCTTCAACCCAGAGGTCCAAGGACTTGGATGCCTTTCTAACCAGATGGTACCTTGTAATGCTGCAGATAATGTATACAATGAATATTTTTCCCCTTTGCATTGCTAAAGATTTCTCTGCCAGTAGGTTTTAAAGAGGACCCGTAGATGAGCAGCCCTCATTGATAAGGTAAGTATTAAAAAAGGAATAAACATTCAGTCGGAGGGTGTCCATGGGTTAAGGAGGTGCCTGGAGTTGGGCTTTTTAGTGAACCTTCTGCATGGGCAAAGCACTTAATGACAGCCCAAAAGCAGAGCATTCTACATGACCAAAAGGCCAATGCCAACAAGAAAAATACAACCTCGGGAGGAGTCATCACCAAATTGGGATCTTGTATTTCTAAATTTGATACAATAATTAGGCTCCCTCTATGATTAAGCTCCTTGGATTTTAAGATCTTGTTGGGTAAAATATTTCAGATCCGTGTGGCTTCTCCAACCAGATGACACCATGTTCTTTTTACTTGGATGGAATAACATTTTATTAAAAAAAAAATATTACTTTTAGCGCATGACCTGCACACATTTTAGGGTTTTGCCAAGAGAAGAATAAGTCCCTGGTCTAAGCCCCACAGCTGGCACAAAAACTGAACATGTGGTTTTCTATATCACTTGAGTATACCTTTAATTTCTCAGACGCTTGGTCCATCTTCCTCAGACTTCTTTTTACAAATAAATGGCCACCGTGTATTTCCATAACTACTGTAAGACATTTTACGCCAGTTAGGTCACAGGCGGTGCCGTTAATGGATTTTAATCATGTTTTTCCAGCTGTGTTATAACATAAGTTTTGCTTATGTATGAGAGCTCAACTTTTCAGGTCTGAGTGACCTTGGCTGTGTCCAAGGACTGTGTGTTCAACATTGCGTAACTCCGCTCCATGCCGATGTCTTACTTCAGCTCTGAAAGTCGAAGTTTTGTTTAGAATCAGGCATGCATATCTGCTGCTGTCAGTGATCGCTGGTCAGTGGACGTATCTTATTACCGGAGACATATCCAGTATTATAGTGAGTTGTTTATTAAGAATACCAGGTGTGGGCTGCTATCCACTGACTGTGAATGTGAGAGGGGCAATGATAGAAGCAAAGTAACTTTATAAATGCGCTGATTCACATAAATTTAACTCGTACTGTGTATCATAAACAAGTGTAATTTTAACTAGAATACTTGTCTCTTCTTAATTTTATTCGTTGTTACATTTGCTAATATTACCTTACTTCTGCAGTCTTTTTGCAGCTGCATCATGTCTACATGAGCTCAACTGATGATTGCATAGCATTCTAAAGGTCTGTTTTCATGATAGTAACAAAAAAGAACAATTTGTGTTTAAATTAATGTTTGTAGCTTCCAATAGATTATGAGGTAAGGAGCACAAGTGGGAGAAAGAAACAGAGCATGGTCATTTTAGGTATTAGTATTAGGAAATACTAGGAAATTTTAGTATTAGGAAATACCTGAACAAGGTGCTCAATGGCAGGATTATCAGCTAATATTGTTAATAAATTGTTAATGAAAGATTTAGATGTACAAATATTATAGAATTAGAAATTTTGTAGCCATTGGGAAAAATATACTTTATTTGTGGTACTGAACGACTCACAAATGTGTCCCATGTGGTATAACAGAAAGGGGTGTTTTTGAAACCTGAAAGTTTAAATTTAAAGCTATATATATATATATATATATATATATATATATACATGTGGACATGAATCTTTGTTTGCACAACTGGCATAGACAAATAAAGGGTAAGAGAAAGACTGAGATACTTACCATTTCATTGGGAAGATGTTGCTCCAGGCTCCCTTCAGTGCTGCTCATAAGGCACTCGGTCATATGATCTATACTAATGGGAGAAGTCAGAGCTCACCTTTAAAACATAATCAAATGTCTTGGCTTTAACTTATGTAGGCAGTGCTAAAGAAGCCTGGAGGAGCATTGTAACATAGAAAGAAAATTATTTCAGATTTACTATGACTTAAAGCAGAACCAAAGATCCCTTTTGAAAGTTAGCAAGCAGGCAGATGCTTATTGCATAAAGGAACAGACAGCGTACCTTCTGCAATAAAGCATGCTTATTAGCCTCAACTCAATGAACTCCTGGGAGTTAGGTTATCCTGGCCCTGTCAATTGAGATGACCAAGAATTAAAAACAAGAAGAGTAGAAAAAAGATGGCGGCCCCACAACAGAACAGGTGAGTATATTTAAAAAATTTAAATCAAGCAGGTAAAGGTATTTTATTGCGAAGGGCCATTGACTCTCTCGTCTGCATAAAAGGACCTGACTGGCTGCACTTTTTTATTTCTAGAGTATAGTGTAGGCCTTTCTCAAAACATCATTTTGGTGTTGAATGAGTTTTCTACATCTTGTGTCTCCAAGATGGACTTTTGGATTGTTGGAAGGTTATATATATATATATATAATAGGCTTAATTGAGAAATGGAGCATTCAAAACAAAAGCATCAGTAACTGCCACGCAGTAGATAACTAGTAAATATTTGTGATGCCACAGCATACATAAACTTTTTAAACAGTTGTGGCAGAAGTTTGGTGAGGGTCCTTTCCCTATGATCATGACTGGTCTTCTGCAGCCAAGCCATCTCCATTACAGACTTGTTTTGTTGAGTCTGATGTGGATGAACTGAACTGATGAACTGAAAGTGGTCTGCATAGAGCTCGGACTTTAATTCTAATGAATAGCTTTAGAACTAACTACCAATTATGAACCTGGTCTTCTCTTTCAACATTACTACCTGACCTCAGGAACCTTCTTTTGGCTGAATGGACACATATTTTCACTAACAGACAGTTCAAAAAATTGGAAGTCTTCCTAGAAAACTGCAGAGTTAACTGCAAAAAGTTAGTAAACATACATACCTTAGCACCAGCTGATGTCTACAGCCCCTGGGGCAAATCCTGGGGAACATGACTATTTCAAATCTCATCAGACGGCACTCCTGCACTCTGTTGGAATATTATTACTTCACAAATAATTTGCAGTGCTCATAGACCATAGTCTTGTCACTAGATGTCCCCTAAAGGGGTTCGCATTCTAATGTCCCTACCTCCATCATATATCTTTAATACAGTCTAGGGTCAATTTTGGGGGAAAATGCATGTCCTTGGAATGTGGGAGGAAACCCACTCAAACATAAAGAGAATCTGCAAACTCCATCCAGATAATGTCTGAATGGCTGGGATTCAAACTTGGGGCCTAGTGCTGCAAAAGCCATAGTGCTAACCTCTGAGCCACCATGCTATCAGTAACCTAAGGTTTATGAAAGTATCCTGGATTGGTTTTTGTCCCAAAAATCCATTGTTTAGTATTTTAGATTTTTACAAACTATTTTAAAGGCATCCTCTAAGAAAACAAAATCGTGAAATGAAAAAAAAAAACATTTTAAGCAAATTTGGCATAACCAGCAAAATTTTGCTGCATGTCAGTTTTACAGAACTTACTCCTAATTATTTTCTCACAGAAAATCACAATAATCACATAAAACTCAAGAAGGAAATAAGAGCCCTGTGCAGATGGACTGTCTGTTTCCTGTGTTGGTTTCCACAATGAACCTTTCAGTTTGACATGAATATACCTTTAATATAATTCCACCTTGAGAAGTGTACATTGTAGTACCTTTCATGATATGTGACTTTATGGTGTCATTGGTATCACATGTCTAAAAATATCATAGAAGTCATAACAAAGCTACTTTTGTCCATCTGGGAAGTCAGAAAGTCAAGAGTTACATGTCAGAGCAAAGCACACTACTATGATGAAATCCCTTGATGGCACACTTCATTGATTCTCTAGTTATCAAATATGTATAAACAATAAGCTGCATTTATTAAATGCATGCGTGGCAAAGATAAGAGGCATTTAATTAAGTGGATGTTTTCTTAATGCACTTTAAAGTGAGCCTGTCATGTCCTAAACGTGTCTTATCTAATAATGTTGTTAAGGTGCAGCCACTTTGAAGTGCACTGAATACGATGGTTTGAACGATGCAGGAAGTGATGTGTACAGGAGAAAGTATATCACAGAACAATCCACGATCACTGAACAATCGTACACACAATAGATAGCAAACGATCGTCGCCCAATCAGATCTGTTAATTTCCAGTGGCATTCCTCATTCATTGGTGCCCTTGGCCAACCGTTGTGCACTATTTTTGTTATTGATTATTGGACAATCGGTCATTTGTTTCCAACGATAGGTATTGCACGTGTGTACATAGCCTTACTTGTCTATTGGCAATCATTTTGACAGTGTATACTTAGCTGTTCAGCTCAGTGTACAGCTCTGGCATTTTACGTTTGTGCAGGAGCTTTGTCATCCTTGGTGACCAATCCAAGATGGCAGAAGATCAGAAACAAGGCAAAGGACTGGGCCAAAATATCGCCGAAGAGGGAACTTTTGCATGCCACATCACTAGAAAAGAGGTAAGTGTAGTTCTAGGGGTACAGAACATTACAGCTTAGACAGAATATTTGGACAATCTTCCATGGAAACATTATATTAGTCAGAAAGTAAGATATATTTTCTGGCAGCTTTGTGCCTTCATTATCATTTTTTTTTGGAATGGAAAATTCCTTTGCTTTGGGATTAATATGGTTACAATGTATTTTTCATGATACAACCCTTACAATTTTATTAAAAATGTATTGTACAGTATACCTAAAGCCAAAACTTTTTTATTATATGAAAAAGTTGGGTGTGATTAAAACCAATTACTGTTTTTTCATATTTCTGTTATCTGTCTGCCATTGAAGAGATTTATGTTAATTGATAATTTTTATAATAAAAAGTTTGGGCTTTAGATACATAAAGGGGATCTAAACTCACCTCTCTTCACTCCATTGCCAACACCAAGATATTTACCCGGTCTTCTTTTGGGTTTGGGTTGTTGGCCATCCGGAATGACCAGGCTGGAATGATATAATTGGGCATGTGCATGGAAGTTTATACATTCCTGGTACTACATTTTTTGTTTTTTTTTAGATTATTATTATACAGTATTTATAAACCACTGACATTACACTGTACAAAGTCCATAGTCATGTCATTATTAGTCCCTCAAAGAGGCACACAATCTAATGTCCCTATGTCCAATGTCTTTATTACAGTCTATAGTCATTTTTTGGGTGTAATCCAATTAAAGTAACTGTATGTTTTTGGGATATGGAAAGAAACCAGAGGAAACCCACGCAGACAACCTGTAAACTCCATGCAGATAATAACCAGGCCGGGATTCAAAGCTGGGACTTTGCACTGCAAAGGCCAGAGTGCTAACCACAGAGCCACCATGCTTTGTACAAACATTAGGCCTTACATAGATTAAACCACTACAGGCAAAATGGCTAGATAACACAGGTCCTCTTTATATCACTGATTAAGAATTTTATATTTACAATTTTAAGGCATAGTTTATAGTCAACATAGAAAAGCCTGCTTAGATTAGGTGTTAATGTGAAAATTGCACTTTTCTTTGCCCCTGAGATTAAGAACATTTGTACCACATATAAAAAGAAAGGAAGTCTCTAACAGCCATCATCGAAACGCTTGGCCACAAACTCACATTAAACTCTTAAAGCACGCACCAATAAAAACACTGGTAATTGTTATAAACTATAAGACCGCAGATTGCAAACTAATTGGTCGTGATTTGGCCGCTGTTAAAGAGAAACAACCATTGACAGAGGAGTTGACTGCTTCGGATTAAAGGGGCTCTTTCATGGGAAATGTTCAGATTTTTAGATAAATTCGCTTATTCATGATTTTTTTTCTCTTCTTTGTGTTGTACAAGTCTTGGCGATGGTTTCCAAGAGGCCTCAGGGCTGGGAAAGAATGCCGGAGTTTCGAACTTGGCGAACACAGCTTCTGCAGGTGCGATCATTTGTTGACTTTCCAAAGCGGGGCTATAGAAAACAGCTCTGTTTATGTAGGCCTTTCATCAGCTTTTGTTTCAGGTGGCGCTTTGTTGAGGCCTCGAAAGGTACGTGAAGAAGAAAAAAAAAGACGTGTTGGTGTTGGACTATTCAAGAAGGCTAATGTTATATTGATTGAGTGCTTACACTGAGTCATTTAAGCCCTTTGTGTTCATTTTTTTCCTTGTTGAATGGAACACCACGTAGGCCTTAACATTCTTACCTGTCACAGATACGACCTTTGGCTCCCAGCACTGTTTGTATCGGGTGTTACAATAGTGCAAACTGACTTTTCACCCTGTAGGACCTCACCTGGCAAATGTGAATATTTCTGTTATAACACCTGTGCCAAACAATGCTGAAATATCTACATTTTTGGAGAGTTATGCATTCTTACCTTACAGGGAATTGAATTCTATTATTTAAACCATCTCATAAAAATGAATAATGTGAAACACCAGGTGGATATAAAAAACACAAATCAATACAGCTCTGTATTCCTTATTACAGCAATAACCACCTTGGCTCCTGTACCTGTTTAATCCTTATTGACCAGAGCCTGGTTATTTCACAATGACCTTTTTTCCTCACTCATAAGTAGCAATGTATATTTCATACATTTGTTTTCTTCCAACAATATTGTTTTGCAAAAAATACATTTTTCTAATAAATCTAAAGGCAAGGAAAAGACAAAAAGGTAGCCCAGGAAGGAGTTCATGGATGGTTAGTTTAGTGATAACTCGTAGAGACCACCAGTTCCAAATCCAATAATCCAACCTGTGCAGCTGCCCTTAGAACCCTCAGTATTGGACTATGTGCTGCTGTCTTTCTGAGCCAACATTACAACTTGTATTATCCTGCTAAGAGCACCAAATGTCCCTTGATAACAAATAAAAAAGCACACTAACTTCTAAAATACATTGATTTTTTAAATTTATTGGACACTCAAGCAATTTTAGCTCAAAGTACAAATGCTAAAATAAAAGCAAGCTCCTATGGCAGTGTTTTTAACCAGGATTCCCTTGAACCCCAGGGTTCCTCCAGAGGTTTCCAGGGGTTCCTTGAGAAATGAGCAATTTGTGCGTCTCGGGTCAGTTTAAGTGACACCAATGATTGTTTTGGCTATGTTTTGGTGACATTTTTTCCATTGGCCAGTAATGCAAGTGGCATTATTCCAACCCAGCATCACCTATTATACTGTGAGCTATGGATATAGGAATGATATCAGAGGTTCCCTGAAGATCTGAAAGTTATTTCAAGGGTTCCCCTGTGTAAAAAAAGAACAAAAACACTGTCCTATACCAATAACCCCAGCCCATCAATGTATCTACTATACTTTAATTTTACAAACCATAAGTGATAGAATGGATGTTATTGACAGGCTGGGAGATATTGTTGGCCTTAGATAGGGGTTATTTTGGAGCAGGGGGTTACGTCCTTTATGATCACACTCATAACTATGCACATTTTGCTTTACTCTAGGGCCCCCTTGTTTTAATCACCTTGAGATATCCTTAAATTCATTATAAAGTGGCTGCCTGATAATTACCCTATTCCCACAATAAATCAGAATTTAACTAACAATAAGTTTAATCATGTGGGCCTTTAGGAGCTTTTTCTATAATGTACAACACGTGTAACATATTTGCACATTATGGGAGACTTACTTTGCAAAGCAAGCTCTGATATGCCACCTCCACCCTCCAATTCTGGCCCTTCCATCTTCTCCTGGCCTTTTTTTGGGTTTGGAGCCTTCCTAAATGTCTAGGCTTTGATGATGTAGTTCCTTCGACATGGGCACAGGAGTTACTTTGTACTGACACCAGGTCTGGGCTGGACCTTTGTAAGTTTTTCAAGTGCTATTGGTGTCCTGGGGTGATTTACATCTCTGTTTGTCTGGGATTACTGAAAATCTTGGGGAAATAGTTGGGAACTCTTTCACTTGCTATACTATACAACTGCAAACATCTAAAAGGAGATTTCCATTATTTTAGAGAAACTTGCATTTAATTCCTGTGCTGTCCAATCTCTTTCTGCCTTGTCTGCAGGGAAAAGAGAAATATCCACAATGGCACACAGATGGTATAAGAAGACCTGAAAGGACTTTTACCAACCCATACTCTACCATTCTTAACCATTTTAAATTCCATACAAAACTTTAAAAAAGCTTTGGATAAATTATATTTTCTTATTTGTTCATTTGCTCTGAGGCTATACAGACCTCTTTGGCTTTACACAATGGAATAAATAAGGAGCCGCGATCTTCTATGACAAAATCCCACAATAAAGAAAAAGGAACGCCTTGTTCCAAAGCTAGAGCTGTTTATTTCACTCTGACATTCGTTCCTGTCATCTCGTTACTGACGGCTTATAGCACCATGAATGATAATGCACAAACCAGGAAACTGAAAAGATAGTCAATTTCCCTCTTAAAAAAAAAAAACGAAGGGAATTTTGAGAATGTTTTTCTTCTTCTAAAGTCGTCTCCTGGGCTTCTGAGACCGCCTGAAGACATTAGTAAAAGTAGATAGGCCGCCTTAAGTTCAAGAACACTCAGCTCCCTAAAATATTTAATAAACGATCTCAGAAGCAGCTGGAACGCAGATGGGAGCTCTTATGAATATATATCTAGTGAGAGAAAAAAGATCTAAAAAAGAGTAAAACTCAATTTGATATGCACTCTGTTTATGTGTGTGCTTTATGGCTGAGAAAAAGACCTTTGCCGGGTAGAGACCCATTGGGGACTTTTCTCAAAGTCAGAATGATGTTTGTGGTAAGATTACCCCCTGGATAGATATGAATTGTTAATTGTTGCTCCAGGACCACCATAAAATAAATCTAGGCTTAAATGTTTATAAAATGTTGTATTTATTGCAGTCAGGAATATGGGAAATGTAGCTTTTATTGAGTAAGATAAATATGAACTATTGCATATAAATATTTTGTATCTGCATTCTATCACTCAAGGTTTTGATTCCTTTCTAGGCTATCCTTATCATCTATTATTTACAGAGCCCAATAGCTGAAGCTGAATTTTTCACAGACAAGTAAATAAGTGTTTAAGTGAACCTACCCCCTTCCTTTAGATGGCTCCTTTAATTTTTATTAAAAAACGGAAATAAACCATGGCATTCTTACCCATATTTGTTCTGCCACACAGCGCCCATCTTTTTCATTCTTCTCTTCCTTGTTGTAATCTTCTGTCATCTTGCTTGGTTAGGTTGGGATGACATAAATCCCTGTGCAGGAGTTTATTCATTTCTGGCAACAGAAGAAGCCAGCAAGCCAGCAATTTTGACAGCTCCAGGGAGGAATCAGAGATAAGCATGCTAATTGAAGAAGGGGCATCACATGTCTCTTGCTCCAAAAAAGCCTTGCCTAGTCACAAATTTTTAAAGTGGAACTTTAGTACTGCTTAAGGTTGACCTTTACTTTTGCCCCAGGCCCCTCGGTGGTAGCCATGTAATAAAACACTTCAAATCAGCACCATTGTGGAGACCGTCGCTGAGTCCTGTCTGACATCTCAGAGACTTCACAGTTTTGGCCATGTCAAACTCCTAATACACATGGGCACTGCACCATCTTATCATGTTCATACATACGGGGAATTTTTTTAAATAAGTAATGGCATAAATGGAGCATATGCCTATTAGATGCCTTCAAGTCAAGACTTGGCTTGTGTAAGGATTGTGTGCTCATTGGCAGGACTGCATAGTGAAGATATCTAAAGCCAAAGCTATGATTGGGGTTTGATTATAAAATCTGCTGGACACATTTTGTTCTCTGTATCTCATTGGGTTGGTTTTATTTCAATTCCTGTTTCAGAGACGAGAGGAAGTAAGAGGAAATATTTACTTAAATGCCGTTCACTGGAACAGGTACCTCCATAGGAATATCTGTGATGGCAGCTCTGATGGCAGCTGTAAAATTTTGAACTGGTAACAGAGACCATTTGAGGCAGCAAACATCCCCAACTGGGACCAAAACAGCAAATCAACCCCTAGGCTTAGATTACAATGATCACATTTATAAGAAAAAGACCTTTTTGTCCCTTTCTCTGTATAAGTCTGCCCATTTGGATTGGAGTAGGGTGCTCATCTATCTACACTAGCCTGTTCATTTTTCACTGTAGGTAAGGTTCTTTTGGTCCTTCATGTGTTGTGCCTATGAACAGTCTATATCCTATGATACATGACGGTTTCTTGCTTGCCCCTTGACTCTTGTACATCTATGAAAGCTAGACACTGTCATGTGACCCATCTGGGACCGCCAACTACTTCTTAAAATAACTTGTGGTACATGTAGCTGCTACGCAGATGTGTTTGTCAGATCCCGCTGTCCCACTTATGTCATTTGCTGAAATTTTTATTCTGTGTTCTAGTGTCATATTCCATATGTTCATTCCAGGATTTTCAAAAGGAATCCCTGGGATATGTAGTTGAGTGGGAGATGAAATATCCTTCATGGTAGGTTTTCTTTGACCCAGGAATAGCCAAAGAAAGCCCAACCACGACAAAAGATAAAAGGCAAACTTGTGATAATCAGGTGGTCTCTCCCCTATTTTGGACAACACTGAGATCTTTAGGTGTTTGGACACATATTACCCAGAGACGTAATGACCTGCGGGAAAATATGAAGGATGTCCCAATCTTTTTTGTTCCATACAGAAACATTACAGGATGTTTGTAAGAGCAGAAAAGGGCAAAACTTGCTTAAAATGTCCTATGTGAATGTTATGTGTAATTTGATAACCAGCTTACCAGATATTTTCTCTTGTCATACAGGCCGAGAAGGCACCTTTTCATTTCCAAGTCAAATGGAAAACCTTTACACCTAAAGTAGAACTTTGGCCTCCCATTAAAAAATATGTGCTCAAGCACCTAAATGTACTTCTGCGCTTATATTTTCCTCCTTTTTCCCCTGCAAAATCCCACAAAAACCTAATAGGCTTTCTAGTAACATCCATTAAATGCAGCTTCATGTGTTGGTGTGACAACGAAACTGCGCTGTTCCCGCATTTAAAGCAGAGTTTCCACTGTCTCGTAATGCCTGCTTGCATTATTGTGCAGGATGAGAGAACTTTGCGCTGGGTGTTGCTTTTTGTCAATCTGCATCTGGCCATACCTAGTCCTGCCCCTTTCTGCTTTCTTGATTGGCAGCCCTGGCAACCTCCCACTATGTGCTGTAGTGTCCAGGAGGGGAGTTTGTGAGATACACAAGAGGAGGTGATTCAATCATTAAAGTGGACCTATCATCACATTTTTTTACTTTTTAGAAAAAACAGTAGATAACTCTCCTATACTAAGCAAAACATTCTTCTGTCTCTTCCACTGTGGTATCAGCTTGCTCCTCCTGCGCATGCCCAAACTTGCAATGTAAATCTGTACTCATGCGTGAGATCGGCACTTGCTTTTTTTACATCTACAGGAGGAAACATCACCAGATTTCACACCTGTGCAGTAAACAGAAGCCGAGGAAAAAGATGGAAGAAGGAAGAGAAGATAGAAGAAGAAGAAGAGCCTGGATGTTTCGGGATGAAGTAAGAAACAAGACTGGCACAGGACCAAATCAAATCTAATTGTGGAGGCACTGAGTACTTAACTTTACTGTGGAAGTAAAATGAAGGGTATTTTTTTATTTTACTGACAATTCTGCATTAGGAGTAAAGAAAGTTTCACAATGGCATTCTGCATTCACAGTATAATGACACAAAGTGCGGCACCATGAACCATGGCACCATTCTCTGTATCGTCAAATATTGTCTATGGGTAGAACTTGATTAGAAAAAAAGACCCAGAAAAAAAGATAGGAATTAATAAAGTAAACCATAAAATACTTCTGCGGTTTCTGAAATGTATGCAGCTGTAATATGCCAGATTTGACATCCCATGGTAGTGTCAAGGGACTTGACCATCCCCTCCCACCTTTTTATTACCCTATTACTATGATGGATGGTGCCACTGACCAACAGAAACATGCAGCAGCCATTACCGAAATATTCAGTCTAATATAAGTCTAAACAAAGTAAATCAGTCTAATCAATGTAGACTGATTAGCTCACATGATGAAAAGTCATGGCATTGGATCCGCTAACCAGCTTTGATGAAGCCTGAAGCAACATTTCTGGTAATTTAAATTTAACACCTATTTTATGTTTCTATTTCTGAAAGATGTTGCACAATAAGAAAAGAATAAGTCCATGTTCACTTTAAGCTTTGATGTGGCCCTTGGCCCATGTTCAGATTTTGTTACAAAAGTAAGGACCAGACCAAAAAAAAAACTCTGGGGCAATCTGACAACTTCGGATCGCTTTAATTATTCATTTTGTCTTTCAGTTTCTCAAGGTCAATCCCTGCTCATATGAAGATGTGGAGGGAGAGAAGCCGGTGACAATGACATTAAAGATTTATGGTGCTTTGTGTTGCCAAATTAAAAGGCCAAACAACACGTTGATTGGGGCACCGCTAACCGGTTATGTTATCCATTAACTGAAAAGGCTTTGCGAGATCGTAAATGGCTAAAGAAAATTTGCCAGGCTGAGATCAGTGCCAGTGCTTAGCAAAGCATTTTTTCTTATTCGGCTGGTTTGAACGTAGAAAGGCAGTCGGTCATATACAGCGAATGTTCTCCGCGAGCTCATTCCCCGGAGGTTGGTGTCATCTAATAATGAGATTTTCACATGGGGAAGCGCATATTTAATGGGAATAACACATGCCAGGCTGGGTAGAATTTCTAAAGCCTTCAGGGCTGGTTCTTTCCAGCACAATGTTCTGCGTTAGTGTAAAAAGCATTTATTCACCTTAAATAAACATCAAAATGAAGATATTTGTTGGTGAAAGGAGAAGACAGGTTTGCTTTTTTTCAGTTTGATACTATATGGTATATACCAACACCCACAGAGTAAAGTAGACCTAAACCCAATCACTAAAACCTCATAATGATTTATTAGCATTTTCTAAATTTGTTTTTTAAATCGAAACAAAAAAAAATCTCACACTCACCTTTACTTCCACAGAGCCCCCAATTTCTCTGATAGTCCTTGTTTGGATCCCGTGCCGTCCTGGAATCCACCTTGGTCCTGACGCGGAGGAAGCAACAGGCATCGCCATCTTCCTTGTTCTTGCTATGTCACCCGATCTCGTACTGCACAGGCGGAAGATCAGATGATGTAGCCTGCTCTAAAAGAGTAAAAAAGAGTACTGTAATAGTTTATAATTATATAATAGTAATAGTTTCCCATTACACAAAAAAACTCCTTCTGCACAGAAGCCTCCTGGAATCCATAACATAGGTATGCTGGATCCCCCAGGTTCTACCATTATAGTCTATCTTCTATAGTCTTGAAAAGATTTAATAAATCAGGCTCGTTGCCTATTTAGGTCAAAGTGTTTGAATCCCACCTTCATACTGCTTAGTCCCTGTTTCTTTAGGGTGCATGTGACCTCCCCCCATGATGCAGTGCCTGGGTTTAAGCAAACCCCGTAATTTGTACTCAATGGGCAAGATGACAGGGTCTCTTTACTTTTAATGATGGACATATTTCAACATTCCAAAGGCAGAATATTCTGTAGATAGTAAACATTAATTATAACATCAGTTTCATTAATACTCTGCCTTAGAAGAGCTGATCGACCTGGCTAAGCAGAGTTCCGCTTTAAACAAAGTTACTGTTATATTATGATAAAGTGGCACACGTTATGGCCTGGCTCCCTGTGCACACAGCCAGATATGTTGGAGTGCCAGGAAATCTGCACTGAAATACTTAACACAGAGACTTTATTTATTATTGTTGGCCTGCGCACAGCTTGTAACACGTTTCATTGGACAGCGAGGGGGAAGTGTGCCCGAATATTCACATACATCATTAGGGAAGGGTTTCACCGAGTTTAAGAAAAGATCCATAACAAATATTTGCTAAAACCATACCATAGAATATCCAACTGCCATTATCTGCCATGAAGGACCCAAGGAAAAATAAATTGTAAGGCAGCTTGACAGGCCGGACAAACAGTAAATATGAAATGATCAGCAACATCACAATGACCTGCCATAAATCATAGTGAGAGAGAATGGGGGGAGAGAATGAGGGAGGAGGAGAGGAATAGGGGAGTAAGAGGGTGAGAGAGAGAGAGGGAGGGAGAGAGAGAGAGGGAGAAAGGGGAGAGCGCGGGAGAGAGAGAGAGAGGGAGAGAAAGAAAGAAAGAAAGAAAGAAAGAAAGAAAGAAAGAAAGAAAGAAAATTCACAATTCACTTTTACAAATAGAGATTGTGAATCTCTACAGCAGGGACACAGACAGTGGGAGAAACCTTTCCCTGCAAGTTGTTGCCTTTAATAAGCGTAGTTGTTACTTTTAATAATTACATAGAAAAAATGAAATAATTACAAAGTTATAATAAAAGGCAGTATGTTTGTATGGTAAAGAGTAACAGTAAAGAATTCCCTATTAGCCATTGTATTTCGTTTGAATGATAATACAAAAATCTATATTAATTCATAAGCACTCGGCATAAAATATTGGCAAGCGAGTACAGGCAAAGCTGTCATGGAAACCTATCACAGTAAAAGTCAATGGGCTGTTTTAATAGACAACTGTGGGTTGTAATCTATATAAAGAATAGCCGTAGGCTCTATTAGTACCAAGGGGGACAAACCAACCCACTGCCCATCCTGTGTACATGTATTTTTTAAATTATATAGCTGATGTATGAAAAAAAAACGCTACAGTGTCCAACCATTATTCTGCGCAGATAGATTTATACAAGGATTCTTTTTTCTTCCTGGTAGTCCCTGCACCATAATTCAACACCATAGTACATGAGAATCTAATACAGATTAAAGTTTTGTAATCCCCTGTATTGTCTATTTTAGACAGGAAGAGCAATGATATAAATTGAGAAGAGGAAGAGAGCAGAGAGATGACCTCATCTATCCATTGATGCTCCATCAATGTCCAATTCAAATCTGGGGACAGGGAGTTGACCTAGCTGCATTGCTTAACTGCATTAGAGAGAAAAAGCAGTTGTCCGGTCTGGCTGTGCTGTGTGACATTGATGTGTAAATCCCAGGAATAGATAAGAAATACATATCATTTGAAAGGTAAAATAGCTCTCTTCTATGTATTATATCTGTTTATTTAACTGTTTGCTTAGAGTTATACGTTCTCTTTATTCTCCAAAACAGGATCCTCTAGAGCAGCCATTATCAATCTTTTGTCCCCTGCATAACCCTTAAAATAATTTTAAGGTCTCAGGGAACTACTAATAAATTCATTTTATTAGGGGTCAGTGGGAAAAAACATTTAAACTGGTGACCAGTGGAAAGTATGCACCCCCCTCCCCGACCTTGTGGGCTAGAATACCACCTTCATAGACACCTGAAACCATCATCAAATCATGCAGCTGGTTCTAGAAAGTGTTGTTGGCCCCAAGAACGATGCAGGCATAAAAAAAAATGGAAGGTCAACCAGCCACAGTTTGAGAACCCCTAGCAACCTCTGGGTGATTCTGGTGTTCCATAGAACCCTGGTTGGGAATAGCTGCTCTGGAGGCCACCAGAGATGGTCATGGTCCATGTTCTTTACCACTTACCCAGTCTTTGCTTGTGAGCACCCCTCATTAAACAAAAACACCAGTAGAGGTAAAAAGTTAACATTTTAATTACCTTTCCCCAGTTTCCTTACAGTATCATTTGATGTCATCAACCTACTTGCCAACCTCATGAGCAGATGCAGGAACTTGTCCTTAGTAAGTTCTAGGCCAGCGTATCTCAATTTTTTACAATGAGGACACCCCTTGAAATAACTTTTGGGTCGTCAGGGAACCTCTACTTTAGTTACTATATCTATAGATTTATTGTACATTGGTGTTTTGGTCAGTAGGAAGAATTTATCCTACAAAGTTAGCCAATGGGAAGAATGTCACTCTTTTAAATAGCCAAAAAAATAATTGTTGTCACTTAAACTGACCTGAGAGACATAGATTGCTCATTGCTTAAGGAACCCCTTGGAACCTTTGGAGGAACCCTAAGGTTCCAGGGAACACTGATCTAAGTGATTCAACATTCTACTAGAATGGTGTCATCCTTACCTAGAAATGACCCATGGAACCTGGGTTAAAGGTAAGTTATCCCTCCTCTCCACACATTTATTTCTCAAAATAATGCTTTATTTCAGAAAGGAGGAGAAGGATGCCCACACTATAAAAATAAATGTTTTCTTTTACTTTTGAAAAAATTTGTCATTGGCCAAATTAACATACTTGTACGTAAAACACTACAAAAAATCGAATTATTCCACAGCCAATAAAAATATTTGCAAAGTGTTCATATAACACCATGAAAAAAATATATATAAAGAAAATTGTGGAAAAGAAACAAGAAATCACCCCAGAGCTTTTTTTCTACTGTATATTTTCAAACCGTCTGTGTTATTGCTATTGTTTGTCTTCGTCTGCGATCGCCTCCTTCTGTACGTAGGTGTATTGTTGAAATGTAGAAAGCGTCTGGCTTGTCTGAAAAACTCAGCTTGGTCCAGCCTGTGACATCTCGTCAGTCATTGCCTCCAATTCATGCCAACCAGTCACCCGTCCTGTCAGTGGCTCCTTTTTTTCTTTTTGGTTGAGCATTTTCCTTTGCTCCTATAACAAACTTCTATTCATTCTTCTAAGATTAGGGCTCTGTATTCCGAGGGCTTAAGTATGGCCTCTGATGTGATTGCTAATCTTTTTTTTCCTGCAAGCCTTTGAGCCATGACCAGAACTGACTTAAGGGTATTTGTCTTGAAGTTACCAGGGCTTTCAGACTTTTGCGACCTGTCAGTCCCATGTCAGCTTAGGCCAGTATCCTGAACAACTCACGTGTCAGGATAATCTCATTTTTAACATGTTAGACAAATAGTCAGATGCTTACTTTTAAGGGTGCAGATCAAGATTTGCTCTGTTATATGTTTTCTTAATGGAAGTTTGGGTGGTAAAGCCAAACGGAGCATTCCCTAGAGGTAAAATTCATATACTTACATCATAAGGGATTTCAGATCATTATTTGGAGCATCAGCCTCTCTGTTTGGCTTTTTTTTTACGTTGGGGATTACATTCAATGTTCCAGCAAAATCCCAATGATCCCAGTAAAAGATTGTCCAAGAAAAAACTTTGTATTCATTTAATTGAATATATTCTTTTATAGTGTTTCTTATCTTGCCCCTATTCGGGGCAGTACAGAAGATTACAAAATCTATTATAAAAGCTGATTTCCATGAAAATATGTTTCCATTTATTACATTATCTTTGCGTGTACAGGGAAAGGTGACAGGTTATTTTCATGTAACCCCGCTTGTTTTAAAGCCAATGTTTTTTTAACCAGGGTTGCTAGGGGTTTCTTGAGCAAAAATGTGCCCCTCAGGTCTGTTCAGGTGACATCAATAATCTTTATGGCTATCTGTAATGGTGTCATTCTTCCTGGGGCCAGCAATGTAAAAGGCATTCTTCCTATTGACCACCACACTAATATACTGTGAGTTGTGGATATAGTAATTATAGTAGGGGTTCCTTGAGGACCTGAAATCTTTTTCAAGGGTCACTCATGTTAAAAAGATTGAGAAACACTACTCTAAACCCTCAAGCCAGGATTTAGGGTAATTACCTAAATACTAAAATACTAAGTTAGTGACTGAGGATGAAATCTGGCTCCACATCTATGATCCTGAAACCAAGGAACAGTCAAAGGAATGGTGCCACAGCGGGTCTTCGTGGCCAATGAAGTTCTGAACCCACAAATCGGCCAAAAAAGTCATGGTGTCTGTTTTCTGGGACAAAGACGGTATTCTGTTGGTGGACTACCTACCTCAGGGCTCTAGTATAACCGTACAGTATTAAGGTAACCTCCTGGACCAGCTGAAGGAGGCAATTAGGATGAAACGCCCTGGATAGTTGACCAAAAGGATCCTTTTTTTGCAGGACAATGCACCTGCGCACACGTCCAACGTTTTGGCTGCCAAATTGAACACCCTGAGTTTCCAATTGGTCCACCATCCCCCCTACTCACCTGACCTGACCCCTTCGGACTATTATCTGTTCCGGAATTTGAAGAAACACCTGAAATGTCAACGTTTTTAGGACATTTCTGACGTCAAAGATGCTGCTGAGAGCTGGTTTGCGGCCCAACCAAAGGACTTTTATTTGAACGGTCTAGAAAAGCTGCAACTACGCTGTACCAAGTGCATCAGTCTAAGGCGGGAATATACTGAATAAATGTGTTATTTCATAACCCTGGCTTTCTTCTTTCTGGACAAAGCCAGGAACTTCTCAGCACCCCCTCATATTTATTGTGATGATAGCAGTCTGTTTCAAGGTGGTCTAACCTTTGTGGTGGTGGTCTAACCATTTTCAATAGCCAATACAAGCTCACTTTTGATATAAAGAATGTTAATTCTTCATTAAGATTGAGGGTTCCTCCTCATGTCCCTTCTGCAATAAAATGAACTTACCTGCCTGATCACATGAAATGAAATAGGATATGCCATTCCACGCTGGCCAATAATTAAGGCTGAAGACCCAAACCCAGAGGATGACCTGGTAAAGATAGCAGCACCCCCGAGGGAGCCAATACAAATGAATGTAATTGAAAAATTGCAAGCAGGATTGTAGGTTTATTAGAAGATATTTTATTCTCACGTCACCTCTTCTGCTGTGTCTATTTGTAGTTCTCTTCATTGGCTTCCATTTCACCTTAGAATCAAATTCAAGCTCCTGTGCTTGGCCTTCAATTCCCTCCACAGTTCTTGTCCCACTTACCTTTCTGACCTGATAGAAAAATACTCCCCTAACCGCTCTCTCTGCTCCTCCAATGACCTACTAATGACTTTCCCACTCATAACCTCGTCACTTATATGGCTCTAGGACTTTTAAGAGCTGCCCCAATTCTCTGAAATAGTCTTCCTCAACCTATCTTTCTTGCTTCTTATTTAAAAGAGCCCTTAGAACCCATCTTTTCAAACTTCCCTATCTGTCTCTTAAAACCCTCACCACTCACCCACCATTCCATATCCCCCCTCATACAGTGTACCACATGCCCCACCTCTTAGATTGTAAGCTCTTCGAGGCAGGGTCCTCTCCTCCTCCTGTGTCACTGTCTGTATCTGTCTGTCATTTGCAACCCCTACTTAATGTACAGCGCTGTGTAATATGTTGGTGCTTTATAAATATTTTTTTATCTATTATTAATATTAATATTGTTATTATTATTATAATTAATTATTAATAATAATAATAATAATAATAAACATTATTTATATAGCATTTTATTATTATTGAAAGGACACCTGTCCCTTCTGCAACCAAGAATCTTCTCATTGCCAGAATAAACTGCTGTCTAAAAAAATAACAGCAAAAAAGCACAAAATCTGCAAGGTAATACTATTGGGCAATTTAAGTCTTCATTTTCTAAGCTTACACATTTTAAATCTCATGTTTTAGAACAGTTTACATAAAATATACATGTATTTTATATAAACCAGGTTTATGTACAAATTTTTTAAAAAGTAAGTTTACTGAGGATTAATGGCTGTTGTCTTTCAGGCAACCTGTCCCTAATTGAAACTTCCAATAAATATGTGCTAAGTAGAAGAGGAGATCTCAAAGCTCATTGGGGCTTGTGTAGATGGGCAGTGCGCCTGCAGGAACTTTTAGTTTGCATTTTAGATCAGTTTTTAAAGCTCTGTATATTCACTTTAAACGTGAGTAATGTGGATTCTTCATTAGCATTGTTTCATTTGCTAAGGAGCTAACATTTTTAGTCTATGCTTCCCCCCTCATAGTGATAAAAGTTAGAATATCTTAATGCACACAAATATCATTGCAAATACAGATTAAAAACCATCAAATTAGCAGAATAAATAGCATTTGCCTACAAGGATAACATCACGTTGTCAGCACAAAGCCGCTGATTTAACAGTTTGAAACTTTCAAAGATCTGCCAATAACATTGATCTGATGAAGGACAGGCAGAAGAGATCTGAGTGGGACAAGTGCTTTGGCTAGATTTCCAATTAAATTAAATACTTGGAACGTGGAGAGGCTGTTGAATGGAACAAGGAGTGACAGGCTACATGGCAGATGGCCATCGCCGGATTCTGGGCTTTTGCAAACAGAGCGGCCAAGAAAATGCAGCAGAGGTGCATGGCTAGTAAAATTGTCACTCGCTATTCCATGATTGATCACTAGAATTCTGATCTACTGTATGGAAATAAAATGCTCAACATTTTCCACTAGATGTTTTTCTTTCTTACGTAGAAAAAACAAGTGGAGGATTGCGGGGTTTAGAAATCGGATAGCACTTGGCAAAGGGTGGTTTTCCACCATTAAAAAATGTCCTTTAAAGCAACCATATCACAGAAATGTAAGAAAATGTTAGACGTGGGTAATTATTTCTTCAAATCCAAAAACCTTATAAATTGGAATATTCCCCGGAATATTTTTCCTCTACAACAACAGTACACTACATCCTAACAGGTACCGCATTAAGCAATACTTCAGTTCTAACTGAAGTGGAATAAAACTCAAAAAACAAGGCTTTTGGTAGAGGAGATATGCAACGTCTCTCTTCAAAACACTATTTTCCCTTCTCCTGGTGGCTTTTTGTTTTTTTCCTACAATGCATGGTGCATGTGCTGTACACTGTAGACCAATGTTTCTTGACCTTTTTAACATGCGAGAACCCCTGGGAACCTTCAGGGAACCTCTGCTTTAATTCCTATATCCACAGCTCACAGTACAGTGGTATGGTGATCAGTAGGAAGAATGCCTCCTACATTGCTGGCCATTGGAAAGAATGTCACCCTTACAGACAGCCAAATTGATCATTGCTGTCACTTAAGGGGACCTGAGAGATCCAAACTGCTAATTGCTTATGGAACCAGTAGCAACCTCTGGAGGAACACTGTTTAAAAAAATGGTTTAGAACTTAGTTCTTTTTGTGGCACCACCGAGAACAGACCTAGATGCCAGGCCCAAAATGCACACACAGGAGTTATAACATCAGTGAACACCTAGTAGCGAAAGAGGATTGTGGTGGACCTTGGCTGAAAGATGGTGGCTTCAGGGGATGCAGCGGTTCCTGGTTACTGGAGGGTGCATAGAAAGATGTAGGTGTGCCATAAATAGCAAGTATAATGCTGATACGGCAAAAGCTCATCCAAACCAACCAAACATAAAACAGATTTAGACCTGAATGGGGATCAAGCAATCCTGTGTGGCTTTCTATGGCTGGAACCTTGTCCCTTGGTCATTCGCACCACAGTGCAGGTTCTTAAAGAATCAGCATCTCTGCATTCGACAATGAGTACCCCATTCATTATAGGACTGCCCCCGGGAAAAGTTACATGCTGCATCTCCTGAAGGGCAACGCTTCCACGTCATGAGAAATCAGTAACCGCACCACAACCTCATGGCCAGTGTGAATATAACCTTAGGTAACACTTTAGGTTACTCTGCTAGGCTGAGAGGTGCAGTCTAGTAAAATGATGTCAACAGTCTACTGTAGGGTGAAGAAAGAATTTTCCCATTTTCCTTCAACCATCCACCCCACCAGGCTGTAATTGTAGCAAGGTGTCAGGCAATATCAGGGGCTGGTCAATTTAGGCCAACGTGTTCTTACAGCCCAGGACAGGCTAATGTGCGGTAACCAGGATTTAAATGATGTGTGGTCTTGGGGCCAACATTTTCAGGATGTAGATAGGGACCCTACAGTGTTGCCCTTTCATTTGAAATACAGACAAAGTCATTTTCAGGGAAGTATGAAAATCTCCATCAGAGGTTGTCATTACTCACTTGAACTTTGGGTCAGTGTAATGTTTTTAAATCATCCATGAACCAAAGCTTGTACCTTGCTGTAGTTAAAAGGGCCCCTCTGGTTGAAATAACACTTGACCTGATAGGTCAGTCCCTGTATTAAGCCATGGATTGGTTGATTGGCTGTTAGATGTCCAAAGGGTGAAGGATGGTACAAACCCTAACTGTGTTAGATTACATACACCCCACCACTTTTCTCAGTCTTAGATGCTGCATTTTTGGGGAATACAAGTATCTGGATTGCGTGTGTTGCTGTATTATGAACATGTAAGGCTGTGATGTTTTTGAGCCACACATGAAATGACTATGTTATTTTGGCTATTGCTTTTTTTCCACTTTCAGAATCATTTTTTTAGGTTTAATGAAAAGCAGAAGCTAATACCACACTATCCTTCTGTGGTTTTGAAATTGGGTCACCTTCCTACACAACACAAAATCATAGTTGTACATCTGGGGAAACTATGTTAAGCCTCCCCTGCTGTCACTTGCCTAACCACCACTCCTCTGGCTCTCAGTACCTGAAAATCTAATGAATTGATTCTACTGCCCAATGAAGTAGGGCAGTAGAATCTTTCTGTTTCTGTTTGATTTATGCAGGGCTTTGTGGAAAGAAAATATAAAGATAGATTGCAAACCATTAAACCTAACTTTTTAAGGTCTTTTGGACAGTGTGCAATATGAATAAAACAGAGGATATATATATATATATATATATATATAGGGGTGTCACTGTGGACCTTTGTGCAATTGGCAATTATAGACAAAACACTTATGCTAATTCCCCTCTTTGACCCCCAAAAAAGCAAGCATCAGCGCAAGTAATGTATCAATAAGAATATTAAAAAAATCACCTTTGAAATGAATTTATTCCATCCTAACGTGTCTTTCGCCAATGATCCCCAGAACAGTTGGTGACAAACAGATATGATTACACAACTCTGAAAGTCACTTAGTAGCTTAGTAAATTATTCAGGATGTTCGTGTCCCACAACTGAAAATAGCTAAAAGTGTAATTCTTCTGAAATTATAGCTAAGTAAGAAATCCATCCACTGGCTGCTAGACAAGACTCTGGCAAGCAGTGTTCCATATACACATCATACCGTAGGTGCATGAAGAATAGCAGACATTTAGCAGACGTTGAGAGAAGAGATTGTTTTGATATTGCAACATCTGTCTCTTATGGCTTCAAATGTAATAATTTGGCTAATTTTATTTATTTTATTAATTTATATTGTGCCAACTAATTTTACAGCAACATACTTTACATAGAATCATTCATCTCACTTCCTTCCCAGGTAGAGGTTTAAATCAGCAGTGAAATAGGTGAGAACTCCCCACTTTATGAAGAACTTGCAGCATGGTGTGGAAGGAGCTTGGTTTGGGCAGATTTAGCAGTAATTTTAGCCAATCTTGTGCTCCCTTGGCAAACATACGTTCTCTGAGGAGTTCAATAAACCAGATATGTCTGCGTTGTAGAAGAAGACCAAAGCACTTGGAAGACATCAGAACTTGGAGAGGAACATCTCCAGGCAGACATGGATGTGGAAATGGACCCAGGAAGTGGGACAAGGCTTCATCACTAACCAACGTCCCATTGAAGAGGAAGTAAAGTGCCGCTTTTAAAAATACATGATCAGGTAGGTCATTATATCAGGGCAGGCAATGTCCCTTCTTTAATAACCTGTCTTACCCACCTGATCACTCTGGGTTTTTTGGCGAAAAAGCTGCATGCCCAGCGTCAACTTTGGTTGCCAATGCCTGGCATTCCCCGCTACCTCTGTGCACGGCAGGAGTTTTATAAATTCCCACACGCCTGTGCAAGAGTTACATCATCCCAGCCCAGCAAATCAAGATGGTCAAAGATCCCATGGAGAAAGTGAAGAAAGAAAAAGATGGCAGCGTCTTGTAGGGGAACAAGGGCGGGTGAGTAACTCAAGGTTTTGATATCTTTTCCTGAACCAAAAAGAAATGAAGATACCACAGTAGCCAATGCCAACCATCCAACCACCTTTTTTCAGTCTGACAACTCTAATCTTTTAATTGAAATATTGCACATCACTCCTCAGAGCACTTCAAAAGGAAAATAACTGTGGAAGTGCCCAGATAGAGGCAAGTAGAGGGCAAATGCTTAGTTACCAGCATTGGATGTGGTCTCCATTGTGGAGACAGCCATCTTGGTAGAGGCAGGGCTTTGCTTCCTCATGGAAATGCCTCCAGCAAGGGGAACAGTGATCAGAACAGTAATGACCTTACCAAATTTCACTCCAATTTTTCTAAGACCAGAAATCTTTGGACATGTACTTCAGTTCACTTCAGAGATACAGATATGTGGTTATAGGCACAGGAGTGGGCATGCATCTTTACCTACAAGAACATGCGCAACTATTTTTCAAAAGAAATTCAAAACTACATTTTTCAAGTTACATCATAGGCACCATTAACACTTCTTATAGTCCCTATAACATAACAAATCCGAAATCACTTTTTGAGTTTGGATATATACCGACATATCTCTACTGCCCACTTCATTCACTTCCTGTCCAGTAGAAACAAAGAGGAATTTAGTAAAATCTCTTTAAAGTGAGTCAGCAGAACAGAAGATACATGTTAAGTATTTATTTGGTCAAGATGCAGAAATTCAACAAAACCAAGAACACAATAACATTTTTGTATTCTACTCTATGATTTTTTTTTTCTTATGATAACATCTTCGTAATGAGACATTTCTTAGAAATCATTTATCAAGCCATGTGTAAGCACACAAAGTGACCTAATTTGTAATTTGTAAACTTAGCACGTACACAAGAGAGGTCTTTTAATTGAAATCACTCAGTCTGTCTCCACTCGCCGACTTTTGTTTTTATATAACGTATAACCTGAGTTTTTAAGCCAAATATATTTTGGTTACAAAACATCTTTCATTGCGGAATTTTTTATAGGAGACACGTCTTATCATAACTGTTGAAAAAATTGTATCTTCAACATAATTCACCACCTGTGTGGCCGAGATTTGCTAAAGGATACATGTACTTTTAGTGCGCTATCCTTAGCTGCCCCGTTCCAAAGCCGAGCAATGCCAATGCCTATTTGTAATAGGTTGCACTTACCCAAGCAGAGCACGATGGAGATCTTCACTGTGTGGCATTGTCCTATAATATTTTTATAGTTTGGACCATAGTGCAACGTTGAAAAGATTGTATCAAGGTTGTGCTAGATAAGCCATGCAGTAAGTATGTCAAAGCAATGTTTCCCAGCCAGGGTTCCATGGCACTCTAGGGTTCTTCCAGAGGTTGCTAGGGGTTCCTTGAACAATGAGCAATTTGTGACTCTCAGGTCAGTTGTCAGTGGTAAGACACACCACTGATATTTTTTGCTTACTGTAAGGGTGACATTCTTCCCAATGGTCTACAATGTAAGAGGTATTTCCTGAATGACCACCGCACTAATGTACCGTGAGCTGTAGATATGATAATTATAGCAAGGGTTCTCCAAAGACCTAAAAGTTATTTCAATGGTTCCCCCATGTTAAAAAGGTCTAGAAACTCTTTATTCTAGGGGTTGTATCTTTTCTCTGGGTAAATCCTGCTTTCCTCTTGGGCATTCATTTCTGAACTGATGCCCTTGGAATTAGCCCATGTTGGACTTTTGTCCAATAGTGAACAGGCAAGTTAATGACTTGTCTTTTTTACTGCAGTTAGGAAACAGTCAGATCCCTGCCCCCAGCCTGTGATTGGTCAGCAAAAAAACAGCGGAAGATGAGCTTATGCCTCTGCTCTTTGCTTCCATCATGGTCAATGTATTTGCATGCTGCATACTTTGTCTATGGAAGCACCCAGATACTGATCTGCCTTAATTGAAAAAAACAATACATGAAAGTGGTGAAGGCTTGGGAGGAAATTGCAAGATGATACAGGATGTCCCTCAGCCGGACTATATATGCAGATTCTAATGCACACTGTGAAAACTATTTCAAGAATAATTGTGCTGAAAAAGCAACTCCAGAAACTTTGGCTCTAAGGGGAATAGTTCTAGGGAAATAGGAAGACCAGAATAAAAATAAAGTATAAGGCAGCAGTCATATATTTTTACTTTCTAATCATTTCAAAGCGCTTCTCAGAAACACGTCAGACATGGCGGGCGCTGACGCTTTGTCCAGCTTTGTTGGTGTGTGCAGTGTGTTGGAGATGCCTCTTCACAGGACTCTAAAGTAAACTCACCAAGTTTAGGTCACACTTTGTAGCTTTGAACAAAGAAAGAATTCAGCTGAAAATGTGGGTAGATGTGCAGCATGGAGGAAATGCTGACAGCTCTTATTTGATGTTTAATGCCATTTTCTCTGGGGTGTGACTGCTGGAAAGATCAACAGCCAACAAACCTGAAAAGGGTCTATGGGGAACATTAACCCATTTTTAGCTCTGTGGGATGTACATTCCAGGGAAAGCGCCTGTCTCTATATTTCTTATGTTGTTCAGGGTTGAAATAAAATAAACATTTTTGAAAGGTTCAATTTTTAAAACAAAGTATTAATTTAATATTGCATATGAACATTTAGGTAAGGAGATTTCCCACATGACAGAAGGGCAGGTTTACCCAAAACCAGGAAGATTTTCCTAGTTATAGGCAATTAGGGTTTTTCAGATTCCCCCAATTGCTGTCTGAATTCCCCAAGGTGTAGGCAGATTTCCCCCCAGGTAAAAGGGAAGTTTATTACCATGTGGCAAGTAGACAGATTTTCACAGACATAGGCAACATTTTTGGCACAACCACTCCTCCCCTCTCTGCAGGGCATATTGGAGCATACTGGTGGATTTATCTGGAAGGGGTCTGAAGAAATGTTCGTACAGGTAATCATCTGGCACACTCCAATGCGTATTCTGCGTGTATGCATGGCATAACTGGCTTAGGTATCATTTCTCCCCCAATATAATGCATATACCAAATTTAAAACCCTCCTCCCTAGTTGTATTATTAAATATGTGGGACCCTGACGTCTGTGTGTTTCCCTGTTTCAGTCTGTGCTTCCCCCATTTCACCTGTGGCTCATCTACTGTAGGTTTGTGGCTATATAGAGGTTCCACCTTCACTTTAATGTCCTGGTACATCTGTCCGAGCTAGTGTATAGATATTCTTTCTCTTCATAACCAACAAGCAACTACAAAAAAAGAAACTTCAACAGCATCAAAATCCAATATTCAACATATAATGATAAGATCTCAAACAGTGACAAAAAAAGCTAAAATAAACTTTTATTGGTAGAAAAGTATATTTTTACAGTGACACATATCTGATTAACATCTTTGTGCAAAACAAGAATGATAGATAAAGTCCCAAACACCCGCCACGTAAATTTGCTTCATCAGGTTTATGTACGGGGACATAATAAATGTATAAAAAGAACATTTAAAAACATATGTATTTTCTCACTGTTTGAAATCTGATTAATATTATTGATTATTGGATTTTGATGCTGTTAAAATCACATTTTTTTTTGTTGGTATACAGTTTACTTTGGGATGTGGCAACTATTTAAATGTAAAAAAGTTTCTCTCTCTTTAGCCTCTGCAGTTGCCTCTGTTTGCTCGGAGCCTTTCTCTCTGTATACTTCGATGTATTTGTTTCAGCTTCTGATCCTGGATTCCTGCAGAAAATTGCACTGTTGTATGAGAATCCTGGACCCCCTTCTATATTTTTAACTCAGTGAATGGCATATCAGAAGGTATTTTTACCTTCTGTACCTGCAGGGTTTTCAAATGGTAAAAACATGGTGAATGTGCATGAATTTGCCCAAACATTTACAACTGGACCATAACACCTAACTATATCACTATTTTCCTAACATAACCCTTACTTAATCACAAAAAAACCCATCCTTTATGCCTAAACCTAACTCTTACTATTGTTCTTACTATCAAATTGACCTTTTAAAAAAGTAGAATTAAAATACCCTAAATACATTTAAATACTTTACTTGTTGGTGCCAAAGACTAACAGTTCTTAAACAATCTTTTGGCCTAGAGATAGGTTTCTTGAAGCTATTGTTAATCTTAGCAGTTTCAGCTGTAGAACAACATAACAGGTCCTCTTTAACATGACTCTGAAAGTTACCCCATTTTTTTTCCTTCTCCGGAATAATGTTTTCCGCAGCATGTAAAGGATTTTGAAAATCCCTGTAATTTCTCCACCCTGATCCCTTTCTGCGTCTCAGTGACACAGCTAGAGGTCACCGAGAAGTACAGCTCCTTCTTAATTTACTCTTGGTGCAGTCTGTTAGTAATGAATCCTAGATAAGAGATGCTGATAGAATTGGCTCAAACATGGTAGGAACTTTCAGCCATAATCTCAGTGCACCGCAGCCTAGTTTGGAGAGGGGCCTGCCTTGGAGCATTTCATTAATTTTTAACTGTTAGCTATGCACAAGTTGCTTATCTTCAACAGAAGCTCCAGTCAGTTTGAATCTCTGGAGGCATTTAAACCAGTTGCACCTGCACAGAGGTCACAATCTGCTAAACAACATTTCAAACTGAGTCTTGTATCGCATGTAGGGTTCATCTTCTCTTGGATTGCGTTGTAACTAAAGCCTCATACTCATCCAAATATTTTAAGATGGAACTCCACCCTAGTTTTTTTTTTAAACTTTGGCAGGTTCTGATCCCCCGCCACGTCTTTAATATTGGATGAGATTCTGATGAAGGAATATTTTCATACATATTAATCCATTGTGCCTGGTAAGGATGTGCTGAAAAGTTGAACCTGGCTTCTGGCACTTAGCCCACCTGCAAGCCTCGCCTTTTCGGGGCTAGGGGACCTTGCAGGAATGCAAATTTTGTTTGCGTAGTTTCCATAACAGCTACTTATATTGAGTTATGGATAAAAATTTTACCATTCTTCATTGTAAGAACAGTCATGCCTTGATAGAGATATCTACTCTCAACACCTGCCCAACTATTGCTTTCATTTCTTGGTTCAGATCCTTTCCAAAGTTCTTTATATTTCATGGAATGTGGTTCATTCTCAGATGAATGAACAGGGTGAGACCAGATGCAGGAACATAATTAGACAGGTTATGGCAGCTGACAGGTAAGCAACAAGCCAAAGTTAGGACAAGTAGCAGAGAAAAGTAACCAATAGGAAGATAAAGTCAAAAGAAATATTCGCAAACATGACAGAGCCGTGTAGAAAGGCTAACATATAATGATGGATTGGGGGAACTGCATTTAAGTCTACAGATATAGGCCAGGTGTGTAGCTGCAGTAGTGAATATCATCCAGCAGATGGAATAGCTATAAAACATTTTATTTTCTGAACTGAATTCAAAAGATTTATAGATTATGCTGTTCCTGAGAAAGGCACTGCTTGTGCTAACCATAGGTGTACCATGGGCTCTTTTCAACTTCGCAGGCCGGGGAACAATTTCTTAATTTGTAACTGCTATAATCCTAACAGCAACCAGGATTTTTTTCTAAACTGATATTGCCACATTTATCGGACTCGAGAGGGTTGTATTATTTACTGGTCTAGTTTTTTGAGGGTTCATTGATGAGATTTACCTGCATGCTTGCCTTTCCAATGATTCCACAATGACACAATGCATGTTTTTATGATATTGCAGGTAATTTCCCAATGTGTTTATTCAACAGCATAGAGAATGCATCGAAAAAGCTTGACACCATCAGTTAACTTTGTATGCAGAAGTTGTAAAGAACCAGAAATTCTGATGAAGACATCTCTATCTTGGGTCTATCTATAGGTTATATATTGAAGGTATACATATTGAAGAGTTGACAGCTTAACTTCATAGGGATATGTCTAGGTATGTTGAGATCTGGTGCTTATGGATACTATTTTGGGGTCACCTTTCTTTAAAACATTTGCTTCATATTTTGTTTGTATTATTGGACATCATTGGACTTCTAGGCAGATTTGGGTCATTCCCCAGGTGGACACTCTACCTTTCCTTTCTTCTCTACTTTGTTCTTCTTCTTCTACTACTTATTTTTTCCTTTTTTCTTCTGTTTTCATCACAATTCCACCAAAATTACAATTTGTTAGATCAAGTGTCATATGCTCAGGGTTGGTGTCCCATTTGATATTGTATTGTTTTCTGTATTTGCTCTCAACCGCGCTACTGTAGCCTGTAGAGATGTTATTTGAATTTGTAACTTACCATGTTAGGCTAAACCTTTGTTACTTTTCCTATTCTGTGTTTTACCTTTTAATTCATGTACTTTGTTATTTAGTTTTCCATTTTTTTTCATGAAAATTCTTTGATTAAAGCTTCATTATATAAGCAAAATAAAATCCTGGTGGAGGGACATTAGAAGCCACCATGTGAGTCAATTTGGCTCGTGTTAAACTACTAACATTGAATGTAGTAAAAAGAGTCTTCTTTTAGATATTAGAACATTCCTAAACACATTCAGCGAAGGCAAAGGAGACTCGAGAATTCTTAAAAGGCTGTTAAATTGAATTAGAAAAATACACGGGAACTTGTATGGGTTTCCATTTGAATAGAGTATAATTTCCAGCTCCGCCGCTTGGTAAGAGCCTGATTGGCAAAACAAGAGTTGAAAAGGGACAAATACAAGTCTTTGGACCAATCCCATAATCCCGCTTGTATCCAGGGTCCTCTTTTTGAGTTTCCAAGGTACTGTGTGACCTCTCCAGACCCTAGAACATTCATTTATCTACTAACAAAAGACCTGAATATAGGTAAAGGGTCCTGCATAGACTTGGTCTTTCTTATACCACACTTAAACTTATCACAAATTGGAGACCTGGACAGACAGAAAACAATAAAAGGAAGCAGAAATAATTCTATAAACAGACCCTTGAAGAACAAGCTGGGGGCCGGCCTTGGACTAGAATTATTATGGTCTGCAAGTCTGCTGGGTTGTTGGATTCTGTTTAAAGAGAAAAAATGCACTTGATATGAAGTTATAATGGAAATCAGGGTGAAAAAAAGATAAAGCAGCATGAAATTTCACCTATTCTAATTTTAATGCAAACAAAAGTCACAGTAAAGGAACCACCAATTTTGTAGTCATATATATGAATGCTAGGCACACCTGGCTGTAGTCCACTGTGTATTTAAAATAGACAACCCTTTGCATTTTTCCAGTCTTTTAATACATAATGATGTCTTTGGGCTGGTTACATGACACCTCGGGGAGACAGTGGTGCTAATGTGTTACTATCAGTGCAGTTTTATTCATTATTCTATGTGACGTGGTGAAAACTAGCCTCAGGGGGCAGGTCCATGATGCCACATATGCACAGAAAATGGGTTGGATAACATTGGACCCAAGAAGTACTGTTGCAAAGAAGTGCAAGTACTGTTGCAAAAAAATTGCATTTTTTATTTAAAAAGTTTTTGTTTAAAGTGAAATTATAACCTCCATTGAAAAAGAGCTTTCAATCTATCTTCATAGCTAAAGAAGCTCTTTAAAAGCTGGTGGCTATGTTGTAAATAGAATGGGAACTACTTAGAAATTTCTAGTTTGGGACATCAGGACAAGTTGATGAATTTCTTACCTACTATTAAAAGTTGTGTTCTTGTTGGAAACATTTTTATTTGCTTGGCCTTCAAATGAACATATTCAAGACGTTTTCCAAAATTCTCTAAAACCAGAAGGGTCTAGGAAAATAAAAAAAGATAGCAAAAATATTGGACCACAAGAGGCGATATGGCAATTTGGCTGACACAAGCAGAACAAATTTCAATTTGTTCTTGCCTATTCGTGATTTTGAAACAGTTCCACTGTCTACGCAGTGTTCCTCAACCAGGGTCCCTCCAGAGGTTGCTTCGGGGTTCCTTGGGCCAATTTGTACCTCTCAGGCCAGTTAAGTGACCCCAATGATCTTTTAGGCTACCTGAAATGGTGACATTCTTCCATATATATAGTAAGTTGTGGATATAGTAGGGCTTTCCTTAAAACTTGAAAGGGTTCCCCTATGTTAAAAAGGTCCAGAAAGTTTGGTCTACAGCAAAGTATTGGTGGACTGGTGGTCTTTTTTTCTTGTTGGATTTGATCTTTGATCTCCAACATATCATAATAAACTTTACCGCTCGTGACTAATGACTCCTCTGCTTCATTTGTATTTTCTATGTCCGTCTCTACAACAAGACAGAGGGACCTACTTAATGGGAAATACATTACATTAAATTACTCCAAATGAACATGTCACATATTGGCAACCGCGGGTGAGAGAAACAAGGTTTAGCTGGGATATAAAGCCTAAGTTATATTGGATGGGTACATTTAACGATCATAGTAACAGGATATACTACAAGTCAAACAGAGACATTTATTTGGGAAAGCTAGAGTCATCAGGCAGTAGGAGCCTTCCTCCAGCGCTTCTGTGTACGGGGTATAAACACCAGAGGTGTCACTGGCTCCAGAGTGTTTGTCTAAGTGTCCTACAGGGTTTTGAAACTTTTATTGTAATGAGCTGCGCGTATAGGATAAACAGACATCATTGGCCACACTGAAAGACACGTCCACCATCATCGAATTAAAGGGAACTGCGAGGTTTAAACATTCCAAAACGGAAACGCTACCACCCATCGCTTTATATGCACGGAGATGCTGTCAGGGTCCCTGCAACAGAATTTATTTAGTTTACAAGTCAGTAGAGTTAAACAATTGTGGAACGTTAAAACTTCCAACGTGCAGACAGAGAGGCAGCACGTTACTACAATGGAATTGAGGAGCAAAATACCAGACCTTCAGCATTTGCTTACAGCTACCTTCCATTACTGAAGGGACAAGAACTTGCTTTAATCAAGGAGTAAAGGAATTTGAAGTCCTGAATAAATGATGTAGCGTGCATTTGGGGAATTAAAAATAAAAATATAATTCTGCACGTGATTGAACAAAGAGAATGTAAATGTAGCATTTTAGCCAGGAAACACAACCACCATTATTTTTTTCTACAAAAAAAAAAGCTATACAGCTGAATGTTTTTACTCTTCACGCAGCGAAACGCGTATTACATTGTAAAATGCATTGTGTCATGCAATAAATGCTTCTAGTTTTTCTTCTTCTATGTTGCTTTGGGACTACATGGCCAATGTATGGCAAAGCGGAAAGTTCCTAAATAGTAATGCACACTCAGGATCTGATAGGTAACATATAATACCAACACTGACAGGCATTTAGCAGGTCAATAACTGTTAGACTTCAGGTATCTTCTTAGCTTTTATTCTCTTAATCCCCTTTTATATCACAGGGCCATTTCAGACCTGCAGTTGACTGTAGCATTCTACTCCAGGTCAACGTGCAGATTAACTGTTTTAACTGAAAATGGAGTGGTTGGGAACCAGTATTAGCTTGCGGATGCCAGGAGTCATGGCACAATTCATTAAAGGGATAAGCTGCTTTTGCCCAGTGGTTACTTCTACAAGAGCCGCAGCTGCAACCACAGCCACAACCACGTGCAAACGCAATTACCTGCAGCGCTATGTGTCTGGGAGCCGCCACCTTTATGGTGTACTACCATGGGTATAAAAGGGGCCTAACTGCAGCTCAATAAAGCACCATAAGGAGGCATCTATAAAGATATTTTTAATAGGACTGAATTGATTTAATTCCATATAATATAGAACATTTAAACCTATAAAGGATCTTTAAAGATCTCATGAAACCTATAATAAAGGCATTTTATATAATGAAGGAAAGGAACTATGGGGAATATGGTTAAAGGTGACATTTTCCTTTATAAGAACTGATTTATCTTTGCTTTATCAGCTTATAATGAATATGTAAAAGTAAGTAATTCTTGTTCATTTATGTTCATGCATACATTTACAATGACCCCCTCACCCATCCTGTTTGTCCCCTCTGTGCCACCGCCTGATCCAGTCTGCTGAATCGTGTCCCCTGACTTGGCTCCTGCGGGAAGACACACATAGCTTCAATGCCGCACTTGTTATCTGATCAAGCTTCACTTGAATTTGAAATTTTAATGAAAATTAGACACCTGCTCTGCAACTGATCAGCACTCAGAGGATTAGACCCAGTATCATCCACCTTATCGGAGGGGGAACTGCAGAGCAGGGTGTTTAGTTACTGAAGCCTTTGCTTGTTATTTCAGATGTTCCTGGGAATAATGAGACTCTTTATCCTCCATCAGACACAGACCTTCTCAGATGGTGAACAAGTCAGGGACGGCGGTGGCTGCTGTAATGTTGAAAGCACCATGGAGTTCATGAATGGTGATAATAACCTGGCTGTAGTTGCCCTGTAGGATGCACACGTTTTCACCCACATCTAGCACTTTGACCATAGGAATACTCAGGTCTATGCACAGGTAGCTTCTGCAGGGTCTTCTACAAACATAGGCTGATAGTGCCAAAAGTGATTACCTACCATAAATGTCCCTACACTAGTCCTTGATGTAACCTTAACACCAACCCTTCTTGTAACACTCTCATGCTAACACTAACCTCCTTTGAAACGAATACTAAACCTCAATATTACCCTTCCATACTTGCACGGCCGCTAACCCTCACTGGAACCCCTTCATTAATACTCCGTGTAAGCCCCAACACTAACTTTCCCTGTAATACTGAAAAAGTAACAATTATTCTAACTGTAACCTTAACACTAACCCCCTCCCTGTAACACTAATACCAACTATTCATGTAACCCTCACAATAACCACCTTTAGCCATCCTAACACTGATTGTAATACAGGTTGACAATCAAAAATCTGGCAATCAATAATCCAGGTCCTTCAGTTTTTTGGCATGAATTTCGCAGCACTTTTTCAATACAGGGACTGTAGTACACTGTTTGGCCACTTATGTTTTGATGGCGCTGTTCTCAAGAAACAGCTGTTAGGTCTTTCTTGCTTCACTAAATACACTTTGAGACATCCCTGCTGCCTGCTCTCCGGAACTGTGCCAGATGTCCTCAGGTGCTGCGAGAGGAAGGCTGGCCTGTGTGTGGAGGTAAGTATAACTTTCAAAAATCCGGAATTTTCCGAAATCCGGCATTCTTCAGGTCTGGAGGTTGCCAGATTTTTGAATGTTAACCTGTACTAGCACTAATCCTTCTTGTAATTCTCACACTGTTTCTCCCTAGAATTTCAACACCAATCCTCTCCAGAAATCTTCACACTAATTCTTTCTTAACACCAAAAAATACTGTAACCTTCTTTCTGATGCCTCTATTTGCTGCAAGCCTAGCACTATCTCTCTCTGTAAACCTTAATGCTAATTCTTCTTGTAATTCTAACATTAATTGTTCCTCTAACCTTCACTATCTCCCTTTTATGTGAACTTTTGTGATCTGATTTATAATTTACTAAAAAAAGAATTTCCATATCCCACCCCTAATCTCAGGGTGACAAGGTTGCAGTGCAAACATTGGTGCTGGAAGTAACAATATGCCATCAGGTGAATAGCATAAACTTTAAGGGTCAGGGTTGGCATATCAGTGGCATTTTGCAACACAGCCTTGGCCATATTTCAATCATAAGATTATCAGGATAGGCAGCACTAGGAACCAATCAGCTGCTGTGCATACACATATGAAGACAAAGAGCATATTGGCAAGAGGAGTAAGCAGAGAGATGACCATATCAGCCTTCTGTTGCTCCTTCATTGTGTAATTACAGATAGGAGGCGTAGAGGTGACCAAGATTTATTGCCTAACTGTAGCAGCAGAAAATGATGTCACCAACCTAGCTGAGCTGTGAATATCTCAGGACTGAATAGACACATTATAAATCTTTTTGGCATTTAAAGTGGACCTCTAAATGGAAAATCTTGCAAGAGGACACTGCAGTTATTTGCAAGAACATCTACTGCTGCTCTTTGTTCCACTGAAATCTTGTGGGAAGGAAAGTCTAGGCACCATGGGACTAAAGACAGGGTAGAGTAACTTTAACTTTGCATTTTTTCCTTTTCAGCTACGTTTTCACTAGGGCTATGTTTATGTCACTATGTTTAGACTGGCCAGGTTGTGGTGCAGTTATCGCTTCCTCGTGCCAGTGATTTGCTGCCCCAGGGGAGACACTACAGCTTCTCACTGCAGCAACCCCATAGAAAATTAAAGGGGGCGGCAGCGTACCAGTCGTACCAGTAC
This sequence comes from Pyxicephalus adspersus, assembly GCF_032062135.1. Taxonomy (NCBI): domain Eukaryota; kingdom Metazoa; phylum Chordata; class Amphibia; order Anura; family Pyxicephalidae; genus Pyxicephalus; species Pyxicephalus adspersus. The sequence continues at coordinate 57,095,443 of NC_092865.1, read as the reverse complement.
CACTCACCGTTGCCATTTGTCAAATGGGCAGATGTTGGTTCTTTAAGAACCAGTGTTTCAGTGCAAATGACCAAGCAGCTGGCAAGGTGCCAGCCCCTGAGAGCTTTGCGGGATGGCTTGATCCTGGAGCAGATTTGAACCTGGCATAAAAGCAGGTGATTTTGAAATGCAGCCCAAAGTTAATGGACCTTTCATTGTACTGTGCACTGTGAATTACACCAGCTCCCATAGTTGCATTTAAATCAGGCATGGGCAAACTACGGCCTGTGGGCCACATATGGCCCAATAGGGATGTTTCTCTGGCCCTTTGGGTGGTCCACGGCTCTGGACGGTGCCACTCCGAGCAGGGTCATAAGAAGGCCCCCTCTGGGGGGGGCGCACCGGCCAGATCTGAGCCTGCGATGGGGGAGTGTTGGGTTGTGTGCAGTGAAACAGCCTGCCCACTCTCCCATTGCAAGCTCAGAGCCTGCGATGGGAGAGTTCAGTGGCGTTCAGTGGCGTCATAATGGCATAACCCCACCCACTCTCCAATCGGCCTGGCCCCTCTGTCAAAAAAAAGTTTGCCCACCCCTGATTTGAATAGTGTATTAATCTATGGGACTTTTCATATCTATGGTGAAAAAGCACATAGTCAACGGCTCCCAGGCACATAGCAAACTGCTGCTGCTGTCCGGAAGCGGCAAACTGCCCCAGAGGGCAATAACTTCACATGTGGCTGCAGTTGCAGTGCGTTTTTTTCTGCAAAGCAACCACTTGGCCAAAAAAGACTTGTCACTTTCTGGAACTACAATCCACCATAGCTGCATGCACAACTGCTTCGGTTCACCTAAATAGAAGTGGTTGGGACTGATTCTGAGCATGCGGCTGAACGTTGTGGTGTCTTACATGGTCTGCATTTTTGACTATTATTTTATTCAGTAGCAATCTGTCCCTGGTGTCTCAGCCCACTGGAAGATACATTATTAAATACGTTACCATCTGATTTTTACTCTGTCCGGGGGAATGTTTTTCGCTGTGCGTCCCCTTTAAAACGTTAGTCACGGCCAAGTCAAGAATTACCATTCTGAGCAAACTTGCAGCTGTTCTGGGGGAACGTTTCTCCTCTCTTTCCTTTTTGCTTTTATGGTTTGGGAGATTGTGATTGAATGCTTCAGATTTCCTTTAAAGTCATATGACAAAGACAAGATATTTCAAGCCACGAATGTAAAACACATCTTGAAGAATAACCCTACCAGATGCGCCGTGCTGGATTTCCATGTGTTCAGACGCAATTTATTTTCCCAGATACAAACATATTATAAATCACGCACTTTATGATTTTTTTTTTAACAAAATTTGTCAAAAAGGATTACTTTGTCTTCCTGCAGCATTAGATCTTTCTTTACTTATAAGCTATGCATTGAATGTGGATTTGGAAAAGTATGTCTTTGGGAAAATGTTGTTGCTCTGTATGATGTATTTAAAGAGCTAAAAAATGTATATATATATAAAGGCATATGAAATACATGTATGGGGTATGTATACCTGCCATGGGTTAATTGCTCAGCATGCCGCTGTTTTCTGTTTCACCAGTGCCACATTTTTTCACAATACAATCTATTTGGTGGGAATAGCAGTCACCTGTTATTAGAGTGGTAAAAAGAAGTAAAAAAATCCTTTTGCAAATAGCTAATTGGATAAATGATAATTGGGAGCATTTTAGATTTTAACATCTCCATCTGGCAACCCAATGCACAAAAGCTATGTATATACGTTAGATGATTCCTGGCGAATGATAATCCTAATCTCGGGCAAAATTCTGACACGGATCCATTAGGACAGACCCCTGAACGTCAGATGGGGAACGACCATTACACAGGTCAGAGTAGGAGAGCACAGAGGGGTGCCACTAATTCTTTCTTCCCCCTCCCTCTTCATAGAACAGGCGTTGTGTGTACAGCACTGATTTATTTGTCTCTGACTCTTTGTTGCTGAAAACTATCATTTCCAGTGACAAAAACTGCACATGTGTATGCAGCCTAAAGGACATGCACTACAGTGTGCCATAATACGCATACTTTGCGTTGTGGTTGGCAGCAGGGGTGGTTTCTCATTGCCATCAAGTTAAAGAATCTAATCCCAGGAACAAAGTTGTAATACAATGCAGTATACTAGTAGGTTAATGTATTGGCTGCATTACTTTTCGTTTTTGCATATTATTTTTATGAACAGAAAATACCCACTGAGGTTGCCAGAAATGCAACTATCTGTTAACTGGACTCCAAGCAAAAAACTGTAAACTAATAATTCCTCCACTTTGTAATGGAGATAGACAAATGCAGATATGGTTGCAGGCAAGTGATACCCATGCATTGGTGTAAAGGAGAAATGAGTGTAGCCCCCAGGGCATGTGGGTAATTCACAGGATTACTTGGCCTGAAAAAAGAAAACTATTGCAGCCTCTAGGTCTAAGAATTAAAATTAGGTGTATTTAATAGACTTCTATACATTAGCACCCTTTATTATGTACAAGCACAATCATGTAGGGCTTCATTTGGTGGATTCCAGTCAATGAAAAAAATTAAGCCCTGAATGGGGAAAATATATCCAAAGCAATCTTCAGCAGTTCATCCAATGTACAGCAGGCCAAGCCAATACCTTCTATCAGCAGTCTGGTACCTGGGAACCCCCGGCTTGTGATGTAGAAGATTAATTCCCAAAATTGCCCAGTAAAACAAGTAACCACCTACAAGTTTGGGAAGTGCTGTCCATGGCACATCAGAAGGATGAAGCTCCTGTGTATTTTAAGTCAGAGTCTTCTAAAACTTTTAGGAGTATTTTTGCAACAGCCAAAGCAAGTATGTAAACCCCAATATCAAACTCTGATGGGACTAAAAAACCCGTTTAATAGAGTTATAGGAAGATGCTACTTCTTCATAGAAAAACTATAGCCAATAAATGTTGTCACCCAGGACAGGACGTGTATTCCTGGCAGGATCACCAGCTGATAATCGAGCCATAAGCAGACTAATGCAGCCACCACATCTACAGTTTGGTAAGCTTCAATATATCCCATTTTGTTTTTGCATTTAAATACGCTTTAAGCTGGGTCAGACTGTAATTTAATTCATGAATGTAATTAGTATCATAAAATGTTTAAAGTATTTAGGATTTTTGATTATTTAATATTTATCCAGGAGGTAATTACAGCCCATGGAGGTAATATAAGAAAGAGAGCAGCTGTGTTCTCAGAGCAGCTCATTACCAGTATATTTACTGAGATAAACTGTGTTTAATGCACTGGGTGACACACTGCACTCATTATTGAGGAGGAGGAGGAGGAGGATGAAGAATTCATTATGAAGTCCAATAAAGATACGACTGCCTCCTATTGGTGACAGATATGAATTGCATATATCTGATTTGGCTTTAAATCTGATTTATTAAGTAGTGTGCATGTGTGATCAGAGAATCAGATCCTTGCAGAATATAATATGCACCAGCAATGCATGTGGATAGACATGTACAAGCTATGCCACATATATGTTTTGCTATTGGGTGCATACTACAGTGTCTGAACATACAATCCTTAAAGCAGAACTATACCTAAAACATAAAACAATTACAAGAAGACAGGTTTTTTATTGCAGAAAGGACAGGTAATATCTGTTTTGTAATTAAACAAACTTATTTGCATGCTTGCAGTCTTCTTTATAATGAACACTGAGCTACACATGTGCATCTCAGTGTATGATCCTGGCATAGCTGGCTGCTGGGAATGAACTCCTGTGAACATGCGTGGCAATTACATTTTAGTATCATTATTGGACAATATTTATACAGTGCAAAAATATTACGTATCGCTGTACAATAAATCGGGGTTGCAAACGACAGACAGATACAGACAGTGACGCAGGAGGAGGAGAGGACCCTGCCCCGAAGAGCTTACAATCTAAGAGGAGGGGGATGTAGCACACAATAGAAGGGTGAATATGGAATAGTGGGTGAGTAGTGAGGGTTTAAGAGACAGAAGAAGATGAGTAGGCATGTTTGAAAAGATGGGTTTAATGCTCTTTTAAATCAGCAGAAAATAGGAGCAAGCCGAATAGGACGAGGAAGACCATTCCAGAGATTCGGGGCAGCTCTAGATAATTCTTGGAGCCGCGCGTGTGAGGAGGTTATGAGTAAGCAAGTAATTAGTAGGTCATTGGAGGAGCGGAGAGAGCTGAGGGGGGATTTTTCCATCAGAGCAGAAAGGTAATTTGACTTTAAGGTGAAATGGAAGCCAGTGATGAAAACTTCAAATAGAAGCAGGAGAAGGAGTGGTGGGAAGGATGGATGCTTCATTACATCATTCCAGCCTGGCCAATCAAGATAGTCAAAGATTCCAGATGAGGACAGGCTGAGGATACTAGGGAAGGAGCAAGAAAAGATTAGTTTAGTTAAAAAATTGTGAACAAACAGGCAAGTATATTTTATTTAATTGCAGAAAGGGGCATTTTATAAGATTAGTCTTGATTTATACAACAGTGTGAGTCTCTAATGTTTTTGTATCTGACCACTGTTACATCTTTACCCTACGATCCACATGCACTCATTATTGAGGATGATGATGATGGAAAATTAATTATGAAGTCAAATGAAGACACCAATGCCCCCTATTAGTAAGATATAGGAATATCTTTGGCTACTTTGATTGGTGCTTTATGGTATAATTAAAGTGACCCCATCACCTAAATAAAAATGATTACCTAATGTCAGCTTATAATAGAAAAGTTTACTTTTACCAGTCACAAACTATTGATAATGCCTTCATCTACATCCCATCTTTGTTCATGCGCCGCAATGGGTTGACATCTACATCCAAAACTGAGATAACAGCTCGAAGAAGACATGACCATGTATGTAACATTTGGTGTCTGTTGTGTTCATAAAAGTCTGACAGATCAGCTGCTGCAGCTTCTCATTGTGTAACTACAAATATATATGTGTGTGTGTTATATAGCATCTTAGCAATGATGAATGATTGGCCGAACAGGTTATTTTCTGTATATTATCTGTTATATTTCCAATTTTCTGTGCTTTATTTTCACTTGGTAACACACTTTCTATACAAGGGTGGCTACGTTTACACTGTATCTATAGAGAAGCAGCGTTACCCCCCTCAACAAAGGATTGTTCGTCTTCATTTTATAATGATGGATTTGTAGTTTAAAGAAGATATGATAGAAGGAAGACAACATTGTTTGAGATTTTGGTTTACCTTACAGGAAGTGGCAAGGGCATTGCATTGCTGGCAAGCTGAATTGGTGTTTTCCGCATGTACCCAACTATTTAGTTGTTAATTGGTTTAGATACATTTTTAAATAATGTCTGTATTCCTTAAAAATTTTGCTAGTATAATTATTGAAAATGGTCAAATAACCACCTGGAGCCAAAAATTATTATTACAACTTAGTACCAAAGGCAAGGTACCTTGGTGAGCTACCAAGACTAAAAATGAGTCAAGACGGGCATCATCATTACAGTATTTATTCCGGAAGCCCAGACATGAGCAGGAGGCAGAGCAGTGACACATTTTCTAAAGCAAAGTGGTGGTCACTTCAATTATGCAAACGTAAAATAAGGATGGGCGCAACCCAAAGAGAAAATTGCACAAATTTTGGCAGGTTTATATATGAGATTTGAGCCCATGCTCAGCAGTTTGCCTGGGGACATCCTTTACATGAGCCCGGACGTTAAAAAGATTTCCTTGTGGTATACCAGAACAATGCCCTGATCTCCAGGTCACAGGAAAAAACACGCTCTTGGCGTTACCATGGCACAAATGCTACCCACTGAATTATGACACTTTTTAACATTATGGGTCCCAGTGAAAAGGGGTCACTAGGGGTTTCCTTTACATAACAAAGCTCAATTCTCCTAAATTAAATGATTAATTCCTGCCATTACAGATCAAACGGAGACCCTACAAAACACGATTGTCCCTATCCGCATTTCCAGTCTGTTCATCGCCATTCTGACTTCCAATCATTCTTTCAACAAAGGGCTTAACTTTAACATTTCGTGGCAGAGGAATTTGTGAAAGAGGCTGTGTGGGCAGCCATATACGTGTGAAATATGCTGCACAAGTGTTGGGGAAGGATCAAGACAACAGGCCTTAAGAAAAGCCTCCGAAGGTCCCAGGACCACAGTTTGTTGAAAAATGCTTGTGCGGACAAAGAGCTCATTGTCCTAAGGCGGAATCACTCGTCTTGCAAGATGGAGTTTGTAGAACAATTCCTTTACAATAATGCAAATATTTCAACTGCTTACTGGCATTTAAAATCCTTCGCTGGGAATTTACTATAAAAATCACCTGTCAAGAGAAGCATTTGCTGCCTGCACGTTATATGTTCATTGCATATCTGGCTCATTGCATATCAATATCCTATCATCAGGGCCGCTATCAGGGGTGGACAAGAGGTACTTTTGTACTGGGTCCTGACTTAAAGAACCTGATTTTTGCAATGCTAGAACTTTCGGACATAGGGAAGGAAGGCCCGAGAAGTTTACTTGATACAAGGCCCAGAAATTTCTGATTGTAGTCCTGGCTATCATATCAAAATCAATTAAAAAAATAAAAATTGAAAAGACATTGGCTACCTCAGGTGCAGTTTAGAGTTATGTGTTCTCCAACCTTCTTTGACGAGAAGAGGTGAAGATGGTTGGTTGTCAGGGCAATTATCAGAAATTTATGGGCCCTATACTAGGTAGACGTACTAGTTCCCCTCCTTATATTGAAAGGTTCCAACATTGCAAAAGTCAAGCTCATTTGATTGGGCCTGGTACAGAAATGCACCTTGCCCTACATGGCGGCCCTGTTGGTAGCACACTGCTTTGGTATGCAGGAAGCATACGTGGACCTGAAACAACCTAACACCCAATTGGAGGAGCATACATATGGCAGACTGACAACACTACTGCTTCTTGGAAAGGCAGTGACTTGGTGTTGTCACCTTGCAGGAAAAAGTACTGAAATTTGCATGTTTCACCAGTAGGCTGTCGTGCCAAACATACTATATAGAACCTTTCATACGTTCTCTGTTTCAAGTGATACCAAGCAGTTTAACAAGATTTTACAGTCTTTAAAAATGGTCATCGTTGAAACTAATGGGTTTATTTTTTTTCACCTTTTACTACAGACAGTTCCTTAAGGCTGCCTTACCAAGTTTCCAGTGGTGGTTTGTCACCCCAGCTGCCTCTATAGACTTCAGTCGGAACCATTTTCGCCAGTGTTTTTCAGAGTTTGCAAGCCATTTTTTAAGTTGTTTCCACTTTGCAAGGCCTTACAATGGCAAATGAAAGGCCAAGTGGTTACTGCCTGTTACCACTGCCAAGAGCAGATATTATTGGAATCTTTAACCACTAGTGTCAACTTAGAGGACCTCATGTCAATGAGTATTCACAAATCTCCACCAGTCAACCTATAATCAGATAGGTTAGAAGTCTTACAACCTACTAAATGTGAACTAGATAGTGATGCAGCACTTGGCCAGGTTGGGCATGTACCCAATGTTTGCAACCAACATTTTTGCCTGATGGTGGTCAGATGGTATTTCTTTGACCAACTTCCTTGAAAAGTTCCATTAGTTGTGGCAGTTAAAGCCCCCATACACTGGTAGACATCGCATGATTCCAATATTTGTATTATTTAATAATCTCCATGTATATGGAGAACAAATGACTATATTTTCATACCAGAGGAGGCCATTGTTGGCCTCAACAAACCTTGAACAGGTGGCTCAACACTGGTTTCATTTTGTATTCTTACACTATAACCTAATTGAAACATGAAGACCTTATTTTACCCACAGCATTTATCCAAATTAGCAATAGAAGTTCTGGGTGGACTGACCCTTTCATAAATATTTTTTGTTCTTGGTGTGGAAATATTGCAATATCTGCAGAACAAGTTAGTATTTTAAGGATTTTCATTTCTGTCAGCTGCGACTGAGGGAGGAATGAAAAGCATTTAATTTGGAAAGTTATTTTTGGCCGTCCTCTGTGCTATTTACAATGATGTGCAGTGGCTATGAAGGATATTTTGGAAAGCAGCGCATTCCATTGCCCATGTCTGTCTGAGCCGTGTTTTTATTTACAACAATGCAATTAAATAAGGCTTACATAGTGACATAGTTGGATTGTTCAAGTGATCTCTGATTACACCATTGCTGGCAGCCCTTTGCTTGTATTCTAAGGCTCAGTAGAATACGATCTCATATATTCTCATACGTAATCTGTCTGGGAGTATTAGGGTATATCGGGAGGCTTGCCAGCAGTGGTGCAATCAGAGATCACTTGGACAAATGTGCTTTACGGGATTATTGTTCATTTAATAATGTGTTAGTGCGTACATGGAATTGCTCATGGAAGATGGCACTTGGGCCTTTTTTGCCATAAGTGTTTGGAACAAAAGCCTGGCTTTTGAGGTCCTTGGGTTAAAACAACCCAATTGCTTATATATATAAAAATACAAGCACCTGCTGGGTGCTAATGTTCCTTGAAATAGCCAATACATCCTGTACAGCCATTCCCAACCAAGATCCCTGAAACCCTACGGCTTCTCCAGAAATTGCTAGGGGTTCCTCAAGTGGTGGCTGTCACACTTACCTCCTCCTCACTAAAGCACCAGCGCCTCTCTCCTGTACATGTGAGCAGTTCTGATCCCGGGCACGTCTTTTCTTCCAAGTTTATTTGGCCTTGCCCTTCCCACTGGCCAATCAGAAGATAGCCTCTTGATTGCCCTTGGCTATTTAGCTGACTCAGCACCGTGTTCATACAAAGTGTTTCCACTACTGCTGAGACCCCTAGCTCTGCTGAGCATTTCTTATAAACCTGTTGCCTAATTGAATGGTTTCCCAGTCCAGCTCTTGTGTTAACATTTTTTGCCTAGTCTGTTGTTTCTTTGCTTGTCCTCTTGTGCTGTTCTAGTGTTCCGCTGTGTCTGGGGTGTGAGCCCTGTGTCACCCATACCTCCTACATTCCCTTGTGTCTTCAGTGATCCCTGTGTCAGCAGGGCCTCCCGTCGCTTCCTCTGTCTCCTGTGTTCTCCTGTGTCTTCAGTGACCCCTGTGTCTATGGCCCCTGGCCTTGTTCCTGACTTTGTTTGCCTGCTGTCTGCCTTGACCCTGGCCTTCCATTACTATTCTCTGCTTGCTGATTTGGTACAGCCCATTGTTCTGCTTACCTTGGGGTGCCCAAGGCCCACAACCTAGCAACAGTCTGCAGCGCAACATCCTCACCTCTCGAGGCTCTGGATAAAACCAGGTTGTTGCTTAAACTCCTTGCACCTTGGCCCTTCTTAAGGCTCATAACATCTCCAAGCTACTTACAGCACCCCCTATTGGTACCTTCTCTCCAAGCGTGAGAGTGGCTAACTAAATTCCCATTTGATGATTCTGGGGTGAACGCCATATGAAAAAGCCAATGCATTACACCAATGACATTTTAGCTGTCTGTAGGGGTGGTATTCTAACCTCAACTCTAAGGGGACCATTCATCTTACTGACCACTTATGTAAAGGGTACTACATTAAATTGGTTTTATAGGAGGTATATGGAGATATGGAAACAAGAGAGATATGGAGACAAGAGATATAAAGAAGGGTACAGAAAGCAGGGGTTGTTTGACAATATAAATTGGTGTATTTTACGTAGTTTATATTTAATTCATATAACATACAGTATAAACATAGCAAACTTCGGTAAAATCCCTCCCTACAAACTATGGGGAGGGGGGGAGGGGGACAAGGTAGATAAGAGACTAATTTATTTATTTAGACATTATTTATCCTATAGCATTGGTGCTTGAACAATCATGATATGATGTGATGTCCCGTCGTGTTTCGCTGATGGCTTCTTCAGGGGACTTTAGAACTCACAGTCATGGACAGTTAAGTTCAGCATGTACTCATCAGGATTTATGGTTGAAGGAAGAGAGAAGGATCAGAAGAAACTTTGCTAGATAGCATGTACCAATGTGGAGAACGGGTGCCAGATGGTGGTACTGTCTAGGAAATAGGGCAGCTGGCACCAGCGTTTTTTCTGATCCTTCTCTCTTCAGATCTCTAGATCATTAGTCCCTTATCTACCTTGTCCCCCCCCCCCACCACCACCACCGTTTGTGGGGAGGTTCGGGACAAAATTGTCTGTTATTTTACCGAAGTATGCTGTGTTTATACTGTATGTTATATGTATGTAAAATACACCAATTTATATTGCTAGAAAAACCCTATTTTCTGTGCCCTTCCTTATACCGATATTTGGGTTGGCAAGACAGGAGTAAGTTGTTACACTGACAACAATTGAGGTTGATAATTCCCAAACCTGCTATTTCCTTTTCGACAAAAGGGAAGAGAAAAACGATAGGAGATAAGAGGAGGGAGCGTGAAGGTGAGGTAAGGGGATGACAAGGGAAGAGAGGAGAGAACATGAGATAAGTGGAAGGGAATAGGAGGAAAATTGAGAGATAAAATACATTTTTCCTTATGCATCGTCATAATTTCTCCTTGTGATTTATGTTTTGGCAGCTTAATGCATCAGGTCCATGGTGGCCACTTCGGACTGTATAGCCCAAGTTTTTACTTACTGGTGCAATTACTAAACTACATCCTTTGAATCAAGATGTGCTAAAGTCTTCCCAATCTCCAGAAAAATCTTCTTACCAAATAGTAGATAAGTCTCATGTTTACTCTACCCTTCTGCTAACTTGTGCTGAGAACAGGTTGTTTTAATTCAGCATGATCCTTGTTGACCTCTCTTCAGGAGCCATCTCTCTGAGGAGCCCAGACTCCTTCACTGCCCATGTACTCAGCAAATGTCACGTTTTCTACACATAAATCCCCAGCTGTAAAGCCAAGACATCTCCTCTTCTCATCATAATGGTCTGGGTAGTCACGCCTGTCACCTAGGCCCAGGTAGGGGCAAGCAGTATACAGAATTGATGCTGCCCCAGGCACATGTGAATGATGGCTTCTGCTCAGCAGGCTACAGCTAACATGTGTTTCAGGGACATGATATGTTCCATGAAAATCAATAAATTCCAGCCATATAAAAATCATTGGTATGTTCAGACAAAATTATTTTCTTTTTCGGATAGAATGAAAAATTAGAACCCCTTCTGCTATCTGGGGGTCAATTGAAAAGAATTGCCCAGTGAAAACTGTTGAAGAGGACAAGAAATCTGCAATGGAGACACAGGCAGAAAAAACAATGTCTGTATTGGGGTTGGAGATGTTACTGCTATCTGGAAACCCTAGACTAAATTTTAGCTGGACTTACACTTTAACATGCAACTATTTTCAAAAGGAAAAAACTTTGCCATGTTTTGGATTAAAGCTGAACTCCAGGTAACAATATTATTTAACTTTGCATAGGTTAGATAGTTTAGGAGAAATATATTATTCCTCGCTCTAATAACAGTCAACATTCCTTTTTCACTAAACTAAACCTCTGCAGCCTCCTCCTTAACCTCACCGAACCACCAGTTTGACGACCAATGCCGTCCCTTCATTGCAGGTCTATTAGCCCTGGATAATGCCAAGACCCAATCCCAAATCTGCAGCATTGAAGTACATTTTACACATTAAGTACATTTTGCCTATACTTAATCTACCCCTAGACAAACTGAGCTTTTAACCCTTGCAATGGGGATGGGACTCCACTGCAAATGAAAAATTGAGTTCCCCTGCCATTCTGCGATTGCACCAAAATGGACATAAAAAGTACATTCAGCTTTTTTTCCACTACAACGCACAGCATTGCATTATCACATGTTATGACCTTTAAAACATTTGTAATAAAACTGTATTTCCATGCATTGGGGTGCTGTTCAAAATGAATGGCACCTCAACAACCGAAAGCATGCAACATGCATTGTGATAATGAGTATTTTGCAGAGATTCAACAATGCGATTCAGTCCAGTGAAACATAACAGATCTGGTGGAAGGATTTACAGGTAATAAACTATGTTATAAGAAAATGGATAATGCTGGTAATATATTCTGCATCATATATGTCATTTTATGTCTTACTTTTTTATAAAAGAGTATTCTCCTAGATGTATATTTAATAATCCTATTAGCCAGAATTTTCACAGTTTTCACTTGTTCAGTTAGAAAAATACATTATTGTATAATTAATGTAATTAATAAATTCATTTTAGTTTCCAAACTCCATACTGTAAAGCAGTGAAGGTAAACTGTGTACATACCGCCCTCTGCTGGCTTCTTTTGGAATTGTCTTTGCACATTTTCCCAGGTTTGCTCATCATGTTGAAAACCAAAAAGTTCTAAGAGTGGAGTTTCATTTTTGTCTGTGCTGGCAAGTTCAACAACATGCTGGCTTCTCACTAACCCTGGGGACTCCAGCTGTTAGCTATCCCAGATTTCCCTCCTGATCTGCTTGTATTCAGTACTGTCCAGCTACTCATACATACCGCCAAACTAAAGTGATGCCTGAAAACCAGCCCTGACATTAAAGGGAACCTGTCATTAGTGAAGTGTGTGAAGACAGCTCTCTGGCTCTCTTCCTAACTTCACTTAGTGGAGGATTACTGCAGTGATGCAGGTTGAAAAAGCCAACCAGCTGCATACTTATTCCGAGCGAGAAAGCCTTAAAGCCAATTTTTTATATTGTTTTTTTTTTTAAAGACTGTTAAGATTCTCCAGGTCATCATATGGTTAGTGGTAGTTATTGCATTTAACTAGGCCTGTTCTTGTACTGTTGCAGACTTTGTACAACTTTATGCATTGGTTTATGATGAAGTGCTCGGAAAGATGTGAAATGTCTTCATCATTACAAAAAGTCCAGTGGATTGTAAATAATTTATACTAAAAACATAAAAAGATTCTTTCTATGCGGAGTATATTGTGATATATGCACATGCTGAAATCATATTAGTCCATTATATGCAGGCTGTACTCCTTGCTTAGCAGCCACACAATATTGTGCTTTGCTGATTCATTAAAACTAACAGACTGCCAGAAGGCCTGCCAGATTTAAAATGATCTTTTTTTTAGTTAAAAAAGACATACATCTATCTGGACATTTTAGCTTAGGGGACAAGGGTCACCAGAAATCATGGAATGTCTTCATTTTCACATATTTTAGGATAAGGATCGTCATTTTCATGCATGCAATGGTAAATTGCACATCTTATTGGGTGCATAATTGCTCCAGGTGGATAATAGCCCTCCAATTGTATGCTACTTAACCCACCTTTTAGATTTAGATAGATTTAAGCTCCCCTGGGCAGGGTCCTCTCCTCCTCCTGTGCCCCTCTCTGTCATTTGCAACCCCTATTTATTGTTATTTATTATCTCTCTTGGTATGCTGGAATATCTTACACCTGAGCAGCTGAAGTCCTATTGGCTCTATATATGTGAAATGACTCATATGTCCCAATCGATGACACAAGAATAAAAACTAAGGCAGCAGAAGGGGTTAAACATGACATACTGTATTGTAACGCCCATAAATCAGTTCTCACAATTTTAAACTTGCAAACTTTTAGCTCCCAGATTAAAGCATAAAGCTCATTGGAGCTTAGACAATTAAATTACTTAGAACTGCTTCAGTTAATGAAGTTAAGCAGCCGCCTATGTTCAGTTTTAATAGCCTAATAAGTGTAGGTAAGCCTTGGGATATGCTAGGAAAATCATTCACGGTTGTCAGGATATTAAACATGAAAAAAATGCCTTAAAAAAAAATAGTTGGTGCTGAAATACGGGAGCTGGCTTTACTGAAACAGGGGGTCAGGGGTCACCTGAAGTCTGACAATTGTTGGTCTGTCAACTGCCTGGGACCTTACATCTTGTGCCTTATTGAAAAAACATTCGACTATGTTTTGCATGGAGCACATCAGTTGTGAAGGATCAGCAAACCTCCCAACCAAGACACTAAAGTTGGGTTTAAGTAAGTTTCTAACAACTTTAAAACATCATGTTTTTTTTTTTTATTAGAAGGTTGTCAGATTGCCAGGATTCATTCTCATAGTAAAACAGATGAGCTTTGAAAATTAATTTTTCCCCAATGCTTTTAGATTGAGATGTGAGTAAGAGCTTGATTTACAGTACACTTTTTTCTTGTTCGGAATATGTATATATTGTAATGTGCATGATTTATTCACAGCTTTCCCTTTGAACATTTACAAACGCTTGGAATGTTTGACCAGCATACAATTATGGGGTGGACTAAGCTGGGGGTAGTACTCGTAATATATGGTGAGATATATCAGAAATGGATCTGCCACAGGGGACAGATGCTGGGTTATATAGATTCCTGGTTCACACCGACAGTTATCTGGCAGAGGGAGGTATTCCAGTACCAACTAATTTGTGATCAAATGCCAAGAGCTAGAAAGGAAGCTGATGTTTGAAGATGTGAAGGAATGTCCTTAAGGAATACCAATCTTTCAACCTGCCCACCAATCCCAATGGCACCATTCCATACTTTGTTTGGTGCACTTTCTAAAGCCAACAGGAACCTGCCCCTACCATGAAAGTGCTAGCTTCTTGCATCCATTCCCTCCCCTGGCCAATGGCTTTCTGGTACTCACCTTTGCACGCCATCAGTAATATAAACTGTTTAATTAAAGAACAAACACGAGCACAGCATCCTGTTTGAGAACAAATATTAGATGTTCTTTGTGATCACATATTGCAATCAATTTCCACCTTGTTCATTTAAGGTCACGTATGATGGAATAATAGGAATCTGACATGGGCACACTTGTGGTGTAACGCAGAAAGTGATTTATGGTGACTACAAAAGAAGATGCTTGACATTTTGAAAATGTAATGTAGTGCAACAGTAATTAACGGGAAAGCAGGCTGCTGAACAATTGATTATATCTGTCAGAAAAGCCTGATTAACTTAGTTGCTTGAGAAAGTGCCAGTGACGAATTAAAACTTTGTAATTAAATTGATGGCACTTCTTTGCCTTCCCAAGCTTCCGCCTCTCTTCTTATTGAGGGACATTATACTTTCAGGTAAGCATGGGATTTTAATTTCCAGTTATGGTTTGGAAGGGTTATAAGAATGGTTTGGGGCATAACATTGGGAATTGGGGGTTTCCTGATATGAGCAAAAAAAAAAAGGACTTAATTGCTATTGGGATTACGCAGCGGAGAGAAGTTATTGGTACAAATATTTGAAATGTTCTATATTTAAAATTCGGAACTCCAACCAAACAGACAGCTACATCACTGAAAAGCATATGAGGTAATGGTGTTATATGCCAAAAGAATTGTGATTCTGTTCATTCAACCTAGTGAATCTTGATTCCCTTACAGACAACACAGGTTTGTGACCTTGCTTTTCTCCAGTGCAAGTGAACAATTAGATCTGGTCACTGATGCAACCCCAGGCTGATGATTGAGCACTGAAGGATTACAGTGATGAGGTTATAACTCTTCCCTTTCTATGTGCAGGGTATGGAGTGGTCCCAGTGGGCCATGGTAATAGAAGGAGAACAACAATTTAAAGATTAAGGCCTTTGACAACTCAAACAATTAACTTATCATTTTTGGCCCCTTTGGTCTGTTAAATATACCATTGAGTTCTGGTTTATTTAGTGTGAAGCAGTACAAAACGAGGTGTTGCTTCTAACAAGTATTGATACACTGTAATGCCATTCATCTTCAAGGCACCATGCCAGCCAACCTGTGGTGCATTCATAATTGTTGCAAATGTAAACCAAAAGTAGTACAGGCACTTCTATTTGTGTATTACCACGTAGTAGGCAGCCCATAAACCAAATTAGCTGCCTGTAATCTCTGCACACCATCCAACCTAAAACCTATTTTATTTGGTCCTGTTTATTCAGCTGAATAAACCATTGAAAGAGGTCAATAACTGCAATAAATACTTGTTGATACTACCAGAAATTTTACCAGTAGACCTCTTCCTGTACTCTCTGCTTTTACTACACTCAATATGAGCCAGAGTTGTTCCCAGTTATCTTTGTGGATTACATACCATTTATAGTCCTGTCCTAGTATGACAACTTTGCTTCTCCATACATAGTATAGACCAGGGGTCAGCAAACTTTTTTGGCTACTAGGCCATTTTAGGAGGTCAAGAAGGAGAGTCCCGTGCTGATGGTTCTGCCCCCCCCCCCCCCCCCACCGGAACGCCCCTGAAGGGAAATCCCTCTCCTCCACAATGCATACGGAAGAGAGAGAATGTCCCCTTACCCGGGTGGCAGAAGTGTTAACGCTGGCTGCGGTAAATAGGAAAGGGAGGCAAAAAAAGGAGGCTCAAGAGCCCTATGCAGCTCTGGAGCCACAGGTTGCAAACCCCCGCCAGCCGGGATTAGGCCAGATCGACCAGGGGGCGTTAGGCCGGAATGGACTACTGGCTAGGCCGTATCTGGCCTAAAGGCCGGAGTTTGCCTAACCCTGGTATAGACCAATGTTTCTCAACAAGGTTTCCTCCAGAGGTTGCTAAGGGTTCTTTGAGCAATGAGCAATTTGTGGTCAGTTTAACTCACATCAATGGTCTTTTTGGCTATCTGTAGTGGTGGCATTCCTCCCAATAGCCAGCAATATAATGGGCTTTCCCCCTACCACATTAATGTACTGTAAAATGTGGATAAAATAATTATAACAGGGGTTCCCTGAAGACCTGAAAGTAATTTCAAGGGGTTTTTTCTAATGTTAAAACGTTGAGGAGTATGGAAAAAGGGTTTTTCTACACCCATAGCATGAACATGTGTTGTTGGTCATTTCCAGGCAAAGAAGAATAACACATATGTCACATCTGCACATGGTAAGATGCAATGTGTTACATTTTTGTTAGTCTGGCTTTCTGCATCCAGATGTGCACAAATTCAGGTTTGCTTCCCATTGCATTATTGTTGATGGAAAATAAAAAGTATTTGGAGTGAGAGCAAAAGCCATACGCATATGCACATGTGTGTTCCAGCTTCCACAATCCCTGAATTATAGAGTGCTGCTGACAGTCTCTTTCCCTTTCTCTCTCTTTTTATTTAATAAATGGATAACAGCTCCACTTAAATGTTCAGATAAAGTGGCGTTTACCCCCATTAAACTTATTTTCTCATTCTGCTATATAATCCAACGGCAAATCCAATGGTCTGTAAAATTAATCTAAAATTTGTGTAGCTCCTGGATCTCCAGAGGGAGTTATTAGTGTCCTTCACTTCTCTATAAATCTGCCAGATACTAATTATTATTATGCATTTCACTTTGCTCTCTTTCTGCTCTGCTTGTCTGATAATGTCAGCGAAGGACCATATATCTGTAGTTTATAATCATGAAATAACTTTGAAATGATGGTATATATTAGGCTGAATGTACACAGTCATATCGTGCTCCTTCCTGTCTTTGGTGATCAGCCTGAGCTGATTGTTCACCACTTTGTATTCAGAATCAGATCAAACACTGTGTTTACCATATTTGTAGCTATTTGCCACTGTAAAAAGTTATTCTATTCAATCTGTTTACCCCAAGGGAACCCTTTTGAGGTTTTGGGGAACCCCTGCTAAAGTTATTTAGCCAAGGTTCAGTTTGAAAAATGTCTTGTACTTTGGTGGCAACTGGGAAGCATGCCCTTCTTACTGCAGTGGTCAGAATACCATTCTTACAGGCAGCTAAAAAGATTAATAATGTAATTTCCCAACTGTTTTACCCCAGAGGAATCCTGAGGTTTTGAGGTCTTGGGACCCCTTGCTAAAATGATTTAGTCAAGATTTAGTGGGAAAAATATCCTATATACATTTGTGGCATTTGAGAAGAATGCCCTTCTTAGATTGGTGGTCAGAATGCCACCCTTACAGGCAGCTAAAATTATCATTGATGAATATCCCAACCCTTTAGGCCCAGAGCAACACTTTTTACATCTTGGGGAACTCACCGCTAAAATTATTTAATAAAGGTTCAGTGGGAAATATGTCTTCTATATTGGTGGCATTTGGAAAGAATGCCCTTACTCCATTGATTGCAACTGAGAAGAATGCCTTTCTTACCTTTGGTGGTTAAAATAGCACCCTTATAGGCAGCTAAAAAGATTGTTGATGAATGTCCCAACCTTTTTACCCTAGAGGAACCCCTTTGAGGTCTTAGGGAACCCCTGATAAAATCATTTCTTGCGGCTCGATGGGAAACATTTAACACATTTATGGCAACTGGGAAGAATGCCCTTCTTACCTGTGGTGCTCAAAATGGCACCCTTACAGGCAGCTAAAAACATCATTGATGAATATCCCAACTATTTTACCCCAGGGGAACCTTTTTGAGGCCTTGAGGAGCCACTTCTAAAATTATTTTATCAGGGATCTATAGGAAACATGTCTTTTACATTGATGGCAACTGGGAAGAATGGCACCGTTACATTGGTGGTCAAAATGCTGCCCTTACAGGCAGCTAACACAATCATCATTGAATACCCCAACATTTTTGCCCTGGAGGGATTCTTTTGAGGTCTTGGGGAACCCCTGCTAAAATTATTTATGAAGAGTTAGTGGGATACATGTCCTTTACAATAATGGCAACTGGGGAAATGCCCTTCTTACCTTTGGTGGTCAGAATGCCATTTTTACAGGCATCTATGAAGATCACAGATGTAATTACCCAAGCTTTTTACCCCAGAAAACCTTTTAAGGTCTTGGGTAACCTCTGCTAAAATTATTCAGTCAATCTTCAGTGGAAAACATTTATGCCTTCCTACTGTGGTGGTCTGAATGCCACCTGTACAGGCAGATAAACAGATTGGGGAACCCTTTTACAGTCTTAGGGGACCCATGCTAAAATGATTTAGTCAACGTGCAGTGGGAATCATGTCCCATACATTATAGGCACCTGGGAAGAATATCCTTACATTGGTGGTCAAAATGCTACCCTTACAGGCAGCTTACAAGATAATTGGTAAATGCCCCAACCTTTTGTCCCCAAAGGAATTTTTTAAAGTTTTGGAAAACCACTGCTAAAAAGATTTCCCTCATGGTCAATGGTAAAAATGTCCCATACCTTTGTGGAAACTGGGAAGAATTCCCTTCATACTGTGGTGGTCAGAATTCTACCCTTACAGGCAACTAAAAAGATAATTGGAATTGGCATTGGAAACTGGCATTGGACCCCAAACAATCCAGGCACCATCAAATAGAAGGTCAATTAGCAACAGTTTAAGGAAACCCTAGGAATCTATAGAGGAATCCTTGGGTTCTATGGGACACTGGTTGGAAATGGTTGGAATAGAGAGTCCGATTACCATAATAATAGCATTAAAATACATTTTCTCTTCAGACTGGGACCATTTCTTCACCCAATAAAAAATAGATTTTATCCAAAGAAAGACAATATAATGACCATTATAATGGCACACAACTGATAAAAGCATGGGAAACTATGCCATAGACGTGTGATAAATGTAATTTCAAGCATCATGCTCTGCAATGTACACATGTGAAGTTTACGTGTGCGCAGCATCACAATACATCATCTTTATGTCAGTCCGATCATTTCTTCCCTTGAAACGATGACTGTGGGAAGCCAGGTGTTGATATTTCAGCAGCCAACCATTTGGGTGACAGCTGGTCCTATAAGATTTTCATTTTCAAGCCAAGCTGGCCATGGGAAAGAATGCCAGCGCAAATTAAGGAGTTTCAGATAATCAGTCTCCCTATCTATGCATAATAATGTATCAAATGCAACGATCTTTGCAGAAGAGAGTCTCAATGGGCTCTGCCGAAGTGACATATTTATTTAAAAAATGATCAGCCACATGCTAACACAGGGACGGAGGACACTCACTACACAATTATGTCAATGGCAGATCTCCCTAATATGATCATCTGGGATGATAATGTAATTCTGGAGGTCTGTGTTACCTTTTCCAGATTTAAAGGCAAATTCAGCCCTCAAAGTGAGAGTGTATCTAAATGACAGATTGGCTTGTAAAAATGTAGCTATTTATAATATTCAGAATTAAATATGTAAAAGAGTTAGGGCCATTTTAGATCTGTAGTAAACCATTATAATTTGCTGCATGCAGTCCCAAAGACTCCTTTTCAAATGAATGGGTGCAGCTGAGAAACGTTTTTTGCAGGTGGCTTCAGCAGATCTCATTGCAGTTCCCAAAAGTGGCATGTCAATTTTGGCCACATGGTAGTTGCGTCAAGATTTGCACTGGAAAATCTAGTTTCCTGCGGTGCAGTTTTCCTCCCCCAGATGCACAGCAGAAATTCGGTGTGCTTCCTGAACCGTAAAACTATGCAGTTTTACACCACAGGTCTGGAAGGACCCTTGTCTTGTATGGGGGTACTACACCCCCTTGGCTGCAGTTTGTTGACCAGCTCTGCCATATGCAAATGTATTTACCCATGGGGCAGTTTGCCAACTGCACAGTTCAACCATGGACCAGTAAGAGCCCTTAGGGGCATATTATTAAAAAAAAGATTTGCTCAGATTTGGCTGGGTTAAAAAAAGGAACAATTCACAGATTCAACAGGATTCACTTTCCATTTTCATCCAGGAGTCTCTTAATTTAAAACAAACATTTGCTGGGTGAAATCATGTCTAATAAATCTTGCAGGCAAATGACTTTCAAGTCTTTAAAAGTACAATAAAGAGTTTCACTTTAATAAGCAATTTGTGATACAAAATAGGCAAAATCCCATTTTTGAATAAAAAAAATGGGTTGGGATTTGGACAAAAAAAATATATGATTGTGGAAAAAATTATAAATATGCATCTTAAAGGGATGTCTAATTGTCATACATCATTTGCCTCCTTTTTAGTTGATGGTGAGTTTTTACCATCTCTCCTGGTTTTTACCCTCTTTTAACTATTTCTCGCTAATGCTTAAATCTGAGTATATTTTCAAATGGACTATAAACAATACCCAGCAACTACTGTAAAGCTGATAAAGTAAGTGTAGTAAAATGTCACAAGCTTTATATGTAAATTACATGAAATAAAGATCCATGTTTAGGCATTTTCTATTACAGAATGTCAATGTTCTAATCTATTTTCATATTTTTACTGCTGGGTTATCAACCTGTCACACAAGCTTCTAATGGAGACTACCAGTGGCCATTTCTATATACCGGTATATTATTTAGGTATGATCCATTATTTTTACCATTGGAAACCACTACCTACCTCCTTGAGAAATACCATGCAGCTATTGCAGGAGAATGTAGACATGGTGGCAAAGATGCTAGAGGAGGTCAGAAGCACTGAGATTAAATAAAGTCGCCAACCGGTGATCCACGAGAAAATTTTGTTTGTCCGCGGCTCTGGACAGTGTGCCCCCCCAGCAGAGTCAGAAGAAGGACCCCGCTGGGAAGCTGAAGACCATGTTCCCCGTACAGACCACAGGCTCAGGGAAGTGGGCGAGTTGTGTCTCTGGGTTCAGGTCAGCGATGGGACAGTGGGAGGGTTCTGGCACCAGGACATCACTATGGGGGAAGTTTCTTCCCCTTTGAGTGACACTCGGCTCCCCGCGTAAGCATGGTCCAGAGCCGGTAAATTTAGTGGGTATAAAGGGTTGGCGACCACTGAAATAAAGGATGTGCTTGTAGCTTTCTCTCTCTGAGAGAAAGGTTTGTTTGGGAACCCCTGTGAATTGCAATCAGTTAAGTCAAAGATGATCCCCGAGAACTAGATTGGGCAAAAAAGAGTGGGTGAACTGGGGCAATATAGCAATGCCTGGAGAAAATGGATTTGGTGCTACTATAGACTGGTATACAGGACTCTTCAGTGTCTCATTTATGTGTCCTTTCACACCTGTATTGTGGATCTGTATCATATTACCCCCTGCTGTGTGCCTGGAAGCGGCAAATCACAGCACATGTGTGCACATCTTCCAACAATAACCATGCAGCCAAAAGGGACTTGGTACTTTTTGGAACCTCAATCTGCTATAGCCATGTGCAAAAATGGTTCCCAACCACTGCCATTGCGCCTGATTTATTCAAGCTCTCCAAGACTGGAGAAGACAGACTGTCATGGAAGAACCTGGGGGATCCAACAAATCTGGGATAGGTCTGATCCAAGATTGAAAACATTTGCCAACCAATAGCAAAGGATTTTTAACAAACCCATTCCAGGTTTGTTGGATCATCTTCCAATGCTCTTCACTCTTGGAGAGCTTTAATAAATCAGGCCCATTCACTTGAACAGTAAAGTTTGGGACTGTGGTTGAGCCCATAGGGGATCTGGTGGATCTGAAATGGCTCTGGAGTTCAGAGTCAAACTTATAGTGTATAGACCTCTTTAAAATGTGTATCCAATCTCTGACTGTCATACATCATTTATCTCTTCTTTAGCTGATGGGGAATTTTCACCGTCTCTCCTGATCTTTACCCTCTTCTAATTATTTCTCACCAATGCCTAAATTTGAATACATTTTCATTTTTGTAATGGTATAGTTAAATTAGACTGAAAAAAAACCATGAGAGGCGGAAACGGATTATTAACTAGGACTCAATTCACTGGCAGAAATTACCATTTGGGTCTTTTATTGTTAGCAGTTTTTTACATTTTAAGTTTTTATTTTATGTTTTAATCCCATACAGACATTTAAACAGAAAAAAGGAATAGATATATATTTATAGAAAAATTAAAATAAAAAAGTTAACTACTGTTTGACCTGGCAGATGGTGAGAATTGAAAAGGTTCTTTTAAATGGATTTTTGCATATTATGGTATTCAGTTTTCACTGGAACTTTAGCATTTAGATTAGCTGCATTGGAAGTGACTGCATTGTGGTCTTACTTTTGTCTCTTGTACAATATCTTGGTAATTTAGGCTCGTTCAAATGTCAGGCGTGTGTGAATCTATTCACTAGACAGTGGCTAGGAAGTCAGTATTGGCTTTGGAATAATATTACTCATTACTTAAAGGCTAGATCTAGATATTTTAGCTGTATTCTTTCATATGACAGTACTAACATTGTAGTTAAGGATAAATGATGGCAGCTTTAATTGTTCATGGGCTTCTAATATATCCCAGCATGACCCCACATTTAAAGCTTTTAGGTTTTAGGTAGGTCCTTTCTAGGTTGCTAGCTTTCACATAGCCTGTGGACAATCTAATGAAGGTAGGGAAAAATGTATCAAATAAATGTTTTTCTATTAATGTATCTTTTCTTATTACTGCCATTGTGTCAGACATTTACAATATTAAACAGGTAAATATCACCACCTTCCAGATTCCAGTGCCATTTTTTGGCTAAAGCATTTTTTTTTCTCAACCAGGGTTCCTCCGGAGGTTGCAATGGGTTCCTTGAACAGTGAGCAATTTGTGCCTCTCAGGTCAGTTCAAGTGAAATTGTCACACTTACCTCCTCCTCACTAAATTGCTAAAGTTGCAGCCTTTCTCCTGCGAATGCGGGCAGTTCTGACCTTGGGCGCCCCTGCTGGCTCAGGTATAGCGTTCAGCATTCATGCAAAATGTCTCCACTAGTGCCAAGCCCCTAGCTCTGCTGAGCATTTCCTATTCACCTGCCTGTTAATTGAGTGTTTCCCAGTTCAGCTCCTGTGCCAACTCCCTATTACCCAGTCTGTTGTCTCTGTGTCTTTTTCCCTGTGCCCTTCCCATGTTCCCTTTGTTTTTGGTGACCCCTCTGTGTCTCCTGTGTTCCCCTGTCTCTGCAGAGATCCTTATGTCACTGTTGTTTATTTTCTGGATTTCTGGTTCTTGATCCCAGCTTTGTACCTGACCTCTCTTGCTTGCTGCCTGCTTTGACCCAGGCCTTCTGTGACTAATATCCTAATTAATGATTCATTACCACTGCTCTGCCCACCTTGGTGTGCCGAAGGACCGCAACCTGGCAGCAGCCTGCAGTGCAACATCCTCACCAATAGAGGCTCTGGAGAAGACCTGGCAGCTGCTTGGATTCTGCACCTTACTGTGCAAACCACAGCGCCCCCTAGATGTTCCATCTTTCCAGGCCTCACAGAAAGCAATGATCTTTTTGGCTATCTGTAAGGGTGGCATTCGTCCCTAAGGCTAGCAGTATATGAGGAATTCTTCTTACTGACCACCATGCTGTGAGCTGTGGATATAGTAATTATAGTAGCGGTTCGTTGAAGACCTGAAAATTATTTTAAGGGTTCCCATGATAAAAACAGCTAGGAAAAGTTGCATGTGCAAACATAGATGACATAGTGGTCACCTGACTGTTTGACCGGTTCCTGATCATCATTGGGGACGTGAGCTGTCAGAATTGAGAGCCACCAGCCTTTCAAAGTGTTAGCCTATGGCTCTCAAATAAGTCACATTAATGTGCACACTTCAGGGGCCTGATTTATGAAAGGTCTCCAAGGCTGGAGAGGATACACTTTCATAAATTAGGCTGGGTGATCCACCAAACCTGGAATCGATTTCTTAAAAGTAATTTACCATTTGGTAGCAAATGCTTTTAATCCTGTGCCAGATCCTTTCCAGGTTTGCTGGATCACCCAGCTTCATTGATGAAAGTGTATCTTCACCAGACTCGGAGAGCTTTAATAAATCAGGCCCCATGGGAGGTTAAAATATGGATTATGGACAGGAAGAAGTTAAAGCTCCCATTTCCATTCTGGCCTACACAAATCCCTCCTTTACATTCATGCTTTATGTCTTCTCTCGGCTCTTTGCTGTGTTCTGGCCTGTACAGATGTATTCCCAGTTGTTGAGCCACATACTGAGATGTAGAAGAGTGTGAGAACTGGCAGCTCGCCCGTCACTAATGCCAAGAAAAAGGCAAAGCTTGCTGTTTTTTCTTTGATGACATTTAGAAAAAAAAATACTTTGAGTGTTTCTATTGTTCGATGTTATATGGTGTGTTTTGTAGGATACAACGATACATCATCTGTCAGCCACATTACGCTGCAAAAGGCTCGCAGTGGAGTTAGATATATGTAGACAGGTGCAGGGAGAGACAGCAAATAAAGTGTGAGATTAGCAGACATAATTCCCACCGCCCCTGAGAGGTCAGAAACATAAAGCTGAAATTTGTCTCTGACTAGAATGCTAGACTGATTTCTATAGTACCAAACTATTTGCCTTTGGAAATTCTTAGGCTCTATACTAAGTAAACTTCCTGGGCTCCCCTCCACTATGTCTAAAAGTTTCAGCATTGCAAAAGTCAGGCTGTTTTGATTAGGGCGCACAACAGAAGTAACCCCTGTCCCCCCAGATGGCGGCCCTGTCCTTTGGTATAGATTTTCTTTAAAGAAGACATGCACTGTAGAAGCATTGTTTAAAAAGACAAGCAGAGGACAAAGGAATGATCAAAGTATTTTCCTGCAGCTGAACTTTGCACCTTGGTAGAAGCAGAGCTGTTCGTTTTTATATTCTTTATGCCCCCTGATTACTGGTGATCTGATGACTGATTGGGTAATATTGAATATGAAGCACAGGGAGAGATGGTAGAAACACAGATCCCCAGAATTAATTAGTGGCAGGGTGATCCTTGCACTGCAAGTCCCCAGATACCGCTTGCTTTCCAGCAAGGAGAACATTAATCAGAACAGTAGTGAACTTCTGTTTATTTTTAAAAGATCACAAACAACAAACGTGATTGTGATGATCTTCATAAGAGAATATATACATGAAATAGAAATACATAAACAGAATACACCAGCATCTTTAATAACCAAACTTTAGTTCAGCAGTATCACAATCACTTCTCATCTATTCACGAAGATAAATAAGCATGCTCATGTGTGCAGCCCTTTTACAAAAATCCTGCTATTTGAGTGAATAAAAGCTGCTCACCCAGAGACAATAAAGGACCGGATGTTCCTCCACACCTTCTCAGGAGCATAGTGACATCACAAAATGATTCTATCAGTCAAAGGCATATTGCTTTAAATGATCTCATACTATAGGATGTCAGTTACAAGACTACAAATCAGGAGAACCTAGGAATAGAGAGCACATGGTTTTTATTTTAGGGAAATTTAAGACAAAGGGTAGCACCTAGAATACAATAAGACAACAAATCCTCACTTTCAATTTTAAGTTTTCTCATTTTCTATTTTCTAACACTCCAAATGTTTTTAATGACCCACTTGAAAAAATTATGAGGGCTGTATTGTTGACTTAAAATGCTAGGTGTCTGGCTGTCGTTCTAATGCTTTGTCTTTAAAATGTTTTCAGCCACTGACTCAAGTAAAAAAAAATAATTTTATTCAACTTTCACTACTGCACACTTGTTGGTGGTCTGTTAATTGGAAACAGTAAATGCAAATACATCCAGGCAAAAAGAAGGTCAGGGATGGCATCCGCCTTTTACAACTTTAAGCAGGGGAGTATAGTATAGAGCTGAGTGGAGTATGGTGCTCCCTCTAGTGGTTAATCTACAAACTGCTACATGGAAATCATGTTTATTCAATTTACATGTTGTCTCCTCTGGTTATTCCTTTCCACCTCTTTAGAAATCCAAAGAATTATTCAAACAAAACCTTTCACATTTTGCAGGAACATCATGGTTAGAGAGCAGGATTAGCAGGATGCAAGTAAATTGGAGCAGATGGGAACCATTTTGTGAACGTGGCCTAGACAGATCACAGTGTGGTCCCCAAAAGTTACACATTGCATTTGGCCACACTGCTCCTGTGAAAGATTTGTGCTGTAATTGTGTACTCAGCAGTGTGAAAATGTGGTTACTCTTGGTGCAGTTTGCCATTTTTGGGAGCTCGGTTTTCTGTGCACCAGGAGCAACCATCTGTTTTGTTTTCTGTGTGAAAGGGCCCTTAAGAGTTGCAGGAGACCCAGGAAATCAATGCTGCCATAAGTGATGGTTTCCCAGGGGTCTCTCCTCCATATATAACCTTTCATGAAGGTGCCAGGGGAGGAGAAACAGGAAATACTATAATGAGCACTGACAGCTCTGCTTGAAATGCTGACAACTCATCCAAGATGATACCAAGGAGTAGTCTGAAGACTTTTGAATGTTTACATAAGCAGGGCAAGTTTTGGGTAGTCCAAGCTGGACAATTGCTCAAGACCCTCACCTTCTCCAGGGCACCAAATAACAGAGGTGCAGGGAGCTAGAGTGCTGTGTATTTGGGGCCCCGTTTAATGTTTGCCCAGGAGGCTCTTCCAGGTAATTACAATGCATAAAGTACATTGCATGCACATATGATCTTATAGAAATACTTTTATTTCAGTATATGGCCTGGCAATAGGTTGGCTTTACAGCAGCCCCTTCTTTAGAATCAACTACTAACTAAAGATGAAAAGCAAAATATTCAACTTTTTGTAAGCAAAAAGCATACAAATTGCACCGACTTGAAAATGGTCCAAGCTCTGCAGCTACAGGTTCATTTTTTACAGTCCTATTTGCATACAAAAGTTGATTTTTTTTTATCTCATGTTGCAATACAATGGACATTCTTTTTAAACTCCACAAAACATGGCATTGTGGTGCCCGCATAGATGAATTGCCACCTTCTGCAGTTGTGCATTGGAGTTCTATTCTAAACTGAACGTCACCATAGTACGCCACAAATGGCTGCATATTATATGTAATACATAGATATAAAGCCACCATCATCATTTCCTACGTCATCACAAATATCAATTGCTTTCAATATATTTTCAAGGACATTTCACATTATTATATAAAAGAAAAAAATCTCTATGCATGATATTCTCATTTACAAAAACAAACCAGCTTCCAAATAGAAATTATTGCTTGCTTAGGCTTCCTGCCATTTTTTATTTCATCAGTGTTTGTTTAAGGTTATCACAAGAGGATAAAGCCGGGGAGGTAGGAGGCAGATGTTGGCCATATACATCGTCTGGCGCTGACAGAGAGAAATATGTTCAGGACTTTAAATTGATTGGCACTATAGGGTCATCACGGTCCTAATGGCTTGCGATCTGTAGAGAAGAGCAGCACCAGGTGCAGGGAGGCTGTTTCATTCCTCTAACAACACGAATGTAATGCTTGCATAGAGCGAGGCACTAGATCATTTTGTAGGGTGCCAGGGGATATTAAGGAACATTAATTAGGTGACTGTATCCAGATGTCTCACAAAATCTCCACCGTTGATGATACATCAATGCAAACATCATTTGTTTTCAACTCAAGGGAAACAAGTTGGTGCATTTTAAAAGCATGCCATGGCTGGCAATGAGATTCTGCTTACTGCAAAGGTCATTGTGGCAAATAAAAGACAAGAAAAAAAGTGTTGGAAGAAGAGGAACAAGAGCTTGTACTCTAACAATGAAATGTTTACAAAATAGTAATAAATGCACAATCAGAAAAATGCCAGAGAAAAAACATTAGGAAAATAGCTAGAATAAAATATTGGAATCAGTGTATGAATAGCCTCTGTTGCAGCAGCACTTGCTTAAAGTTACCATTACGTGGTAGTGGTAAAGACAAAAGCAGACTGCTCATTCACCCCAGTGCAAAGTTCATTCTCGACTTAACTTCAGCTCCCTCTAGTGGTGACTAAACACAGGTGTTGCAGGAACAGAAGATGTGAAAGTACTGCCACAGCTAGGTATTGTGTGTGGAGGTTCTGCTAATTGGAAATAGAAACTTCTTACAGCTGTCTTTTTTTTAATCAAAATGTAGGGACAGAAAAGGATAAATTTACTTTTTCCATACAATATTACAATTGTAAGGGTTGCTAAGGATTTTTTATTTAGTAGACTTACTTCCTCTTGATGAAGCACACTCATTCTGTGAAACACGTTGAGAAAGACACATATTCCTTATTAACCCATGAACTCATAATTGTTGGGTTCTAAAATTTATTCTCCCACCTAGTGGCCAATTATCAAGAAAGTACAACAGTCATTAAAGTAAATGCTTTCCATGAAAAAATAGCTAAATCTTGGTCAAATTTACAGGCAAAGAAATTATAAATAGACCCCCAGGAGTTTTGCATGTGTTACAAAAGTCTAAACTTTATAGTCAGTGGGTTTATTAAAGCGCTGCAGGACTGGAGAAGATAGACTATCATGGAAGAACCTGAGTGAGAAAACAAATCCGGAATGGATTGTTGAATGTTGAAAGTAGTGAATCTGACATTTACCAAACATTGGAAACTCATTCTCCAGCAAAGAATGTTTGGTGAATGTCAAATTCACTGCTCTATAAACAGACCCCTACACATTTTAGGCCTGATTTATGAAAGCTCTCCAAGGCTGGAGAGTATACACTTACATCAGTGAAACTGAGTGATCCAGCAAACCTGGAATGGATCTGCTAACTATGGATAGCTAAAGCATTTGCTAACAAATAGGAACATTTACTTACTTGTTCACAGATATATGCACCTCTCTTTTTTTTATATTGATGATTTGTATTTATATTTGATATTGATATTTTGTTTTTATGATACCTCTGAGATTTTTTATACATGTCAAATATTTTGAAGTTGTCCTATTTCAATATATTTTGTAATATATTGTCTCTATATGGTCTAGTGTCAGTCTCCACATAATCCCCTGAGGAAGCCAAGCAGGGAAACGCGATGGGATAGTGAGACAAAGTACTTTGAACATTGTTACTGCAACATATTTGTATCTGTATATTGCAAGCATAGGTGAATTTTGTATAGCACAGGATATCAAACTGAAAAAGAGTTTGTTTTTTCAGTAAAACATGTTTGTTGCTACAAAAAAAGTCTTTCCCCCTCCCCTTTTTCTTGATACTATTAATGTATAAGGCTGGGCAACCTAAAATACACTAACCTCCTGGGTACATACTATATTTACTATTTGTTAACAAATATCAAATGACTTTTAAGAAATTCATTCCAGGTTTGCTGGATCAACCAGGTTCACTGATGAAAGTGTATTTTCTCTAGTCTTGGGAAGCTTTCAGAAATCAGGCCCTTAGTATCTAGTCCATTTTCCAGCAGGATGTGTAGAATTGTTCTTTGACCATTGCTATGGATTCTAGGTAACATCCATTAGGCACACATTATTGGAACCTGCACATTGTCCATTGTCATGGTAAATTAGGAAAGAAATGGTGGCTTTCCAAGTAGTGGTTTTCTGTCTGATCTGATTATCTGGACGGTTCCTTCTACTTCCCATTAAGAGCTTTCAAAATCCATCAATTGACAAAGCATTTGTTTCAGCAAGTCACAGTCATCTCATCTGCCAGTATTAATAATATGAGATTAATTACAGCCATGCTATTTCTACATCAAATCCATTTCTACTCTATCCAGAAAAATGAGGAACTATATGTATGGATTGGCCCTATCCACCAGCCTCGTGCTTCTGAACAAACCTGGTTTAATCCGGCTGGATGGACTTGAAAGATTATGGCTGCAATATCACTTAATTTGCTTTTTTATATATTACAAGTTAGTCCCTAAAAATTTTTGAAGAAATTAGTCATTGCATTTAGCAAAATATCCCTTTCATTCCTATATTAGTCTTGACAGCATAATATGCATAAAAACAAAGGAACGTCCCCCAATAATAATGTCACATTCCTTTAACAACAACAAATTAAGAGGACTAGCAAGGGCTAACAAGAGTAGTCCTTATTATACATAGGATTTTGAAGTGGCTCATAAAATAGAAGTAAAAACATACACTTTTTATTTCAGATTCATATTAAAAGTACAAACATTCTCACTAAATTCATATAACATTTCAAGACGTTCCCAAAAAAGGTAAAGTTCGTAAAAAATTGCCCCGATGCGTTTCGCAGGTAGATCCTGCTTCTTCAGGGGGAAGAAAGTATTGATCACCTTAAAATGCCTAATGCGCTTAAGGCGGAATCATTTTCCAAAACAGGGCTTCAATCACAGTGGATTTGCAGCTTTGGAGTCAGGGCTCCTTAAAAAACAGTATATAACTCTAAACCTTCTGGTTTGACATAGACAATCATACCCTTCAAAGCAATTCCTTCATTTACCTACCTACGTAAATCTCAAAAATGCTTTAAGATGTTAAAAAAAAACAATTACCAGTGCAGGGAGATTGCTCATTTCTTGTGAACATAGGAAAAATGAAATATTGCAGTCTTAGGCTCCTGCACACCGCCCTAGTGATTGCAGTGCAGTACTGCATGCATGTTGTATGTCACGTATTAACATGTCCTACGATAAAGCAGGCTATTTATTTAGAAGGAGCTGACAACCCAGAACAAAAACTAGATATTTTTTTTCATTTTTAAATATTGCATCCCAATGCACAGCATGTGTGGTTATTATTATTAATAATACGCAGTATTTATATAGCGCCATCATATTATGCAGCGCTGTACAAAGTCCATAGTCATGTCACTAGCTGTCCCTCAAAGGAGCTCACAATCTAATTTCCCTACCATAGTCATATGCCATTATTACAGTCTAAGGTCAATTTTGAGGGGCAGCCAATAAACCTCACTACATGTTAGGTGCATTGTATGGTGCTATGCATGGTAATGGTGCCCAAGCAAGGTAAATATGGTACCAATGATACCAATGCATTGGAGTGCTATTCTAAATAAAGGCAGAGGCACCATCAGTAGGGGGACAGGAGGTACACTGATAAAAAGAGCTTGACTTTTGCAATCCTGGAACTTTTAGACATGGGGCCCAGGAAGTTTACCTGGTATGGGGTTTAGAAATTTCCGATGACAGCCCTGATTAAAGGCACTGCAACACATTGGACATTGCACAATGATTTGGTGTAAATTTGGGGATCTTTTGCAACAAATTTAACTTTCTTCTTTCTTTAGAGGAAGCCACCTTCAGCTGCTGCAAATGCATATATCACTGTGCGCTAGTACTCACAATAACTACACCATACATACTGCCTGATGAGTTTTCCTGGAGACTTTTATATCCAATACTTTTTTTTAATGTCCATAGAAGGTACAATGTCTATCAAAGGCTAAGACTACAGCTTATTAGGGATTGAGTTCGTTTATCATGCCCCAACATCTGCCCTGTCCTGTCAGGTTCCAGACTGATTTAAGGTCATTCAGATTTACAATTCTCCCGCTTGTCCTTTCCTAAGAATTCAAAGTTGTATCCAATTTATAAAATATGTCTCAAGGCTGCAAAGGGCATTGACAATGTTAAAGAAGGAATGAACCAAAAGTGTCCCACCTTACCAAAACTGACCAACAGGTGGCACTGTTGCTCTTTCACTGTCTTTGCACTTTAATCCCAAATTGTGAATGTGGTCTGGGCACACAAACACCTTCATTTTAATCACCTACCTGTTTTCCTGAACAGATCCATCACCGCTCTTATTTATGTAATAGAAGTTAGCATGTAATTCATATTTTCTGCTATCAACATTATTAAATGCTATGTCGTAAAAAGGCTCATTACATTTCTAAAGAAAGCTCTCAAAATGCCAGTGCAGTGTAGACAATGGATTCCCGGGAGAAAGAAAATAATCAATGCTGAATTGGTTGAAGTGCTCGGCGAATGGGAAACCATCTTGTTTTCACAAGTGATGTTAATATAAAACACTATTCATAATTTCAAACATAAATTTAAATGCGGTCAATCATGAAAAATAAATGGAAAAGAAATATATAATGGAATCTGTAATAATGTAAATCAGTTTAGAGATATGAGATACAAATATTTGGTAATAGTAAAGCACTAGAGTAGAAAACTAGAGTAGAAGAAATAGTCTAAATGAAATCCAAAGATATAAATATAAAACATTGTACCGTTTACTATTCCCCGCAGTACCTTCTTTTGACACTAGATGTCCTCAGTATTTTTGGTTGAATGACACCCAGCATCATTCAGCCTGCTCTACTGAGCTTAGGCTGTCATAGACCCATCTATAACCTTTGAATGGACAGTGAAGGAGAAGCAGCACAATGGAAAGCTCATCTATCTGACACTATGCTGTTTCCTCCTAGTAGTTTTTCAGATTTTAGCATGTGATCTGATTAGCTCCTTGTTCTGCTTACTCCTCTTACACTGCTGCCCTTCTCTTCAAGGGACTGCATGAGACTAATTCTAAGTCAAATTTATGTTCTTTAATTGCAATATAATGATGTAATATTAAATAAAGAATTACATTCATTGAGCCTTGCTTAGGTGGACAGTTGCTTTACCAGTTATTATCAAGAAACCACCAAACCCACTCAGTGCAGTTTCAATCCACACTCAGTGCAGTATCCCATGGTCATGGCCTACTTGAATGGAAAAGCATCCTTAACACCTGACAAGCAATTTTTAAATGTTAGAAAGCCATTTGGAAGAGTTGTGATGAAGAAGTATCAATACAGAATAATATGTGTGTACTATAATCTTCCAGGTCCCTGGAGGGAGATAAGAGATAGTTGAGTGGTGTTTCTCAACATTTTTGACATGGGGGAATCCTTGAAACAACTTTCAGATCTTCAGGAAACCCCTTCTATAATTAATATGTCCGCAGCTCTCAGTACATTAGAGTGGTGGTCAGAAGGAAGAATAGTTTCTACATTGCTGGCCATTGGGAAGGCTGTCACCCTTACCGATAGCCAAAAAGATTATTGGAATCATTTAAACTGATCTGAAAATCACAGACTTCTCATTGTTATCAACTTCTGGAGGAACCCTGGTTGGGAAACACTGACCTAAGGCCTGTGGATGTCCAGGGGGGCCAGGTATAACCTTTGTGTTCTTGCAGTAAACTAGTGTGAAGCACATTCAGTCAAAGCTGTGCCGCTGTCTTCTCTCGGGATCATATAGATATAATGTAAAAATGGCGGTTTCGGTATGCCTTGTCAATGTCATTTAAAAGGATAGTATGTAAACCAAAGATGATACATTGGGGCTAAATTTAATAAAGCTCGAGTTAGCTCGAAGTTAGGTGATCCAGAAAACCTGGAATTGATCTGATCCAGGATTCAAAACATTTGCTAACACATAGCAAATGACTTTTAAGAAATCCATTCCAGGTCTGATGGATCACCCAGCTTCACTGATAAAAGTGTATCCTCTCCAGCCTTGGAGAGCTTTAATAAATCAGGGCCAATGTCTGGAGCCCTCATTGGGTTATATCCAACTCAGGTCATGAGTGGCATGGTGACTCAACGGTTAGTACTCTGGCCCTTGAAGCTCCAGGTTTCAATCTCAACCAATACACATCTGCATGGAGTTTGCAGGTTCTCCTTGTGTTTGGGTAGGTTTCCTTCTACACTCCAAAATCATGCAGTTAGGTTAATTGTCTGCCTCCATAACTGACCTTAGACTGTGGTAATGACATATGACTATGACAGGACATTAGATTGTGAGCCCCTTTGATGGACAGCTAATAACTATGGACTTTGTGAAGCGCTACGTAATATGTTGGTGCTATATAAATACTAGTTAATTATATCTCAGGTCAGGGATTTATATTGCAGGCTCGCAAGGTAATGAAAACTCAATTTTTATGGATGTGGAAGAAATCCCTAAAGGTAGAAATCACATGCAGTGGGGACTAGAAGAGGACTGGAAGTTTGTTTAAGCATTGTTTGGATGAATTTATCTTAGTCGCACCTGTGTTTTTTTTTTTTTTGCACGGGCATCATGAGAGGAGAATATGTACCTTCTCCTAATACTGTATTATCCTATTATTTTAGGGACAGAGATTTAGTAAATTTATCCTGAAACTACAAGGAGGTCTAATTATAAAGCAGCAAATCAAACATTCTCTGGTGGAAAATCAACAACTGCCATTAGAAAACGCACGGACCTGGAAGATTCTCCACCAGAAAATGTTGGTGAATGTTAGATTCTCTGCTTTATGAATAGACCCCTTTGCATTTTCCTCAAATTCTTTGTTCACAATTTACATATAATTCCCTCCCCAAATTCTTAGGTGATCAAATTTTACCAGACATTTATGAATACATTTTTTATTTATTGTATTTTTGGATACAGTGAAAAATAGAAGCATTTACTTGGTAAAATAAAAGAGAAATCTTCCACAATGACTTTGAAAAGCCTTTTACTACAGGAAAGACAGCATTAATGTCCTAATTAGGCAAATGAGTGTGTGATTTCTAAGGGGAATAGTCCTCGGAGGTTCACAACGGTTCCTTTAACGGTTACAATTAAAACTGAAGACAAATCTGTGAAGTGTTTAAAAATAGACCTGGAAGGACACATTAAGTGAAGCACAGGGGCTACTTTCTGTACTGCAATCTAACGTGAAACAACTGATTGGTTTGGAGAAGAAGATTTCAGTTGTCACATGCAAATAATCGTACTATATTTCCCTTCTTCTTTTCTGGAGAAACAGAATAAAGTTGACCTCGTCATCATTTTTAGTTTAGTTGATTTCATTTTGTGTTTTTTGTACTAGTGTATTTTTCCCTCAAATAACTTTATTCAATGTCACCAAAGTAGTTTCTGCAATATCATCTCCAAAATTTCCATTTGTGGGTACTATTGTCTACCTCTTCTCATGGCACCATTATCGTTGCCTATATTACCGTTGCCCACTGTCTCCTAAGTGGTGTCTTCAGGGATTCTCTGAAGCTTGTAGGTATGGTGGTGGTTCAATGGCTGGGCTCTGATGTTTTATGTACTTGTGGTGGTTTGCAGATAAATAACATTGGCAATCAGTGTTCTCCCCAGATTCTTTTTTATTATAAATATTCAATGTATTTGTATATCAACTCCAATGTGTCACCTAATGACCAAACAATTGAGTTGCTAAAGAAGTAGAAACCAACTAGTATTCTCCCCAGAATTTTTTTTTAACCTAGATGGGAAAAAGTTGTAGGTGGGTCGTGGCCCCTGTATTGTGACCCAACTTTTCAGTAACCACCCAAAAACATTGGGGTGGTTGCTGAAAAGTTCCAGGTGGTGTGCCCGGCTAAAAGGGGCTTAGGAGAACACTGGGCAATGAAGTGGTGTACGACAGCCATAGACAGGCTCACAGTATGAAGAAAACATGCCACCGCCATAGAAGATTGACACAAGGCTGGTTAGTTAAGGACTCCCCTACCTTAACATTCATCAAGCTTATGTTTTCCTCAACTGTCCAGGTTTGATGAGCGATTGTCAACAGGCTTCTGCTTTTGGTTGAAAAGAGGGCAACCCAAGTGGTCTTCTGCTGTTGTAGCCCATCTGCCTGGCGGTTCAATATGTTGCGTATCCTAAAATGCACCACAGATCACCACAGTTGTAAAGAAAGATTAACTTAATCACATTTGGCTCAATAAAGTCTTGCTCCCCTCTAACCTCTCTCTTATCAACAAGACATTTCTATCCACAGACCTGCTGTTCCTTGGATATTTTTAGTTCTTCATAGCTTATTGAGTAAATTCTAGAGAATGTTGGACTTGAAAATCTCAGCAGTTACAGAAATATTCAAACCAGCTCATTTGGCACCAACAATTATGACATTGCCAAAATAACTAAGATAACATTTTTCTGTGAACATTACTAAAATTGTAAGGATTACATGCTCCATTAAGTGACTGAGCTTCTGATTGGTGCTTTAGAGGTGTCTACTTTTAGAACCTATATATTTTTTTGCTCGATTTCAATTCTACCCAATACTGCCAACATCCCTAAAAGAGTTCAATTATGGTATCCAAAAATATCAAAGTATGGGAGTATTATAAAATTGTCATATTTTATTTACATCATTTTAAAAGAAGTTAGTACATGCCTCTTTCCATATAATAATTCTGGGGAAGTTAAAAAACATCATAACATACATGGGCTGAATACATTGTACACATTACATATGTAGGGATCATCCGACGCGTTTTGCAGACTAGGTCCGCTTCCTCAGGGATGTAATTAGTACAGACAATAGATGTATCAGCACTACAATGCAATATAGAAAGAACAATTTTATAATATTTAACTGCCCTTAAAGTATTATACATTGATATTTTTGGATAACAAAATCTGTTCCCACTTTTATAAATATAGCATAATAAGTAGTGATTAGTTTTGCAGAGGAGTAAAGGAAAAAAAAGATAACCATTTTTTAAGCAGGCCCACAGAGTTGGTCGTACAAAAAACTACATGTTGATCTTTGTAGAAATTGTAGCTTCCTATGTACCAACTAATAACTCTATTCAAAACAATGTAATTAGCAGTTTTTAAGAAATCTTTCCCCCTCCACTCTAATAAGGATGACCTAAAGAGGGTATTCATAGTCCAAATCAGGAAAGCAACCTAAGTGGAGAATGGTACACATCTATATATACAGAGCAGTGAGGGTTATTTCAGACCCATAATGAATCATAGTGTTTTGCATTGCTTTTGGCCACCTGGTTGTGACCTGAAGATCTGCACTTTGACCACAGATACGTGTAAATCTTCTTGCCCAAGGTGTCATTTGCCTCTCCCAGCCACACACCTGTGTGGTCAGGAGCTTTTAGCCAAGCATTTTCACACTACAGATCTGAAAGTTGCACACAGAGTATTTAAAGTGGAACTAAAGTTTCATTTTAAAAATTTGTGACCAGGCATGGCTTTATTACAGAAAGGGAATTGATGTCCCATACTCACCTGCCTGAATGCTCCCTTAGCTGTTAAAATTGCACATGTGCAGTCCAGCATTAATTGTTGGGATAACCGGCACATCCCGGCTTCCCCTGCAGGTGCTGGGCCT
This sequence comes from Pyxicephalus adspersus, assembly GCF_032062135.1. Taxonomy (NCBI): domain Eukaryota; kingdom Metazoa; phylum Chordata; class Amphibia; order Anura; family Pyxicephalidae; genus Pyxicephalus; species Pyxicephalus adspersus. The sequence continues at coordinate 57,057,926 of NC_092865.1, read as the reverse complement.
GAATGAACTCCAGCGTGCCTAGGTAGGAGTTACGTTAGTCTGGGTAATCAAGATAGCTAAAGATCTAAAGAAAGAGAAGAAGGGAAAAGATGGTGGTGCCTGCAACAGAATAAAGAAAAGGTGAGTGTACTGGGGGTTTAGTTCTGCTTTAAAGCTGAAACCAGCTTCGCACAGTTGTCCAGGCACCTTTCCCGTACTATAATTAGAAGCTGAAGCAAGTCAGTTAGAGCCTACCTACTTGGCTTGAGGACATCCAGTATCATCTTGGTGTTTCCACCCTAGCCTGACTGTACCTGGTTTGACCTATATTTTTAATGGATTTAAACTTTTTTTAATTATGGAAGATCAACATCAATGGGCCTTATCTAGGGTACAATGCATGCAAATGCACTTACAGCACTTACATAGTTTCCTTTAAGCTGAGGGCTTCTAAAATGAGTACTGAAGTAGGGGTGCCATGATGTTCACCCCTTTCACCAGCCATGATCTGCCTTCATTGTATCCAGTGATGGGCTGAAATATTATATACCATGACAAGTTTTGCCCATTAGCACATTGGGAGGGGAAGAGTCAAACCAGATAAGGAAATTATAGGCAGATTAAATAATTATAAATTCCACTCCATGATAGCATGGTCATAGACAACGTGAATAAAGAGCCACTAAACTCCAAACAGCCTGTGTACCTGGCTGGCCTGCAATTCCCTTACTCAAGACGGTCAAAATGCCATACCCAACTAAACAATACATTAAAAATCTGCATTATACCAATAAATGCATGAACTTATTAACCATAAATGAAAAAAGAAACTTTTAGAAATACTGGCTGATTAGAAAACAGTTTTAAGTTTAGGCTGCCATACGCCATAAATCATCATTTTCCCCATGTAAAATGACCTCAGATGATCATAGCACGCACTAAATTAAAAAAGGAAGAGGTATCACGCTGAGCGCACTTGAGAGATTAATCTTAATTAAAAATTTCCGGAGCTAATGTCATGCATCAAAACGTATGTTCTTTGTCAACATTTCCTGAAGTGGTGAGAAGGGCAGAATATGATTGCCCTATAGAGGGGAATGATCCTATGATTTTATAGGTTTATATATTATGTATATATGTTTGTGATCTTTTTGTTTGTATTGCATTAATTTTAAAATGAATTGCAAACTGAGACATTTTCAACTGACTGTGTGACCATATATATATATTTATTACATAGTTCTAACAGCAGGTAATGTACCTAGACATGTAAAATAAACAGCAAAAAAAATAGCCCGATAGCCCGCTGCACTTCTGTTGTCTAACCTACAGCTTGGGGGCCCTATGCCTCCCTTTGGCATTCATTGATTGTTCCACGGGGCCCCTGCAAACAAATAAACATGATTTACAAAGGGCTTAGATGATTTTAAAGGGCTGATTCCTATGGGCCATTGCACTAATCGTTAATTGTCTGCCAACTATTGATTAACTATCTTATATGAGCCCTTAACTTTAAACCAAATGAAAGTGGCAACTATTATTTGGTAACAGGTATAATATATATTGAGGTGTTTTAGGGCACAAATGTGGAAGCTTTGGTTTTTGTAAAGAGGTTGAAATAGCAGCAGTCTAATTTGACTCAAAGGTGATGTCTGCTAAATCATGTCTCCAGCAAACCCTACAGCATTCCATTAGTTTCTGACTGTCCCCGGGTATGTCTGTCCCCCCATGTTTTCAGTCTCTAATTCCCACTTGTAGCATGTCTGTACTCTCTGATCCTCTCAAAATACATTTCTGCAGTCTCTGACACTCTCTTTTAGCATGCCCATATTATCTGGCCATTTTCTGGTGCATGTCTGTTGTCTCAAACTCTCCTGTAATAGCATGTTCATACTCTCTTGATGCATGTTTGCCATCTCCAACCATCTCTTGGAGCATGCCTAGAGTTTGAGACTACTTTCTAAAGCATCAGTGCAATCTCTAAACCTCTCATCATCTTCTAGTGAATGTTTGTAGTCTCTAACATTCTCTTGTAGCACAACTACAGCCTCTAACAATCTCCTGGTGCATGACTGCAGTCTTGAACCCTTTCTTGTAGCATGTCCATACTCTCTGACCAGTCTCCAACCCTCTCCTGTAGCTTGTCGATAATCTGTCACCACCTAAAACCCCCATCTTGTAGCATGCCTATTGTCTCTGACCATATCCTAAAACATGTCCCCAGTCTCTAACCCTTTCTTGTAGCATGTCCACAGCCTTTAACTACCTCCTAAAACATGTCTCCAGTCTCTAACCCTTTCTTGTAGCATGTCCACAGCCTTTAACCACCTCCTAAAACATGTCCCCAGTCTCTAACCCTTTCTTGTAGCATGTCCACAGCCTCTAACCACCTCCTAAAACATGTCTACAGTCTCTAACCCTTTCTTGTAGCATGTCCACAGCCTCTAACCACCTCCTAAAACATGTCTACAGTCTCTAACCCTTTCTTGTAGCATGTCCATAAGCTCTGACCATCCCCTGGTGAATGTTTGCAGTCCCAAAACTTCTCCTGTAACCTCTCGATAACCTGTGACCATCTCTTTAAGCATTTCTGCAGTCTCCAGCCCTCTCTTGTAGCATGTCTATAATTTCTCAGTATCTGATTGCTTTTTCTATCATTACATTCAATTAAATTCAATGTGCAGTCTTATACCAAGAGCTGCAGTTTTGGCCCAATTTCCTAAGAAAATGGAACACCACTGTTCTGCACAATTGTAGTAACATTAAGTATTAAAAAGATAAAGTACACAAAAATTCAGAAGTTTATTGTTAGACTCCCTACCATACTAAACAATTGAAATATGAACGAAGGCTCCATGTATTCCCCTTATTATAATGGAATAAATTCCTGTGCTGCTATACTCTTTAGCATGAATATATATTTGTATGCCCTCTAAACAGTTCAATTGGGGACATGTCATAGAATTCACACAACAGACGGAGACAAGGGAATGTACTGTACTCATCCAATCAACATTTTCCCATTTTAGATAAATGAATGCACATGACTGGGTCCTTAAGGGCTTTAATTATCCCTGTTTAGATGCCGCTTAGTACATAAAATAATAAATGATACCTTAGCTTTCTGGTTCCTTGTTTGGACAAACTGATGGAGGTAAGTGGAAGTAGCAGAGGCCAAAATATATATAAGCTTTTCTAAAGTGACACCAAGGGCTCAACTCGGCTAACACACCAACATAATAATATTTATTTCCATAAATATGGGTTATTTTCAGTTGAGTCCAATGACATTTGAATGGCCAAAAAAAAGTTGCTTGTTCCATGTTCTATTAAATATAAAAGTGATCTTTACAAATATGCGGGTATGAAAAGCTGTCAATGTCTTCAAGTATATTGAGTTCTGAATTTTTGTTTTTTTTGTTTTTTTTTTCAAAATGTTTTTATTAATTTTTCAAAAATACAAAGACACTTAAACAATTGAAACCAATAGGGGAACAAAAACATATGAGGGGAGGAGGGGGAAACACTCATAACACATTTGGTCAGTAAAAAGAAAAACAGCACAAAATAAGCCAGTGGAGACTACAGATAAACCTGTGGATCATTAGTACGATATATTAGTAATATACCACGTAGAATATCAGAAGAGTTCAAGGACTGATGTGCGTTCTGAACTCGTAAATGCATAAAGCAGAAAGTGATACCATTGTTGCCAAAAGCGCGTTATAATATCGTCTAATTGTAGTTGAGCATCCAACATCTCTCTGTGGAACAAAACTTTGAGGGATGAGAGGACTTGTTCCAGGGTGGGTGGAAGAGGTTGTATCCAATTACGCATAATCGCACGTCTTGCTGCCAACAAGCAAACATTTATCCATTTCTGCACAGAGCGTGGTATATTATCTATAGTTATACCCTCCCAGGAACCAAACAGCAACAGAGAAGGTGTCTTTGAAATTGTATAGCTAGTAACATTAGAAATTAACATTAGTATATGATGCCAGAAGTTGGTAATATTGGGACAAAACCATAAGCGATGTGATAAAGAGGCATTAGTACAGTTGCACTTGGGGCATTGAAAATGCCAATGTGTGGGTTGTGGGGTAGATATGGAGGGCTGGAACACCTTATAGGCCCTTTGTAATAATATAAATTGGGATTCTCTCCATACCTCATTCACTATGCTCTGCCGAACCGTTTGGTATCCCTCTATAACAGTATCCACTATATCTGGGTGTGGGAAGTCCTTTTGCCACAGTTTCACATTAGAGACCGATAAAGGCTTAACAAAAGTAGGCAGCAGACATACATATATATTGGATATATTTGGAGGAGACAATGATAATAGTTTGTCAAAGCTATTGGGGCGAAAGACATCTACATAGTGCAGTACCAAAGATTTAAGGTAGGATATAACCTGATTATAATACAGCGGATGAAGTGCCCATTGCGGGATACCATATTTAGCCTGTAAATCCGCCAGGGATAGCTTAGTCAGATCTTCCGTTCGGAAGAGATCTTTAATGTATAATAAACCTTTGCGTTTCCATAATTGAAATGCCGCGTTCTCATGTGCTTGCGGAAACATAGGGTTTCCACATATGGGCAGGTATGGAGATAGACAAGCTGGTAATTTGAGCCGCTGCCTAGTCACCTTCCATGCGACCACTGTGTCTCTGATTTATATATTGTGGCGCAGAAAAGCTGGAATCACTGAGAATTTACAGTGTAATAGAGCGCAGAGATCCCATGGATATGACATGGCTTTTTCCAGATGTACGTTGGAATAACGGGAAGTCCCCTTAAGCCAGTCCACAACATGTCTTGTCAGACAGGCCAAATTATAGAGTCTTACATTAGGAAAGCCCACGCCTCCTTCAGTTTTAGGCAAGTATAATTTCGTCAGCGAGATCCTGAATTTTTGTTTTTAATCCCCAAAGCTCCCTGGCCCGATGGCAACCAGAACAGAGTTGTCGTCACCCCTGGAGCCCAGAAGAGGGGGTTACAGGCAAGAGTGCGTGGCTGTGCATCATGGGTGGAAAAAATGGTAGCCACTCCACTCCATGAACAAGTTTCAGGGGTCTCATGGACCCCTAACAAGTCCACCTTGTCTGCGGGTATGGGAAAATATAAATTGGTTTGTCATTCTGTATTTAACTAATATTACCTTTCCATTGTGTATTGATGTCTGCTTTAGTGATGGCAGGTGAGACTTCAGGAGTGCACAGATGTTCGACAAATAAAGAAGTACATGGCACTGGCAGGGTTTTATGTGCCCAGAGAACTAGGTAACAGATTCCTCGGACATCATGGGAAATAAAGTCATGGAAATTTCCTTCTAATGTCTTTACCCATATGTGAACTAATCCAATATATTGACATTTGCCTAAAAAGGGGGCTATACACTCCCATATTGTAGGAATCAGTTCTTCTAGGTTGGTGGGGAGGATGGATGGGAAATGCAGTTTTTGACATTTTTTCATTTAAAAAAAGGTGACATTACCCCTTCTAGTGTCACCCACTGCCCTATACTGGTAATCCCTGAGTTAAGGACATCGAACCCCGAGTTAAGGACGACTCCTAGATATGAACAGGGCTTCCTTGCTCGCTCGTGTGCAGGATGAAGGCGTGATGGGGGAGGGGCGGTTTGCATGACTTGCAGAAGAAATATTTTGCTGAGGTTGTGGGTGATCTTAAAAGCTGAGTTGATCTGTAACCTCTTGTAACTCTTTAATGACCAAGACAATCTCTGCAGTTGTTTCCTTTTGCATATTAAAGCACAGCTTGCTTCAGATAATGAATGTCTAGGTTCCATAAAGTTTTTTTTTTTTTTGCTTTGTTTATGAATAACTCACAGTGAGGATTTAATACAGTAACTGACACCACACTGCCTAATAATATGTTGAGACAAACATCTGTCCTTATTAAAATAATGTACCTGTTCCGACTTACATACAAATTCAACTTAAGAACAAACCTACAGTCCCTATCTCGTATGTAACCTGCCTGTACACACGACCATGTTCTGTACTTTCAGTCCTTTGTATTATGTATTATTTTTCTTTTACAAAAAACAGATTTAACCATAAACACAGTTTTAGCACCATGGAACACAATCAGCATGTGAATTAAAACATTATTGACCAAGATCCATCACCCAGGGTCATTAAGGCCAAGGTGAAAAATAGCTGCTCCCCCATCAAGATTAGCCCAGTGAATATCATATAATACATACTGTCGGAGGAATCCCAACAGAAAATCATGAATCTCATTGAATCTTTCCTATGCAAATTTGCCTGTTTTCTATTTTAAAACAGTAATTCAGTTAGGGTTTATGATCACTTTCATCACCCAAGCATGGACATCTCGGTATATACTGAAGAGAAGTAGATATTGATAAAGTTTCCTAAAACGTTTGCAAAGTATCATTGACTGGAGAGGTTTTCGGCAAAATTGCAACTTCACTTTAAGACTTGTTAAAAGGCAAATTATACAGTCCATGAATCTGTCTCATTTGCACTAAATGAATCTACGGATTTAATTACCTTTAGTTTCCTTAAATGATGAACTTTAATGCGGAGCTACAAGAGCTCATGCTACTAAATAGAGTCTTCATTGTTACCTAAACAGATAAAAGCACTTATTTCTCTCTAGTATCCCTGTCAGCTGTACAAACCTAAAAATGACAGACGGTTATTATCCCGCAATATACTTTCACTGGTTAGGGTAAAAAAAAACATGGACTCCTTGCAGATCTCAGAAGCAGATGAGATTGATTAAACAATTTTTACACAACTTGCCATCCCATAAAATTTTTATGAAAGCCTCCACTGTGAAATGTATTTCTCTGATTTGCCACTGTTTTTTTTTTGCCTGTTCAGTCATGATAATTACTACATTAGGAATTAAATGAGCCTCATATACTATGCCCTGCAGACTGCCTTGTAGAGCTGTGAAAGCTTAGAGAAGTGAAATTGCTGTTGAGTCTAATTGTAATAATTGTCACCTATAATTTAAATTTGACTTCAGATTTTTATGCTGTTCAGTGGATGATGCTATATGGCAGAGCTTCTGTATAATAAAAAATAAATTTATAGAATAATCAGCATTTGAATTGTTTTGCTTTGTTCTTTTTAAAGTTTTCTATGATTATCTAATTTAAAACTAGGCCATGCCAAGTGCCATTTTATATCCTAAGAGACTGCTTTAGTGGCCCCTAAGAGGGGTGATAAAAACTTAGAGAAAGTAGAACAGAACACTAATCACTGTCTTGAAAGTACCCTCAAACTTTCCTTTCCTTCTCCTGTGCAGTGCCCCTTGGTGCTATTTTCAATAATCTTGACCCTTTGCTGTGTAATTCCTTTACTTGGTCCCTCTGAGTTAATTACAGGGGCTGGAACAGATCTATGTCTGGGATTTAAGAGGAGGAGTCTACAGTGTCTGCCAGTCTCTGTGACTAGTGATAGATATGAGGCAGGGATCATGATGGTGTAGGGAAAACAGGGACAGATCCCCATACTGCTCTTGCAGCTTTGCAGAACCCTGCTTATCTCTAATGCCATATGTGATTCCCATAATCTCTAGGCAAGCTGTACATAATGTTGTGCAGGCAACTCTTTCTCTTTTCCATTTACTGAAATCAGAACAAATTTCTCACCTATATTAATACTGAAATCTGAGTGACCCAAAATATGCTCCATTCCTGTCTGCTCAACTTGTCTTCCAGTTTTTCAGTAACCTGTTATCAGTTCTCCTCTGCTACTGCAGACAGTGCTATAAATTTCAAACCTTGACACAATTATACTGTGTCTCTGTACCTGCAATCACTGCTTTGTAACTGCACTGAATGTAGATTTAGCAGAAGTATGTGTTAAATATCACGACTGCAGAATAGTAGGCCACAACAAGGACAGGGGACAGAGCTCACATCATTGCCTTTCACACACCATATCAGCCCGTCCAGGATAGGCAGCCTTTTCATACAGACCACACATTAGGCTGAGACTAAATGACTAAAAGGACAGAAAGAAAATAAAAGCAAATAGCTGAAAGGGTAGGGTCAGTACAAAACAGATGAAGAAGCAATGATCGTCTTAGTCCATTAGACAAGAAATGAGAAGGACTCAGGATACCTCTTGCAAATCCTAATGCTTGTTGTGTTAAGGTCACAAAGTGCAGAAAAAGGGCACTAATTGCTTTCAGCACAGGAGAAGACTGTCTAGATATGTGCAGAAAGAAAGGCAAGGCTGGTGTTCAGCTTTGGGTAAAACTTAAGCCTGGTACACACAATATAAAGTTCTGGCCTCACAGTATAATATTACGTCAGGTTTGCACAGCAAGAAACCCAATTTCAGTGAAGCATAACAACAAGAAAAGAATCAAGGATAATTGGTACAACCATTATTCATAACAGCTGTTTTGCTCACCAACCGAATGGAGGTTCATGGGTTAACACACCATTTAGAGCAACTAGTGAAAATTGGTAAAAGTGGAGTGGAGAAGGCCACCTATTCAAGGGCTTCAATACTATGACAGGAAAAAGGAGATTAGAAGTTCTGAATTTACTAGCTGAACACCTTTTTTGCTCACTTTGCTAAAGCCTGCTAACTAGGTCAGGTGTGCAAAGCAAGAACCCTGTGCTGCAGTACAGCATAAAAACCAGCAGATGGCAGTGACATAGAACATAGCCCATAATTGTATTTATAGGAGTAAGTTAAGAATTGTTGCCTTTGTATTTGGTTCAGTTCAGGTTTCCTTCAAAATGTGCTGATAAATTTAATTTACCAAAATTTATTACAACCTGAAATATCCTGCCTCACATTTCTTCATTCTGCCTGACTACTACAGCTTCACATCTGAATGATTTTAACTGCCACCGGTTCTATTTCCATTTACAGTACTATCAGGTTAGACCTGTAACAAGTGCTGAATTCAAAGTCTTTATTCTGTTTTTGCTCTTTTTATTTGTGCTTTGTCACCTGGAACTCCCAGCTACTTTATCACAAGCTTGCCAAGGGCTAGTGCCGCAGTCTCATATTGACATGCAAAAGTGACAGCCAAGGTTTCACACGCGACTGAACTTCAGACACCAGGGAGATTCTCAATTCTTGTTCCACTATTAGGTTTCCAACCCCCCTGATGAGAGGCTTTGCTCCAGACACATCAGGTAAGCTTTGTTATGCATTGAATCTATCTGCTGGAACTAATCCTGCACGGCTCCTTTGCCTAAAACAGAACAATTGACTGGGAGAACCATTCTGGCGTTGGGCTTTTGGCTTCGCACAGAGAAAGATGATTTAAAGGAGAAATCTGGCATTGCTTTCGAATAATAGAGAAACCATTATGCTGCATTACAAATATATAATAAAAGCCTAATTCCAGGCAGATTTAAAAGACACAAATTGATGCAGCTATGTATTCACTGATAAATACATTTACTTATATGTTATTTATAATGGTATATTGAGCGATTGTATTTGGTATAATCCTCTTGGGTGGGAGGAAGGTATTAGGAGCCAATTAGGGTGCTGTATGCATATGAAGAAGGAAAATGTTGAAAAAAAGTATAAAAGAGTAAGCAGAGGGATGGTCTTATCAGTCACCTGCTACACTTTTACTGTCCAAGTCTTAATCCATGCAAATGTAAGTAACTAGCATTAGGAATTGACACAATCACTAGTCATGGCACAGTCATGTATAAAAACAGTGACAAAAATTACTCAATTCCTTTCTATACATTTGAGACCTAATAATGGTCCCTTTGCAAGCCAGTAGTTATTCTGCTTGAATTGCAAGGAATACCCGAGCTAAGCTCTTTGAGTTCTCGTGGGTGCAGCTCACCTAGTACAGTACATTGTCCATCTTTTTTAAGACTTTATCAATGCATTTAAGCCCAAATAAACCTAAACTTTAACAAGTAAAATTTATAAAGAAATCATGTTGATTAGTATGAATTATAATTACTTTTAGAACCGAACCTCAAAAATTAAATTGTTTAGAAATTTGTGCCCTTCTTCGTCCAGACATGTTGGGGTTACTTGCATTATTAAATTGAGCTTATTGTTTCCTGTAATGCAGGGATGTTAGGAAATGTAGACTGGCATCTATTGTTCTTCATTCCGTGGATGTCACATGACCACATCCGTTTGACTTCACTCCATTGTCTGAATCCAGAGATCAAAGGACATTCAATGTAGTGCAATAAACAAGCACATTTGGAATCTGTGAGATCTAGAATTCTGTATATCGTTTGAATGTATCAACCTGATAACTATTAGAATTTACCTTACTCAATTTTAGGTTTAGTTGAACTTAAAACAATTGTTGAATAATGGTAATAATATTGACAATATAATATACAACAGTTGTCAATAACATCCTTTCATTGTAAGTCAGCACAACAGGAAAGAAATGCAGAATGCTATAATTGCATCTGAGTATTCCAATGACAGTGGGAAACCTTACTTGTCTTTAAATTCGGGTTTGCGTAATACCATTCAGAACCCCCTTCCCAACTTAATATAGATGTCAGCTACCCAGGTAGTTAGCCAACCTTTCCAGTGGTGCCAGCCTCCTCCAGTGTCTATACCCTTCCTTACAAAATTGTTGCTGCCCATGCCTGAGCAGTAGCTCCCCAAAGGTTTAACCATGGGAAACATGCCTCAATAGTGCAGGTAAGTTCTCAGGTTTATAAGGAATTATTGTACAGGAGCTACAGGATTTTACATGGGAGGCTGCCAACTGCCAACACCATAACCATAAGAGGTGAGCCAGTGTCCGGGTGGGGATCAAAAATGACTATTATTATTAAAAAAAAATAAAATAAAAAAAAAATAAAAATATATATATATATATATATATATATATATGTGTGTGTGTGTGTGTGTGCCTATAGAAGTGCACAGATGGAAATAAGTTTTGTCCGTTGAGAAATAAATATTTTTTTATAATAAATGATCTTTTGCAGTTTTCCTGATGTTACTTTATCTATTCCAGTTCAATTCACAAAGTTTTACTAAAAAAAGGTTAAGAAGTGGAATTCTCAGGTCTCCTCTCTCTTCTCTCGGTGATTGCTCTGTGGTGTAGTAGGTCTTGCACTGATGACTTTGTTAACATCTTAATTACAAGCCAGTCAGAATGGATAATTACAGTGAATACTGCAGAACACAGGCCATAAATAATGTAGACTTGCAGACCTGACATCTAGGATGGTGAGCTGCTCATTTATCATCATGAAAGGGGTGGAGCGACTATTTCTAAAAAAACTGTAACATTTTATACCCTGTTTTAAAGATACCTAGTTTAGAAAATGATGCCTTTCATCACTATTAATAACTTGTATTTATATAGCACCAAATTAATATGCAGCGCTTTACAAAGTCCATAGTCATGTCACTAACTGTCCCTGAAAGGGGTTCACAGTCTAATGTACCTGCCATAGTCATATGTCATTAACACAATCTGAGGTCATTTTTTTTTTTTTCGAGGGGAAGCTAAATAACCGAATTGCATGTTTTGGGGATGTGGGAGGAAACTGGAGTGCCTAGAGGAAACCCATACAAATACAGAAAGAACATACAAACCCCTTGCAGGTAGTGGCATGGATGAGATTTAAACCTGGGACCTAGCGCTGCAAAGCCCAGAGTGCTAACCACTGAGCTAACCATGCTGCACATGTAACCTTTCAATACTTTACTGAAATAAAAAACTGGAAATAAATATAGCAAGCATAACTTACCCACTAACTACATCTTTGCTGGTCCTCTATTTAGTAAGTTTGCATGCAGGTGCCTTTATCATTCAATTGAGAACTACATTCATGGTGGATCTAGCAATCCAGAGGTATATAGCACTCCAGTTGAAATAAACAGGAGTGGCGGAGATGTTTACAGAGTAAAGACTGTGCTAAGTCAAGCAGACTTTAACAGCAGAAATTGCTAGAATGTGGAGGGTATGTTTGTAACCAGGTGAACTACATATGTAGGAGAAGGGGGTCATTGATGGACATCTTGTACTAAAGGTATATTAAAAAGAAACGGTTCCAATAATAGTACCGTATTTTTCGGACCATTAGACGCTCCAGACTATAAGACGCACCAGGTTTTCCGCACGGGAAAACAAGAAAAAAAAAATTCATTTGATTTCCCC
>NC_092865.1:56833889-57045262 GCF_032062135.1 Pyxicephalus adspersus | reverse complement strand
AAGTAAAAAAATATGCATTCGGACCATAAGACGCACCCTGATTTTCCCCCCACTTTAGGGGGAAAAAAAGTGCGTCTTATGGTCCGAAAAATACGGTATATGCAATCATTGTATCTGTATATATAAGTAAATGTAAGTGGATCTGACTTGTTAACCGCCCTATTGCAGTTACTGTGCTTAAGGACAAAATTGGAAGAAGCAGCACAAAGAACTTATCAGTTCATGTGCAGACAAAGAGCATGCTCATAGGACTAATGGAGACATGAGCTCGTCACCATGCTGGTTCCGCTTTCACTACTCATTCACAAGCTGGGATAGGTCCAACTTGGGATAGGAGAAAGTTTTTTTTGATGCTGACCATCAGATTGACGATGGCTAGGGAAAAAAAAAAGTATGGGGAGGAAATCTCTGAATTTACTGATTTTCCTTTTAATAGGCTTTTAATTAGATCTTATTTTCTAATTCTGCTTTATAATAATAATATTACTAATAATAAACAGTATTTATATAGTGCCAACAAATTACGCAGAGCTGTATGTTAAATAGGGGTTGCAAATGACAGTCAATTACAATCAATGACACAGGAGGAGTAGAGGACACTGCCCAGAAGAGCTTACAATCTAAGTAAGTGATTATTATGTTTGTAATTTAGGTACCTGAGAAATATAATATTGATTTAAAAATGTGCAAATGTAAAACTAAAGGATCAGCATTCTGAAAAATGCAATATTGTCACCTTATATGAACAAATGTAAATCTGTTACTCATTATTTCTTTACTTGTGGCTCAGTTGTACACAATCTTACACCGTGCTTTCCTTGGCATACAAATTATCCTAGAAGGTAGTAGAATCTATAAAAACCTTGCCTGCTGTTTTTTGCAATTTTAGCATGTATGAGCTGAAGCAAAGCATACAAAAAGTATGCATTTCCATATCTTTCAGTGTACAGAATTGTTTATTCCATCTTTAGCATTTGTAGCATGTACAGTGACACAGAAGGGTTGGCATAACATCAGCGCTGCATAATATGTTGGCGCTATTTAAATACTGTTAATTATTATTATTATTATTATTATTAATAATAACAACAATAAATTACATAGGATTTAGGCTAAAAATAAAGCACTGAGCTAAGAGATTATGCCACACATGATTTTGCTGTTAAATGTTTAAATTTGGCAATTTGGAAAACTTTAGCTAAAATAAAAACTTTCAGTTAGTGAGCTGCTCTAAATAGAAATGAGTAATGAGTATAATTTGTATGTTTTTAGTCCAATCAGGTCATCTTGTTCCTCTTCTTTCTCTAATAGGGGGGATTATTCTAAATGTAGATGTTATTTAATGACTTGGTGCAACTATCTTATCGCATTATATTATCAGTATAGGCGGAAGGACGGTTGAATTGGGTGAGGTCCTAAAACCCTATGCGGATGTCAGATAGACGTCTGATGATTGCCTATGGAAACAATAATTTGTGATTGTTTCCAATGATAGATGAATAGAGGAGCGCTGTACACACAGTGCCATTGTGTCCAATAGAAAGGGGAGAGGGAGGATGAGCAAGCAGCACTCCATGGTGCTCTCCTCCATTGAAGCTCACACCTATAGTTTTTGATCCATCATTCATCAATGCACCACAACTGCTGATGTCAGATTTTTACCTGCATGACTTTTCGTCTTGGACAAAACTCAGCTCAGCTTAAGAAGTAGTTTTACGATGCTTGTCATTCAAGGGGAACTGAGGATGCTTGGAAAAACATATTTTTTTTATTATGTATATATTTTATAAATTATGTTCACCACTCAAACTTTTTAAAACAAATCTAATCAGGTGAATATGACACATAACATATGAATATTTCATGCATGCTACTTGCAAACTCTGAACAAAAGCTCTTTTGTTGAGCTCTGCACAAAGATCCCTAGTGCAAAGAAGTCTCTGGAAGAGTAGAAAATACGGGAGATCAGATTACACACAAACATTGAAATGAAAGGGAAGAAGGGAAGGGTTTTTCCTTTAAATCAAGTATCCATGGCAAACTGTCTTTTTTACATAATTAGAAGGAAAAAGTGCTATCTTGATTATTTTGGTGGCGTGGGTATAGGTGTAAATTAGCTGTCATGTAAATTGTCTTTGTAAAATATCTCTGGGGTCCTGATGAGGACTCATTAATTAGGTCTTAATGAGAGTATTCCCTGAACAAGTTTAATTAGTGACTGCACATATATTAAGACTTTTTTTTAATAAGTAATCATAACGCTAGGCCACAAATGTATACTAATAAAAAGAAAAGTTAGTGGAGAGAATGTTATAGTGTATGTTAATCCCAAAACTTTTTCATTGTTTAAAACTTTTGTAGGTTTTTTAGATATCCCTTAGTAAGCTCCCTAGAAAGATATGCGAGATACGACTACGTGAGGAAGGCCCATGGGCAGGTTCAGAACATGAAATTGGAATGATATGTCCCAGGATTCCCTTGAAATTCACCAGGTCGTTCTCATCCAAACCATCCAGTCCCTACCGACTTGCTGTGCCTGCTGGTACTGCAACATCTACAGGACTAAGTGGCTCATAAACCACAGATAATCCTCATTAAAACAATAATATAACAATAGTACAAGCAGTAAGTAATCAGCAATTGTTTTATATGTTGCCTAAATTTTCTATTCTTGCTGCTATGTATGAGTTCTTCTTGCTTTATTTTTTTTAACACATTTCAGGGCAATTTCATTGCCCACGCCAATGCGACTTGGGAAATTGGAAAAGCTTAGAATCGATTACAGGGATCTGATTTCTATTTAAGTGTACACGGACTTCATCAGGGCTCTTATCCTGTATTGTGCTCTGTTATCATGAACAAAACACCAAAGCTGGGACGATAATTACTAGACGGGGCTGAAGCTGTCGCTTTAACGGCCAAGCAAATCACATGATCGGGCAGATGTTATACAGCAATTCTCTTTAAAAATTCAATTACAATCCTATTAAG
Organism: Pyxicephalus adspersus; assembly: GCF_032062135.1. Taxonomy (NCBI): domain Eukaryota; kingdom Metazoa; phylum Chordata; class Amphibia; order Anura; family Pyxicephalidae; genus Pyxicephalus; species Pyxicephalus adspersus. Next base: position 57,042,271 of record NC_092865.1, on the reverse strand, counting down.
GTTTCATAGGCTTTTGTGAGGGTTACCCCTACTGATATAAGGCAGAGATTCATCCATACGAAGACATCTAAGAATGCCGGAGCTAAGATAAGTCAGAGTAAATCCCAATTATAGCTGAGATGTTTAAACAATGCTACATACTTTAAAACTGTTATTATTGGTAGTGTTTAAAGAACTCCAGACAAATAAAAAAAACTATAGATACAGTCGCCCTGATTTATTAAAGTTCTCCAAGGCTGGAGAGAATACACTTTCATCAGTGAAGCTGGGTAATCTAGCAACTTTGGAATGGATTTCCTAAAAGTAATTAGGTATTTGTTAGCAAATGTTTTCAATCTTGGACCAGATCCATTCCAGGTTTTCTTGAATTACCCAGTTTCACTGATAAAAGTGTATTCTTTCTGGCCTTGGGGAACTTTAATAAATCAGGCCCAGTATATGTAAAAATTTGCTATACTTATTTATATATTTTGCCTTTCACCACCAATCAATATCTTGAATGCTAATAAAAGCAACATCAAATTGAAGTCTGGTTAATTTTGCTTGAAAGCTGCAATCCAAATTATTGCAAGTTTTTAAAAATGAATTGCTTATAAAATTTTAAACAAAATGTATATATAGTCTTCTTTGGTACTGTACCCTATATGTTCATTAATCTGTGATCCAACACTGCCCTGATGGGCGGCATTCAGCTTACTTCCAGCAAGACCAGTGTTTTAACAACATGCCCCCTAGGGTCATGCCATCATGATGCCCTGGACTCACAAGCAGATCTTGCAGGGAATGGTGCTGATGTGACCATTTGGCACCATTTTCTGCAGCCTTTAGAACTGCTAACAACTGTCGGATGAGGATGATGACCGATTAAGTCAGGTAACCATCCAAAAGTCTGGGGGTTTGAAATCCCATCTCCAAGCAGGAGAGAGAGGCACTGGAACCAGAAACACATGGCTTCCAAAGGCTCAGATCCCAGATTAAGTGCAGAAAGTGAAAGTGTTCCCTGTGCTAGTTTAAAGTTCACTGAAGGCAAATTTTTATTTAGATTTATTAGAATGGTGAGAAGTTAGAACCAACATAAGAGTTTTATTGCTGTATGTGTCCCCATTAGGGAGATTTGCTTTCTCCAAATTCACATACAGATGTTATATTTTCACCTCTTAGTTCATGATCATCTAGGTAAAAAATACTGTTTGTGCAGCTAGCCTACGGAGATCCGATGTGCCAAAAATTACAAACTGCTAACACTAAAATTTTTTTTTTTTACTAAGGAGAGAATGGAGGTTCACCATTATCACCAAAATCATAGTGACTTGCCACCAAAACACGAAAAGAGTGAAAATCTTCCAATGAGGACCCTTTATGTTACAAGTATCTAAGAGAAAATTTCTCACATTGGATGGATATCCTCTCACTTGAGTCTTTAGCCAGAGTTAGGTTTGCCGGTCATAAAGTAAAAGAAATATCCCTAGATGGCACAAAAAACTGACCTGTGGATTAAATTCACTTGTACACCCACCAAAAATGAAAAGAAAATGGGCTTTAAAAATATTTTAGGTGTGAATTTTTTATGTTTAACTGATAAATATGTAAACACAAAATTAATTATTTTCAAGTATAGCTGGAAACAAAGTGACATGCAAAACGCATCCTGTGTGTGCTTGAGGCGGAGTGATAGTGAGGCTGGGGGACCCCAAGTCAGTTCTTCTCAGGAGCTCCCTGTTGGCTATGTCCGCCATTGGCAACAGATGGGTGGTTGACCTATTTCCAGGTGCTGGGAGCAGCGAAGAGGAGGTATCAGCATCTATTCATGAGCCTTTGCTAAAATCTCCAGTAATTAGTTGGAATGAAACTTCAAGTCTAAAGCTGCCTTTTGCAAAAGTTCATGGATCTTTGGCTGTCCTTTAGGAAAGAGGTCCCCAACCTTTTGTAGCTTGCGGACCACGTACTTCAGGCCACACATGAGTGGGGAGCCGTGTGTCACTCAAAGAGGAAGAAACTTCCCCTAGAGTTGTCATGATGCCGGAACCCACCCACTCTCCCATCGCAGGCCAGAGACCAAACCGGCCCACTGCCCTAAGCCTGCAATACGTACGGGACACAGCTCTGACCAGTGCGCCCCCCCCAAGCTGGGTTCTTCTCTTGACCCCGCTGAGGGGTGCACCGGCCACCGCCCACCTGTCAGACAGTGCAGGCCACTAGTGGGCCACGGATCGGGGTTTGGGGACCCCTGCTTTAGGACACTTTCAACCACTTTGTCATGGCTTGCCTTTACGGTTGGAAAGCATTCCTGTTCAAGTCTACAGGAGCCATTTCAAGATACTGAGATTTCAACTGCCCTCTTTTCTGAAACCAGGACTTGGCGTGGTTAAGTACTGGTTGGCAGCAGTCTTCTGTAGCTGTACGGGTATGAGAAAATGTCTATAGACACATAGTCACTAAGCATGGCTTTTTCAAAGAGAATTGAAATGTATGTATAATATTCTCATTATATTTCTAGATCTAACATATTTTCTCCTTGATGTTTTTGTATATGCTACAATTTCTTTTTATGCATTGTTCCATCCCATTCTTTGTGACATGCTTAATTTAACGCTCCAGCATCTAAAAAACATATATGTTTTTTCGTGGTCTGACCCCCTTGGAAAAAAAAACAACCCTTCTTATAATTACATTATCATTTGCAAGCCCAATTCTAGCTTGTGTCTTTCAAGAATCAGTTGGTAAACGCGTTCCAGCATTATCTTGTAAGATAGAGCTTTGTCTTAGGAGAGATCAATACATAACAAGTAATTGCTTTTCTATTAAATCTGCTTTATTGCTTCATAATCAATTCACAAAGAGTATAATTGCCTTTCAGAAAAATAAGTGATGCATGACAACTTATTGCGGGCTCTTTGGATTTTCACGGAGCATCTGAGGGAAAAAAACAGCCAATTATTACGGTTCTATAATACAAAACCCAAACCTACGACTCTGCAGAGACATTCTCAAAGAATGTTAACGAAATCTGAGCAGAGGGAATTCCTATTTTCATTGCAAGTGACAGGATACATTTTTATAACAAATTCAATCCATCGGGTATTTTGCTTTATAAACAAGCATTGCTTGCTACAAAGCCATGCAGTTCATTTCAATTAAATTGCAGATGGGAGGTTTGTCTTGGAAATATAACTTTGTAAAAAGAAGAAAAAAAGGATTCATCTTTTTTAATTTACATATAATCATTTTCTACAACTAAAGGATATTTTTTAAACCAGATTGTATTATGTTGGACTATCTTTTGAATTTTATCAATCTCCAATTTTAGGGTCCATTCAAATCTATGAAATCAATGTAGAAACAAGTCAATGCACATTAATAATGTATTTACAAAAATGACAGCATGTATGGGAAATGCATGCCAACACATGTTGTGTATTCTTATACGTATTGACAAATGATATAGGAAAAAGATGTGCTTTAAACAAGGTTGTCAATGGGCTCTTAGGAATTTAAAGAGACCCTGTCACATTATAAAATCATGAATCCAAGCACCTGTAAAAGAGGGCATACATACCTTTCCTGACATATGTGCCATTTAACCCTGGTCCATTGTAAGGAGCTGAACTCCCAAAGTCAATTGGGCAAGTGAGACCCGTAGCAGTGTCACTCTTGATGCTCTTTGGTAGCACTCACTCTTCTTACCCTTGGCCACATGTCATTGTTGGACACAGCCATGATGCCATCAGAGCAAACAGCCAGCAAGAGCCAGAGAGACCAAAATTAACCTTCTTGGATCTGGTGGTTTCCTAGTAGCCATTGAAGAACCAGTCCTTTGCATCAGGGCCATATTGGCATGAAAAGTAAACATGTACACTTTTATTTGCAGGTATGTGCTTTGAATATTACATAATGGCTCTGACTATTTATGCTCTCCAAGACTGGAGAAGATAGACCATCATAGGAGAACCTGGGTGATCCAGCAAACCTAGAACAGATTTTTTTAAAAATGATTTGCTATTATCCTTATCTGTCAATGATTGGAAAAATCCAACTGACACTTTACCATTGAAGAGTAACCCTTCCAGGAAAGCAATTACTGAAAATTATACAATGCTCAGAATCCCGTTAGACTATTCTACCAGGATAACTGGCATGGTAAAATGGACAGGAGCACTTTCCCACTAAGTCAGCGGAGGATGTTCTTCTTGTTTTCTCTAGAGCATGGAAGGTTTTCCTGTCGGCTATGTATAGGCCCCCTAAAGTGTTCCATGGGGCGTATATTTCCCCGCACCGTGCATACCTGATGGGTTATAATGCTACTTGTAAGTGTCCCAAATGTACACATCAAAATGCAGGTTTGTACCATGCTTTTTAGAACTGTCCGAGAATAAAAAGATTTTGGAGTTATGTGGCCCATTATGTTACTTTATCCTTGACCAATTATGTACCCATAACATCTGAATGGCCAATTCTGGGTTCATTTTATTTGAATGGAGTGAGAATTACTAGAGGAAGCAGAACTTTTTTATCTATTGTTTCTTTAGTGGCAAAAAAACAATATTGCATAAATGGATAGACTCAGATCCACCCATACTAGGTCTTTTTAGAGAAAAATTTTATTTTTTATTTGTTTTTTTAAATAGCCTGGATAGAAGCTTCCTTAGAATAAGTCCAGAGTTTCACTTTTTGTTTTAAACCTGGGGATCTTAAATGGAAACTCAACCCCATTCTATAAAAGCACAAATTATGAAAACTTTTGAACATACTTCATGGTATTCCTTAAGAATGTTAGACACTGATCATCCAAAACTTATCGATATTGATTGATTCTTGTGATTATTGTAAAAGCTGGTTTGTTTAACCCAACTGTTTTTTTGGACTGTTTGAACGGACTGATGAAACTTTTCCTTTTATAATGTTTGTACCTTTTTTCCTGTTGTTAATTGTGTTTCTCTTCTTTACTGTTATACATTTTGTACATCCATCAAATAAAAATTAATAAAAAAAAAGGAGGGGGAGGTTACTATAAGGATTGCCCTATGTTAAAAGTTTAAGAAACACTGCTTTGGAGGAACCCTAGGAATCCATGGAACCCTGGTTGAATAACACTGTGCTAGATAAAAGTTATTTAAATCAAGCGATACTCAATATTTTTAGATATTAGCTTGTTCCAAAAGTGTCCAATGGAAGGAAAAAATATTGATACATGTTCTTAGTAGTCATCGGAGACATCAATAATCCATAATGGCGGATTAATACAGTGAAAACAATTGCATCATTGCCATACTATAAAGTTGTGCATTTGCTAGTTTCTTGCACAGAACATATGTCCATTGTTTGTTGGTAATGCTATTTACTGATTTCTTTGATTCCGTATCCAAAACTAAAAAAAAAGATTTGGTTTTACACACACTTTATTTTTGGGGTTGACAACTGCCCAAAATCTTTTAATAGCAGTGCATAATGGCCTACAACTAACAGTGCATTGATGTTAAAATGAAAGACACCCGTGTGGTGCACACATTAAAGTGTTTGTGTGTTTTTTTTTCTTTTTGCTACACTACTATAATATATCAAAGTAAAGCTAAACTTCCACATTTAAGTGTAAATAGGTATACGATATCATGACTCATTTTCTGGCAAAATCCTGAGCTGTGCATGCGCAGGGTCAGCTTTAGTTGCCAGGGAAACCCAGCATTTCTGGCTTCCCTTGCTTATGTTGTAATGAATACAAGTCTCAGCACGGCCAATCAAGATGGCCTAAGAGGGTCCAATCAAGATTCCCATTTCTGGAACACAGACAGGTGAGTTGGCCTGAGTTTCCGCTTTTAGGTGATCAGGCCCTAATTTTTTTTAGACTAAATTCACCAGATGGTCGCCATGACAACCAGCCACCTAGTGCTTAGCTTTCTTGTTTCTGTCACACCGTGTTACTTTTGTCACATAAAAAAAATATATTTTTCATTTTAGTTCATAACAAATAAAATACAACTTCCTGTTTTATTTTTGTTTACATTTTTAACACTTTATTTCCAAAGAGCTTTTTTAATGAATGACTGCACATCTTTTTATGTGAAATGTATACATGAGTGTTCAGCATTAGGAGCAGCCTACTACATAAATCATGTTGGTCAATGAGCTGACTATCCCTCATTGTAAATAATTGTGTCATTTCCCTCACAGCTGATTCGCCCCCAAACTACACTTCCCAGAAATCCCTCTTCTGCTGCGTCAGGTCATACTAAACAGCCGTATGTAGCCCCTCCTCTCCTGTCACGTCTAACTACATTTCCCGGCATCCTCTACAGCCGGAAAACCAATAGGAGCCGAGAGGCGTACAGCTGGGAGGTTGATAATTGGCCGGCGGGGTACATCCGGCCTCTGTGAAAGAAGCAGGTGACGTTTTATGCTCAGGCAGGAGCCGGAGGAGGAGAATGGCTGCGCAGGGAGGTGGGTAGAGTGTGTGGGGGGCTCTGGTGGTCAGAGGGAGATTCTAGGGGGATAAGTCTATGGGAATGACAGCTGTATGTGTTCAGCCCACTTCACCAATCAGAAACAGCGGCTTTGGGGCTTTCTTTACTTTGGGGGGGAACTACAAGTCCCAGGATGTCCTGTCTTCTTCTCACAGACTCTGGCATGCCTTACATGTGATTCATTTTACCATTTTGAACTGTAGGCCTGTTGGAACCAGGAAGCAGCTATTTATCCCAATTAAGTGCAAATGCTGGTCAGGCTTGTTGGCAGGCTTGTGTTATCCCCTTGACATGGGTCAGGACATTGGTCAGGACAGGCGAGCTGCGCATGTGTGTGCCCGTGTCTGGCCCAGGCGGGCTGCGCATGCGTGTGCCCGTGTCTGGCCCAGGCGGGCTGCGCATGCGTGTGCCCGTGTCTGGCCCAGGCGGGCTGCGCATGCGTGTGCCCGTGTCTGGCCCAGGCGGGCTGCGCATGCGTGTGCCCGTGTCTGGCCCAGGCGAAAAACGTGTAAGGTTACCTGCACTTCTCCAGTACCTGTCTGCGGATAATAGATAAGTGCTGGTAGGCCTGAGTCTCTTGGGGCCTGGCTGGGTTTGGAAATGGTTCTGTATCTGCTACAAGCAGTCTGTAGCCATGGCGGGGTAATCTTGTTGGGCTAAATGACACTTCGGCCTCTTCTAGGTGAAGGTCTGGCTGCAAAAGACATTGACTGTTTTCCATGTAAAGCTACAACTTTTATTTTGGTAGATCTCCCCTTTACTTCCTGTCCCGGAGGCTCTGTAGGAAGTAAACAAGCATGTGCCCTGACTCCCCAACATGTTCACCCCCCTTCTTTCAATCAACATGTGTAGTCTATTCCTTTAGCCACTCAAAAAAAATCATTTTCACTTACATATGAACGCTGGTTGCCGAGAGTAATATACATGGGGGGGGGGGGGGATATCTCCAATCGACACAAAGCAAAAAAAAAAAAACCCAAGCTGACATTTTTACAATTTTCCCAAACTAAAAAAGTAAAACTTTTCAATTCCCTTTAGACTGTTTGTAGATAGCAATGTTTGCTGCAGGATTTCTATCAGGTGTTGGGATTGCCATATGACATTTGCCATCACGCCAGAGGTTTTTTGAAGAAAGCCCAAACTGTATTGATCACGTTGCAGTGCAGCATTTTGGGACCTCGCATTTCCCCTTCAAGCATGTGATGACCCCAAAATAGTTTGCAATGTGATCTGGGCATTTTTGAATGGTCAGTAATGGTGCCATGTGTTGGTGGTAAAGCTGCAGCACCTCCCAACCTTTTTCCAGAGTGCAATGAGAATATCAAAGTGTATTTGTCAGTTTCTTATGTTTGTGCAGGGCAACACAATGATCCACTTTTAATGTGGTACGTACAACGCAGTCCCTTGGTGTCCCATTCAGCCTGTAGGAACCAAGGAAAACCCTGTGTAAGTGGCTACTCTCTGGTTGGCTCAGTGTTGTCCTATGTCTACAATTCAAGTACTAGACATGTACTTGGAATGGTGGGGGAGCAGAGGAAAGGTGTATATGGTATATTCTGCTGAAGACCAGTTGTGTAGGGAAACCTGTTGCTTCAGGCAAATTTCTTACCCCCCTTCAAACAGCAGCACATGCTTTTCTTTCTTTTTCTCCCCAATGCTTTGTTCAGCTCCTGGGAGCAAGTTAGTCTCTCTATAAGCTCTGAGGATGATGAACTGGTCACCATTGGTAAATATGGTCTGGCAAGTGGTCCTAATAGTAAGAATTGCCCAGAGTATTTTCTTAATGGAGAGCGCAGGCCAGTAAAACAATGGTAGTCATGAGAAAAACAGGTTAACTTTTGTATCTAAGGTATTGCAGATCACAACTCAACAGGAAATATTCTGGTTATTTGTGGGTCTTAAAATTAGGTAAACTCAACCTCCGCTGAACAAGGTGTGACATATTATACTACATTTTGATTTATTTATCAACGACCAAGTCAAAATGCGAAAGCAGTGTGAGAACAAATTTAGTACACCCTTCCTACTTCATAGGCAGTATTTGCGTGGGTTTCCTCCGGGTACTCCGGTTTCCTCCAACATCCCAAAAACATGCAGTTAGGTTAATTGGCTTCCCCCTAAATTGACCTTAGACTACATTAATGACCTATGACTATAGTAGGCACATTAGATTGTGAGCTCCTTTGAGGGACAGCTGGTGACATGACTATGGACTTTGTACAGCGCTGCGTAATATGATGGCGTTATATAAATACTGTGTAATAATAAAAATAAGAATCAGGAGGTGAAGTGGCAGCCAAGTTCTAAAAATGAAATGCAGCTGATTATCAACAAGTGTTACCTCCTCTGTAATAACGGAGGGTATGGCACATTCAGGTGTGTGTTAGCACAATGCCAAGGAGGAAAGACATCAGCAATTGTGGCTGCCCATCAATCTGTGAAAGGTTATAGGGCTTTGTCAACTTCTCTGTATTGCAGAACCAAATGTGAGGCCAGCTAAAGCTTGACCAAAACTGGACCATGCAACAGGGTAATTATCCCAAGAACCCCAATGAATCTTTATGTGAATGTCTGGGGAAAAAAATCAAGGTGCTGCAATGTCCTGTCAAACTTCAAACCTTACTTGAATGCAATGCTGTGGATAAAAGGATGCTCAGACTTCAATGAACTGCAGCATAGTTTAAAGAAGAGTGGGGGAAAATGTGATGTAGGAGACAGATGGTCACACAGAAAAATTATGTCAAGTTGTTCTGTTTTTTTTTTATTTATTTTTTTTTTGATCAGTGGATTTGAAATGGAAAGAGGGTGTACATACTTTTCTCATCTGTGTGGCTTGTGCTGCTGGTAGGGGGTATCAAAATGAACTTTTTGCTGCTATGAGTTTTATTCTACGATAGAAGTTTAAAGCCCCAGGGTGTGCAGGTACCCATTATGACGGAAATATGAACAATTGTGGGAAAGTTACAGGTCTGTTTGACCAGCCATTTATACAATAATCAGGGCCAACTTGAGATCTCCATTTCCAGTCCTATGGGTGAAAATTGCATTTGGAGATTTGTGGTCACCCTGATCATCAAGCCTGGCTATAAGGGCCCTCACTCAGCCATGTAGTGAATGTGATGGCCAGTTGCCCATACAGTGTAAAACTTTTGTGTGATAAGCAAATAAAGTTGCATAGCAATGCTTTCATATACCATTTATTGCATATAGGCCATTTGCATCCTTTTACTGTACGTTCATTTACACGGCTTAGCATGGTCATCGATGTACGACTTATGGCATCTAGATTGTTATAGCATTTTCATTTTTGCATTGCTAGCTGTTTGCATTGTACCCATAAGCATCCTGGCAGCTCTGCATAACATAACCCATGCCACAGCATAAGCAGTGATACTTAAAAGCACCCTACGGTGTGGAGCAGCCATGGATGATCTGACTTGTTCCAGAAGTGCTCAGTCCTACACCTAAATGTTTATATACTGCAAATTGGTTGTTTAAATACACCATGTCTATGCCCATTAAACTGCACTACATATAACCAGTTTTGCATGCGGTTTTGGCACTTTTAGCAATCACGCTGCAATCTGTTATGGCCTGTGCCACATGGTATAAATGCTGCCCAACCTTTCCCATTCACTTGCATGAACCATGGCAGAATGCCGGAGTTTACTGCAGTTCTGAAATGGCCCTTAACATCCTCTCTTGTTCTGGTCATTGGGGATGATTGTAAATTGTTTGCCCTTTTAACGTATTAAAAATCTTTCTTGCAGAAGTAGCCAAATTTTTACAAACACAGAATGGAATTTCTTCACTCACTCCAGTCAACAGTGCTGTGGACCCCTACCACGCCTGCATCATCCTCCAACAGCTTAAATCGATGTACGATGAAGGAAAGCTGACGGATATCGTCGTACAGGTTGATCATGGAAAACATTTTGCTTGCCACAGAAACGTTCTTGCAGCAATCAGTCCATACTTCAGGTATGTTATAAAAAAAAAAAAAAAAAAGTAATCTCATTTTGGCTGTAAGGTCTGGTCCAGTACCGGGGAGGAAAGTAGACTATAGCCAGATAAACTGGTTTGTGAGCAATATGTACGTGTATAACCGTAATGGCATTCACATGGATTGAGAACTATACCCCTAGGGGACCAGGCCCAAAATCCTAATAAAGTTTGATCTGAAGTATATTGTACTAACATTTAACAGTCAACTTGGTCATTAGGTTAAAGATTTAGTAATGCTGAATCCTAAAGCTGAACTCTAGGATAATTATCTAAACATGGCAAAATTTATATTCTTTTTCCATGCAGTAATCCCATTAAAACATTTCCTTTGCGAAGGAGCTTCTTTAATTATGACCAGCCATTGCTGCTTTATCTCCTTTTTGCAGAGTCAAAGGTTGTGTACCCATTCCTCCTGTAGTTTTCCCCAGGTGGGCCTGCAGAATCCCACTTACAGCTCTGCTTTCTGCTCAGGCTGTACAGCACAGTGATGAATCTTGACATCACTTTTACTTTAAAGCGGAACTAAACTAAAAAAAAAAGTTACGCAGATCTCTCAATCCCACTGGAACATTTCTGGATCAGGTCCTGTGCAGTTCTGGAATATCCACCTTTGTCCTGGGGTGTTGGCAACTTTTTCAGTTTTCTTTCTTCATCTTGCTAAGTTGCCCTATCAACTCTGCAGAATCTACACTTCTTTCTTTTCCCATATTTTTTCATCTTGTATCATGCTGATGGAAGGTATTAGGTTAACAGAACGCATCTACAATAAAACGGATATCTATCACATGACTGTATTTCACCTGATTCATGCACAAAGTATGAATAAGTCATATTAACGTCACTACAAAGTTTCATGAGGATGAAGAAGTCCAGATTTCTTATGGTGTAGCTTTAAGGTCTTGCCTACAATGATCAGAGATGCTTTGGTGTCTTCTGGCAGAGCAAAAATGTACAAAACTCATGCAATTTAATGTTTTTTTCATTAGGTTTTTTTTTAAATCTAAACAATGTTTGTTTTTTGTTCTTTTTCCCCTTTTCGCCCCCCCCCAATTGATGTAAATATAGAGAAGTTAATGGGCAGTACCTTCATAGCCCACTGTTAACATGTTTAAGTAGTATTTTCTAAATGTCCCTTCATCAGTGTCTGTAGCCACATGAAGGGCTGTATTCCCAGCATAAACATCGCAAATTCTCCATACATCTGTGCATGAAGTAATATCCCAGAATCTTTTAACAAGAGTTTGCACTTCTGTTTTAGAAAGGGAGGCAAATAAAGTTGTGTTAGAAGTGCACCTGTTGGATTTAATGGAGGCACAAGGTCCATAGAGCAAGCTGGTATCCCCTAAACCCAGGTGCTGTATTTTGATCCCAGTGGCTTATCACCTTATAGATTTGACTTATTGCTTGCATTGGCTTTTTATATTGATCCAGTAAAGATGTAAGTTAGAAGATTTGGTTATAAATGTTTTGGGGCTGTCATTCTGGTCTTTAATTACTTGGTCACTTACCTGAAGAAAGCATAATATACAGAAGCGCAGATATTTTCAGTTGCATACTTGTTTCAAGTCAGTAACTTATCAAGAATACAAAGGTAAGACCTAAATCTCTTAATGTGTTTTTCAACTGTTTTTGCTTTTGCTCTGCAGATCTATGTTCACTAGTGGCCTTACAGAGAGCACAAAGAAAGAAGTCCGAATAGTGGGCATTGAAGAGGAGTCCATGCAAATTGTGCTGAACTATGCCTATACATCTCGAGTTCAGCTGACTGAGGCCAATGTCCAAGCTCTTTTCACTGCAGCTAGCATCTTCCAGATATTTCCACTCCAGGACCAGTGTGCCCAGTTCATGGTGAGCCGCCTGGACCCACAAAACTGTATAGGTGTATTTATATTTGCAGATCATTATGTTCACTCAGAACTGAAAGCCAAGTGTCAAGAATACATTCGTAAAAAGTTTTTGCAAGTCGCCAAAGAGCAGGAGTTTCTGCTACTGACTAAGGACCAGCTCATAAGTATCCTCGACAGTGACGACTTGGATGTGGATAAGGAGGAGCATGTCTACGATAGCATCATCTCTTGGTTTGAACATGATGAGGCTGAGAGAGAGCAATATCTCCCAGAGATCTTTTCCGAATGCATCCGTATGCCTCTTTTGGAAAAACCATTCCTGGAGAACATCCCTCCCATCTTTGCACAGGCAATGCCTAAAAACTACCAAAAGGGAAAGCCCGGTGCCAATTACTGTAATCGCCGTCTTGGCATGACGGCTTCAGAAATGATCATCCTCTTTGAAGCTGCCAGTAAACACTCAGGGAAGAAGCAAACTGTGCCTTGTCTGGACATTCACACCGGAAGAGTCTATAAACTATGCAAACCACCAGGAGATCTACGTGAGGTTGGATTTGTTGTAACACCGGATAACGAACTTTACATTGCCGGGGGGTTTAAACCTAGCAATAATGATGTCTGTATAGACCACAAAGCAGAAAGTGACTTCTGGTTGTACGACCATTCAAACAATAAATGGTTGGCTAAAGCCCCCTTGCTCAAAGCACGTATAGGCTGCAAATTGGTTCACTGCTCTGGTAGGCTGTATGCAATTGGGGGACGAGTTTACGAAGGGGATGGCCGCAACTCTCTTAAATCCGTCGAGTGCTATGACGCAAGAGACAATTGTTGGACTGCTGCATGTTTAATGCCAGTTGCGATGGAGTTTCATAGCGCTGTAGCACATAAAGACAAGATATATGTTCTAGAAGGTAAGGCAGTATGTATAAGGTATTTATAGAGTTTGCTGTATTCCTGTGCAACTTTAAAACCTCTAACTTTTGTTTAGAAAAATGCTTAAACTGTAAGTTCAGTTGAGACAATTTTTGTAATTTGGAACCGTTCATATGTGTTGGTCAGAGGATTTTGGCTGTAGGCCTAAGGACCCCCTTGAGCCAAATGGCAACCCTCCTTGTGGCAATTGTCCTGACGCCAAACAATCCCAGATTCCCCTACTTTTTTTCATCCTTTTTTTTTTTTTTTTAATTTTTGTTCATCTAATATCAGGATGAATATGTAAATCTGATTTCCAGTGCTAATCACACAATTTTAAATACATATGAGAGGCATTTTAGCTTCCACAGGATTTGCTTTTTTATTTCAAAAACTTTCATTACTCTGGTGCTTTGTTTGCAGGACTGCCTCAGGACCTATTATTATTATTTATTATTATTATTTATTATTATCCATTTAAAGTTTTCCCCTCACTTCCCTACTAGAAACTGTAATTGCAATCGTAGTTCAATTGGAAGATTTACCATTACCAAGTAAATGTGTAAAGTGCCCCTTCCATAAGACCAAAACTACCAACTTTGAAAATAAACTTTGAACCAATCCCTTGAAGAACTTTTAAGGGTATATGGGGAAGAGGGGGAGCAAAAAGTGTGTTTTCCTAAAATATTGCTTTTTCCCTACTTTCAATCTAGGAGATATATTTCTATGCTTTGATCCTCTTAGAGATTATTGGTGTTTCTTGACTCCTATGAACACTCCCAGAATTCAAGGAATGGCAGCTGTGTACAATAATAGCATCTACTATGTAGCTGGAATCCGAGGCAACCAACGGGTGCACAACGTCGAGGTTTACAATATTGAGACAAACCGGTGGAGCCGAAGGAACGATCTTCCATGTGATCAGTCTACTAACCCTTACATAAAACTTTTGGTCCTAAAGGGTAAACTCCACTTATTTGTACGCTCAACCCAAGTCAGCGTGGATGAATTAGTTTTCCGAACCTGCAGAGTAAATACTCTTTACAAGTACGACGAAGTGACTGACAACTGGAAAAAAATCTACGAAACACCGGAGAGGCTATGGGACTTGGGCCGCCACTTTGAATGTGCAGTTGCTAAACTTTATCCCCAGTGTCTTCAAAAAGTTCTCTAGACTATAAATGGCTTTTCTATGCTGCCACGGGGAAGGATAAAAAAATATAATCAAAAAAAAAAAATTGTCAGTATTTCATGTTTGTTACAAAGTGGACAATTTTCTGTGTGTGGATAGGGTGCTTTTTAAGGTTGCAGTTTAAGAATTGGTGAAGGGGTTCAGCTACTTTAAGTTTTTGCGCCACTGTTTTTATTCAGTGAAACCTGAGTTTACAAAGTGCAATTATCGGCATTGTTTTCGTGATGTATGTTTCTGTGTTTTTTTTGTTTTTAAGTAACTGATTTGAGATCTATGCACTAGAACGAGCAAAGCTGCAAGTGATGATAAAACTCTGTGAACGTCGGTTGGCTCCTATGACATATTATGGACATATTTTTTGCTTCATTCTGGTATAAACGGATTAGGCCAACCACAAACTGCTTCATTAGTTTTGACTGATGCCAGCTGATTGAAAATCCAGCTCACCTTCGGTGTACTCCCATTGGCTAGATTAGAACCTATTTAATGCCTAGTTTCATGAACTTCTATTACACCTTATAGTGTTGGTTTTAAATGTTAAAAATGTTTTTTTAAGTTCTATTTAACCCATTTGACTCATTAGTTTGCTTTCATGCTCTGGAGTCTGGGGCTTCTCCTGCTTTTAGTTCCAGACTGGGTTATAATGCAGCAAAGCACCACATGCAAGAGAGGCTTGATCTGTGCCAGTTTTCCAGTCTGTTTCTTTGATCTTTTTCCTGCGAATGGCGACCGGATCTTTACATTTAACACCATCAGGTGTGTGCCTGATGCCATTATCCTCTGCTGTGTCTGATGCCTGTGGTTCCTTCCGCTGAGCTCTACATAACTACTTTGTCCTTTAGTGATGTAGTGGCCAGTAGGAGGATGGCATAGCGTGCAGCGGGGGACCGGGCATTCAACACCTTGTCTGATCTGGAGAAGCTGTTGCTGTGCAAGAGAACAAAGTAACAGGTGGCATGATATTTAGGCATAAAGCTGCTTTCTGTGCTGCATTGATCATTATTTATTTTTTAACCCAGAGTCCCTTGCTTAAAACAGTGGTTGACTACATCCACCAGCATCCTCACAAAACTAAAGCATGGTTTTGGATGGATGTACTGTTTACATAATATAGGTTTTGTTTACATTTTAGGTTTTGTTGAAAACGATCAGCTTTTT
Source organism: Pyxicephalus adspersus (assembly GCF_032062135.1). Taxonomy (NCBI): domain Eukaryota; kingdom Metazoa; phylum Chordata; class Amphibia; order Anura; family Pyxicephalidae; genus Pyxicephalus; species Pyxicephalus adspersus. Next base: position 57,026,702 of record NC_092865.1, on the reverse strand, counting down.
AACTTGTTCATGAAAGTTCAGTGGAAATCTTTGCTGCCCCTTAAAGTAGTCCTGCTAGGTTTGCTTTTAAATGAAAGCAGTAAATGCCGTCTCCTACATCATATTTGGGGAAAAATCTGTGAGTGATGCCGGAGACGGTATATCTCGGAGTGCCTTCTTTTCTACACCGTGGCACAATACGTTGAAGTGGTACTGCATCTTTTAAAGTTTGAAGAAATAATACGGGTAATATCTGAGGCAATATCACGTCTATGCTTCAGTCTGCACATACAGAAAGCTGCATGGGAAAGGATAATTAGAAAAAGGGAGCAGAGTTGAGCTGTTTTTATATGCTGCCATTCCTCTGCAATGAAAGTTTATGAAACTGGTAGGAAAAGACTTTTTTTATGATTTTTGATCTTGGCGTTAATGTGAAAACTATATTTTTTAATGCTAACTTGGCTTTTTTTTTCCCCCAGTATTCTCATAGATACACAGTAGCTTCAGAAAGTATTCAGACTCTTTTCTTATTCTACACTCCGTACCCCATAATGACAATATTGAAACCGAATTTTGGACATATTTACAATCTAGTATATAGGCATCTGGCTGGGAAATTCAGAGTTGTCTTTTGTTGCATCCGGTTATTGTCATTTTGGAAGGTGAGCCTTCCGTACAGTCGGAGGTCCTGAGCACTGTGGAACAAGTTTTCATTAAGGATATCTCTGTACTTTGGTCAGAGTTGGGAAAAAGCTGAATGGAACAATCTCCCAGTCCCTGTTGCTGAAAATTCTACCACCATGCTCTAGTGCTGGGATGGTATTGGACAGATGATGTGTGGTGCCTGGTTTACTCCAGACAGAATGTTTAGAAATGAGAACAAACCATTTAATCTTGGGTTTCATCAGGCCGAAGTCTTAATTCCTTCAAGTGCATTTTTGCAAAATTAAGACCGTTATCTGTTTTGCCTAGCCAGGGGTGGTTTGTCCTGCCAACAGGCCATATAGCCCAGATCTGTGAAGGGCCTCAGTTATGGTTGTCCTTCTGGAACTTAGTCCTATGTTTGCGCCAAATTTTTGGAACTCCGTCAGTTACCATGGGGTTATTGATCACCTCCCATTAAGACCCTTATCCTTAAATTGTTTGGCCAGGTGATCAGCTCCTGGAAGAGTCCTGGTTGTGCCATACTTCTCCCATTTGAAGGTTATGGAGGCTACTGTGCTCTTGGGAACCTCCAGTGCAGCAGAAATGTTTTAGTAATCTTACCAAGATCTCTGCTTAATCGTGTTTGAGTTCTGCAGGCAATTTTTAATTGTTTGCTCTGATATGCATTGTTTGCTATAAGGCCTTCTATAGAGAGGTGTGTGTGTGTTTGTGTGTCTCAGCATTTCCAATCATAGGAATACACAGAGATAAGGAATATGTTTAATGAGTGATGGAAAAAATGTAAATTGTAGCGTTGGGGTGCAGCGCAGCAAAATTCAGGTGGGGGTTCTGAATTCTTTCTGAAGCTTCTGCTTAACTCGGACGCTATTGAACGCTTGCCTCGACTACTGCCATTGCTTTTCTGCATAAGGTCTTGTTGGTTCCATGTTAATATCCCCTCTTCCAGAACTACTCAAGAGACCTGTTCTTTCAAACTGATATTTTATATATTTTAAATTTTATATTTTTTTCATTATTATTGTATTTCCTCCATCCTAAAAACAATCCCTCACATATGGCCTTAAAAATCACTTTAGATAGCTTTTACAATCTTTGTACATGGCACCATTAGTGTCTTGGTTCATACCTGTTTAAGATGTTTAATAAATATATTTTTTTTTGATTTTTATTTCAAATTCTTAGAATATATTCATATATTTGCTGGAAAAGATACACTAAATGGACGGTAGTGCTTGAATTTACTTTCATTGCTGTTTAGTGTTGTAGTTAATACCCCATAGGCTACGGAAATCTTTTAAATGGGTTTTTTTCTTTAAGTGTTGTATGCATGGCATGTAAACATTAAACTATATAAAATTAAAAATTTAGTAGGCTTATGGGCTTCAGCTTGTATTGGAGCATAAAATTTTTGTATATACATAACAGCCTCTGCAAAAGCAGCTTGGATATCTTTTCTGGTGGCCGGTTTGTTTGAGAAGCTTCCATTTCTCCTTGGATGGGTTGAATACTTGCTATGGTGGCTGCTCACTGTGGTTCCTTTTTCCAGCTCTTATGGGCAGAGGTGATGCCTGGGCCAGCCGAAGGAGCCACAGTGCCCATCGAGCAGGGCGAGCATGTATTCCACACTCCTGGAATATAGAATACAGACAGCAGCTGGGCAACAGAAAAGCAGCATGGTGTTCTCCCCAATGTCTTTTTTTCATAAAAGTGGAAAGAAGCTGTGGGGGTGGGCAAAACAGTAACTCTTATAATTCTATCAACTTTCTACGCCCCCTGAGCTTTGTTCCAACTTTCTAAATCTTAACTCCCTTAGTAAGTCCCATTTTCAATCGTTTTTTTGGTAAGCACCAAATGCTTCTGCATTGTGACAGAAACGGCCAGGTGGTTACTGAAAAGTGCTGGGTGGTGCACCCGGCTAAAAGAGTATTGGGGAGCAGCTTGTCATTACTAATGCTGCCAGAAAGGGACGTATATCTGCTTTTTACAGGTGAGCTGTTGACTAAAAGTAATTGTGGTAACAACCAAGCTGAAGCCTATGCTAACATCCTGTGAAGAATCTTTGTTAGAAGTAGTTTCACATTAAAGGATTTTTTTTAAATGGAGACTGGAATAGAATTTCTTACATGGTGGAAATTTAAAACTACAATCCTGTCTTCCTTTCTTAAAAAATAACTGGAACTTTTTTAAATGAAATGTGCAGTGAATGACTGACTATCCTATGGTCACTAATTTAGAAAAAAGCATTGGCACTAGAAAGGAGAGTATTTAAAGTCGTTTACAGGTAAGAGATTTTTGGTTATTCCTTTGCATAGCGGAAGGGATCATTTTTTTTCTCCAAGCATTAATATCCAGAAAAATGCTAATAAAGTAAAAACATCCTCCATTGAGCATTGTAGTATTTACTAATATTTCAGTTTTCATAGTGTGTACATCACTTTTTTATTGCCCAAATCTTGCACAAGTACTGTGAAAATGAAAAAAAAAAAGCCTTGACAAATCTCATACCTCATTGCTTTATTTTATCTTTTGAACATTGTATATGCATATTACTCTATATTTGTGTGAAGTGGTGATTTTATTTCCCCCTGTTTAGTGGCATCTGCATAGTAGCTAGTTTTCAACATTTTGTATTGCTTGTATGATATGCTGTGCTAATTTTTATTCCATTTCATGTACAGATTTTGCAGAAAATACTTCTTTTTTGCTTCTGAATAATCCCACTTTATTCATAGTCATAACTCTCATCTTATATTTTTTTTCTCAGTCAATATTAAAATTTTTTGTGATTTATTATATTATGATACTTTTTTAGCAATATTTTGGTTTTTTGAAAAAATTCCCTGGTCTGGGTGTGTGATATTCTTATTTAAGCCTTATAAAAGCAGATGGTATGCTTGAAGATCTGACAATAACTTTGGTCCCAGTGCCCTGCAAATATCTGATGGTCAACTAACACTACCATCATTTTTATTCTTTTGAACAGTGTCTGAAATTTTCTGTACCTAGCTGAAGATTGCTGTATGCTGTGGCATTTTCTGTCCATATGGCTTTTGTTTATACAGTGCCTGGCTATCATTGATTGGGTGCTGGCGTACTATGGTGAAAAAACAATATTAATACATTTGTGATATAGTATTTCCTATGGTAAATCCTAAATTGCCAGAATTTAGCAATTGTTTATCCGTAAAGGATAGTAGTTGGATATTAGGTTAGTTGTGATTTAAAGGTTATTGGGAACAGTAATAATTTTGGTGGGGAGAAGGTCACCTGAAGATATATGCAGCAATGGAACATGCAAATTATTTTTTTCTGGCCACTTGCCTAACAAAATGGTAAATGGATCCAAGTTTGGGGTCTTGTCTTAACAGTTGTTCAGAAGTAATGATGGTTTTGCTAATTTTAGCATCACCTACTCTTCTGTTTGGCCAAACTTGTATGAGCTCTGTGTTCTCCCCAGCTCCTTTAAGCTGGGCACACCACCTGGCACTCTTCAGCAACCAGCCGGCTGCTTTTAGGTGGTTACTGGAGAGTTGGCTCACAATACAGGAGCTGCCACCCTCCTACAGCTTCTTTCCACCTGGCTTAAAAATAAAAATGCATGGGTTGAACACTGGAGCTTAATAAACAAACTTCAGCTGACAGTGTTCATCAGGTAGTTGGGAGCTGTTTGACATTTTACAGCATCTTCTATGTGAAACAATATTTAGCAGTGTTACCCCAAAACTACCATCTAATCGCCTGAAGGAAATTCTTCAGAGAGGATGCCATTGCTGCCCTTTTATTCCTAAAGTGTTTGCTTGGGTCATGCTGGCCCTCCTGCTTCCATATAGAAAACTACTTTTTGATGTGCTGGCTCATTTACCTTACCTTTTAAAGACAGTGCGCCAGCATAAAAATCAGATAACAACTGCTTCACAAGGTCAGCCATTTATTATTTTTCAGCAATGGAGTAGGTTTTCCAAAATTGATATGTTTGGCATTATTTATACATATTTTTTGGCATTCTTCCTTGTAATAGGCAAAAGCCATTTAAAGCAGCACACATGTCAGGCAGAGGTTAGGCATAGGGTTGCCTATCCCATAGACCCAATGTACAGCTAGTTGAAGGGGGGCATTTGGCTGGATAAACACTTCTGTCTTTTGCATGGCAGTGATTTTGTTAGTGTTGGCCTAAAACTGCATCTCTTACTGGAAAGACCTCCGGGTAACACATTTTTTGCATCAGATTCTCAAAATTGTCTAGGAAAACCTATTGCATCATGCCCTATCATATATACAGTTTTTACGTTTAGGGTTTACCTACAATTAACCAGTCATTGCTTGATTTGGGCAATGGCTCTATTATTTACCTCTACATTGTAACAATCAGCCCTAAAGTTCTGGCAACACTCTCCAGGCAACTAAAATAAACTTGGAATAATAGGATACTGATAATGTGAAAGTGGGGAAAACTACATGATGGCTTTATAAATGCTGTAGAGGAAATCTGTTTTAATGGTGACTGTACAATCCTAGATATACTGAAAATGCCCGTAAAAATTTTTAATCCGATTACAAGATAATCTTGTTTTATTTCCGTCTCGAATGGTGAGATATATGTGGAGTTCCCAGATGGACTAGAATGTTAAAAATACATTGCTGGAATGTTAAAAATACATTGCATCCGCAATAAACATTTGTGTGTGTATATAGGGCCATTCAGGTTAAATCTTTCCCCATTGTGTATTAATGGAGGATCAGTCACTGCCCCACCCCTTGGGTCTCTACCATCTGTTGCCCTAATATAATACAAATTCATAAAATTTATGATGTTTCATAAATCTCACTCCCTGTACTGCTAATAGTAGATATCTTATAAATCGCTTGCTATATTGATGGCTTGGCTTCTATTTGCATTGCTGTGTATCTATATATAATATTTTTTATATCTTGATATGTTTTCCTTTCTTAAACTTCCAAAATTCTTTTAATTCAGTTTAACAAGCTGTGTGTACTGTTCTGTGCTCAGGTATGTTGAAAAGTACTGTAGTGCAGGTACAATTCTTATTGTTAAAGTTTTTGGGCCGTTTTAATTTATTTTACTGTATTTTGCCATCCTTGCACACATTAGCATTTTACTTGATTGTTTTTTCAATAATAAATTGTTTTAAACTTTTGTATTTTGTGTGTTGGTTTATATGGTAAATTTTGGTGTGTGTGTGTGTGTGTGTGTGTGTGTTGTTTTACCAAAAAGTTACTTGAATAACTTTTATCAACTTCTGATCCCCAGCAGAAAGAATAGCTAAAAGCAGGACAACTTGTGAAATGGGTTATGCCATTATCTGCTGCCATGTTAGAGACTGAGACTTGCAGTGACCACCCCAAATGTTGAGATGCTTCTGCTATGTACACACATCAGATGACTAACGGTCATGCAATTTTCGGGTGAGAATCTTATGTATGCAGCGGTCCTCTTTCAAAGATTAATGACCACTTAACATAAGGGAAGACCACAGCGGTGTGCCACTGGCTCATCTTTCCCCTCCATAGAACAGACTCTCTGTACAGCTGGAGTTTGTTCATATGTCACAGGAAACAATCATGAAGGAACACTTCCAGGGATGAAAACTTGTGTGTATGCAGCCCTAGGCATGAAAAGCCACTCTTGCTTTCTTTTAAAGATTTTGGGGAAGGACACCAATGTGTCATTGCAATGTGTGTTAACACATTATTGCAAGTGCGTTGTACATTTAAATTGGAACCTCAATCCTCTACAAACAAATAGAAACACTCAATGCATTGTGCAGCAGTATAAGATACTTGTCTGGTTGTTACCACCTGGCAGCATCCTTAAAAATCAAGGGAGACTCAACTCTGCTAGAAACACTAAAGCTATGTACACACGTCAGATTTTTATCGCCCGATAATCGGCATCGGCCAATTATCGGGCGAAAATCTGCCGTGTGTACAGTCGGTGTCCTCCATCGTCCGGACGACCGACCTGCCGAATCCACGGATGATGGACGACAGCCGATCCTAATGAAAGGGAAGGGGAGAGCGCGCAGCAGGGTGCCGCTCCGTCGCTCTCCCCCTCCCCTCTCCATAGAGCATGAATGGTGCTGTATGTACAGCACCATTCATGCATCGTGCAGTCCCTTGTCGTTGGAAAGGATTGTGAAAGATCCTTTCCAACGACAAAAATTGCAAGTGTGTACGCAGCTTAAGAAATATGAAATCTCTCTTGGATAGCAGTAAACATCTGACACCAGTTTTAATTCTGCTCCATGCTATTTAAACCTTAATAGTTTTGGGTGGACCTATGCTTTAAATACAATACAAAAAGCCATACAGGTCTACAATTCTCTGGGACAACTGTACATCCAGAGCTCCTCTTATTTATATACATTGCATGGTAAACCTTCATACAGCAGTTTCAGATTCATTGATCATTGTCAGTGCTCACATTTTTTTAAGCTGAGTGGGAAGAAATTGGAGGCGGCAGCAGGGTGGTTGCTGAAGAGTGGTAGGCCCAGCTAAAAGGGACAACACTGTTATACAGGATTTATATAGTGCCAACATATAACACAATGCTGTACACAGGGGTGTCAAATGACAGACAGATACACAGGAGGAGAGGACCCTGCCTCAAGGAGCTTACAATCTAGGTGATATAAATGTTTGTTAGGACCAAAAAAATAGGTGTAAGCAGTATCTTAGAATACAAATCTGTTTCCATGATAAACCTAAAACATAATGTATAGCAGTCTTGTTCCACAAATCTATTGATGAGGGTAAGCGCTGAGCCAATGTTCAGGTTAGTCCCATCCTGTTATGCCTATGCTACATATTTCTAACAGTTAACAACACTGTTATTCGTCTCTCTACTCGGGCACGTTGTCTTGGCATCACCTTTGGTTCTGCCCTCTAATTTACCCCTAATATTCAGAACATTTTCCGGTCCTGTTACTTTCACCTACACAACATCTCCAAAATCCACCCCTGGTTGTCCCCATAGTTCACCAAACTCCTTGTACATGCTCTTATCTCTCGTCTGGACTACTGTAACCTCCTCCTCTCTGGTATTTCACTAACCCGACTCTCTCCTCTACAATCTATTATGAATCTTGCAGCCAGACTCATCCATCCTTCCCTCCGCTCCTCCTCTGCTGCATCTCTTTGTAGTTCTCTTCATTGGCTTCCGTTTCACCTTAGAATCAAATTCAAGCTCCTGTGCTTTTCCTTCAAACCCCTCCACAGTTATTGTCCTACTTACATTTCTGACCTGGTAAAAAAAAAAAAACCCCCCCCCCCCCAGCTGCTCTCTTCTTTCCTTCAATGACCTACTAATGACTTCCTCACTCATAACCTCATCACACGCACGGATACAAGACTTTTCTAGAGCTGCCCCAATTCTCTGGAATGGTCTTCCTCGTCCTATTCTGCTTGCTCCTACTTTCTGCCCATTTTTAAAAGCCCTCAAAACCCATCTTTTCAATCTTGCCTACCCATCTTCCTCTGTCTTTTGAAACTGTCACTACTTCCCTACCATTTTAATTCCCCCCCCCCCCCCTATTGTGTCAATTCCTCCACCTCCTAGATTGTAAGCTCTTTGGGGCAGTGACCTCTCCTCCTGTGTCACTGTCTGTATTCGTCTGTCATTTGCAACTCCTATTCAATGTACAGGGCTGCGTAATATGTTGGTGCTATATAAATCCTGTTTAATAATATTATTAATAATAATAATGGTGAAATATAAATGAATAATAATCCTACCCAACTGATTGAGCTTGTCCAGTACGATCCATATTTAAATCGACAAATAATACAAGTGAATCTGAGGCTGCTTGGGGGGGCTAATGGATTCTAACCTCAAAGGTGCTGGTACCGGGATGCAAGCACACCTCCATGTGTTGCAAATCTGCTTTATGAAAAAAGAGTCTTCGTGTGTTTTGTAAATCTGTGCAGTGGGAAACTTTACCTGTGTCCAGGAGTTTCCTGTAATAAACACTAGGCGGTGCTGTTTCCTCGTGTAGGATGACTGGTTTTTATCTGCCCCCTCCTGTAGTTTTCTACCAGCAGTAGTTGGTCCCTTCTACAGAACTGCTTTCTACACAGGTGGTGGTGCCATAAATTTTTATAAGGTTCAAATCTGGGTTTCGAAAGGCTGTTTCTGTACTTAAAGTGGATTTTTTTGCTTTGCCTAATTAGTGTATTAAAATAAAAAGCTTTTTTTCATCCCCAGTTCAGCTTAAAAGCAAAAACATTTTTTTTATATTTTTCTGCTACTATTAGAGAGAGGGGCAGCACTTTTTGATGCCAGTGACTACCCAGAAAGTGAGGAGAATCATGCCCAACAGTGGCACACAACAACCTTAAAATCCTTCTCGGCTCTATCGGGAAAATCAGATATTCAATATTCAAAAAATTTTGGGGTTCCAGATTCTACTGACAACCAGTGCGAACGTCTTTGTTGCTAGACGAAATTGACACATTGAAATGTCTAAACACTTAACAGCAAATATTTATCCCCTGAACACAAATATTTGCTTTTAAGTGTTTAGACGTTTCAATGTTTCGTCTCTTACCATGCTTCTATTTTTCTAAAACCAAAGACTGAACTTGGCAAAGTCAGTTACTGGGAACCCTAAAATCACACCTAATGACTTATTTCTGTGCATCGTAGTTCACATTCTATAATGCATATTGAAGAACAAGTATGAAAATGTGATTGGTTTTAAATAACTTTAAACCATAAGGTGTGGAGAGTACCCAGACTTCCTGTCCTGCAGCCAAAACTTAAAGGACATTTTTCTGCATCTGATCCACCTGAAACCTGAAGGTCAGATGACAGTAAGTGAAGGCATTGCAGATCCTTTGCTGTATGTCTTTTTCACATTGACATCTGTCCTGCTGCACAAAGGTAAACCCATGTCTGGGGGGGTTTAATGTCTATAGGATAGGACAACCTGAGATGAATGTACTAAAGGAATAGAGATGTCTGCTTTGTTTTGTACACATGTTGCTGTGTTCAGTCAACTAACAAAATTTATTTTGCAAAATGAATGTAATTTTTATATGTAAATATTCATGTAAGTATTACACACAGGTATTATACACGATTATAGCACTGTACACAGTCCATAGTCATGCCACTAGCTGGCTCACAATCTAATGTCCCTACCATATGTTAATATACAGTCTAAAGTCAATTTTATGGGGAAGCCAATTAACCTAACCATGATTTTGGAATGTGAGAGGAAACCCACACAAACAGAGAGAAACTACAAACGCCATGCAGATAGAGATTTGAACCTGGGACCTAGTGCTGCAAAGGCCAGAGTGCTAACCTCTGAGCCACCGTGCTGCCCACTGTATTTGTAAGTCAACCCCAATGTGACACCTAATGAACAAATAATTGGGTTGAATTGGTAAAGGAGTAGAAACCAACCTGTATTCTCCCCAGAATTTTTTTTAACCTGGGTGGGAAAAAGCTGTAGGCAGGTAGTCCCTGTATTGTGACCCAGTTTTTCAGTAGCTACCCAAAAACAGCCGGCTAGTTACTGAAAATTACACCTGGCTTGCAGACTATATATATTTTTTTGGCAATCACGTGCAATGAGAGCCTATTAGTGATGCTGATTTATTTACTAAGGCAAGTAAATCTCATGTTTGAACAATCTCTATTTCTTCAACCCCATTGCCAATATTTGTTTGCTTTGTCTGTCATTTAGAAGTAAAACAAAAGGACTGCATAGCTCACTTGGTCCCTATAACTCTGATAACACGGACTGCACTGTCTATTGCTAGTTTGGCATATAGAAATTTCACTCTGTTTTGTTTTATCTTTTGCACATTACTCACAGGTCTGCATGCCAAGAGAACACTTTCAACAAGTGGCTTCTGCTATCAGCCATTCTCTGCTATCATCCATCCAAATCACAATTGTCATGGGCAGACTGCCAGTCCTATAAACCCTGAAGAAGGGTACATTTTAGGACACCGGAAACATGACGACATGGTTCAAGTATGTAGAAAAAAGAAAAAAAATGTTAACGTGTTTATTTTTTTTTTGTTAAGATAGAATTGAATCTCTCCACGCACCATTTAACAAAAATCATACTGTTTGTTTTACCATCATGCCCGCTGCCAACATTACTCAGGACCTTTGTAACAAGGTTGTATTTTTTTGATAAGGTATTAATTTACTGTTAATAACTTTACTTGTAGGTATTTGTGGTCACTAATCCTGTGCCATGGAGGTAAGAAAAAGCCTGCTAGAAAGAAAAAGGTAATGTGTTGTCTTTGTTAAAAGAAATTACAAAACCTTTTGCACATTGGAAACCAATCAGGTTTTTATTTTTTTTTTGCACATTGGAAACCAACCAGACCAATTTAAACAGATTAAAAGAAAAAAAAAACTTTGGTTTAGTCTCTTAACAAAGGGTTAAGCTCAACCTGGCAGCGACCTTTGTTCAAATAGTGGAACCCCCCTGTGCTATTTTTTTACTCTTTAGATCAGTTGCAGTGCTCAACTTTTTTTAAATTGTGTGGGAAGAAATAGCAGGTGGGTGGCAGCCCCTGTATTGTGACACAACTTTTCAGTAATCACCCAAAAACAGCCAGGTTGTCACTGAAAAGTGTCAGGTGGTGCACCCAGCTACGAGGGGCCAGGGAGAACACTGAGTTGTATACCTAGGAGTTTCCCGTACAAAAATTGAACCCCACTGCCAGCAAAAACTCCTTTCACCTAAACCATCCCAATTCCCTGTCCCAAGTAATTATTTCCCTAGGCACGTGTCAGATGCAGCATTAATTGCAGTCAGGGGTAACCCTCCTATGCTCACAATACATTTTTCTAAGTTTGTAATTGCAGGTTCAGATTGGCTGCATGATCAAGCAATCCCGCATGGCTCCCAGTGGCTGGCACCTTGCCGCTTGGTCACTTTCACTTCCTAAAGAACCAGCATATGCCCATTTGACAGCTGGCGGCAGTGAACAAAATTGCAACGCTCACCGTCACCCACATTCATTCTCTAATGGTCTGACGCTGGTAGAAGCTACATGTAACGGCTCACTGGCATGAGGAAGCGCTATCACCACCCAACCTCATGGCCATTCTGAACATAGCCTACAGTTTTATATCTGAGGTCTGTACAGAGCAAAAGCAACTTAACCACCAGCAGATGAAAGATAGAACCTATAGTGTACCAGGGCAGGGCACGGGGCATGTGCAGGGTAATCTGCAGTAGCCCCCAGTTTACCAGTGCAATAAAACTGACACAATTGCATTTTAAAGTGCTGATAACATGACCATCCCCATTCTTACTGTGTGCACAGGTCACAAATAGCATTTTACCTAAAGGTCCTGACTAAGTAATGCCTCAAATCATCTAAAACTGGGTCAAGAATTGATTCCTGAATTAAAGTTGGTTTAATGACCTTTATCTCTCGGCTTTATGTAAACACAGATTGTATTTCTTGTTTTTTTAAAGCATATAGGTTATGTGGGTTATTTTTCTAAGCTTTGTATAAATTCCACAATAGTTAATTCTAATGAAAAATGAAATCTTTGAGATTACCGCATTACTCGTTTATTTAACCTAATTCTTATTCATATTTAAAAACTGTAACAATCCCTATTGCTAAATCAAGGTTAGAAGAAACCTCCTGGCTTTGTACATTTTATTAACTTGTAAAAAGTCATTTCTGTAGCAATATTAGAAAATGCAAGTCACGGTTTCTACGTTTGGCTAAGAAAACAAACAAAAACAATCGGTGTCTTATTTTACAATTCTTGTTGCATATTTCAGATGATTTTAAGACAGGTTTTTCTTCTGTGTTTATAGATTTACTTTACCAATCAGCAAAATTTGAAGGGCAAAGAGGAGAAGATCTGGAATTTGACCGCATTGTTTTGAGCTGCCTGTGATTCCTTACACGGTAACACTCTGAAAAAATATCACCTGATAGCTTGGTGTTCTACTTTTGAAACTTTTTCATCACGTAGGTCCTTATAGGGGAAAGGTACAATTGATATCTCTTCAGCAATAAAACATACTTACCTCAGCTTCCTGGACTGAATGAACAATATTCCCACCTGGCCAGTCGAGTTGACCAATCCCCTACCCCAATAAAAAGATTGGGTGATAATAGCGGCTCTTGCACTGGACTGAGGACAAGTGACTGGAATTACAAAGAGTTGTGATCAGATAGGTAAGGTTATTTTATTGCAAAACAGACTGTTGGTCAGTAATGTCCCAAGCGATGGGAAATTCTAATATTTATGATTATCCCCTACAGCCCAGCACCCCCACCCTGGTGATCCCATGTGGAGTTTTTTTAGCTTCCTTACTTTGTAAAGCAACTAATACACACCTAACTCCACCATCCTGGTCTCTTGACAGCAATGCTTGCTGTATGGGGGACCATGTCAAGTGAGATCCTGCACTCTCCTCAGCCCTGGTACAAGCAGTCAGTTGGCTTTTGATTGTATTGTTGAAAATATCAAAACCACTTCGTGGGTGAATGTCAGTGGTGTTAATACCCTTTTCCAAGACAGGCTTTTCTAGGTATTGCCTGCATCCCATACTGAACCTTTATGATAGAAATCCTATAAATTAAAGGGGCAGGCCAGGGATGTCTATCTCAGGCTCTCTCTATCTTGCTTTAATAATCATGCTAAATGTTAAGGGCAAAGAGGAGAAGATCTGGAATTTGTCCGCCTTGTTATGGGCTGCCTGTCATTCCTCACACAGCAACACTCTGCAGAATGGGCATGTGTTTTGAGGTAGAGCTGTGAAAATATCACCTGATTGCTTGGTGCTTTGCTTTGAAAATGTTTGATCACATAGGTCTTTAGGTAGTTTTATAGCAGAAAGGGACTGGTGATATTCCTCCAGAAATCAAATTTATTTATTAACCTGATCGCTGCCGAAATCCAGCCGAAAAAAAAAGTTGTGCTGTGCATACTTAGTGTAGGAGGCATGGATACCCAGCAAATGTCAGTTTCCAGTGTGCCTGCCTAGACAGAATACTGTTACAGAAGACAGTTACTTTATTCCCACCTGGCCAATCATGGTGACCAATCCCCAAATTTAGGAAGAAGATCTAGTGGGGATTGTGGCTCCCTCCCCAGAGCAACAACAGGCAGGCAATCAGGCAGGTAAGGTTATTTAATTGCATACTGGACATTGCCTGTCCCTTTCCGCAATAAAGACATTCCTGGTCACAACTTTTGGTTTAGTTCTGCTTTGGGCTAAAGGATAGAGTAGTGTGCTTAACCCCCCCCCCCCCCACATTTTTTTGTAAAATTACTGTGTCCCCCCTTGGCTTTGCATTATCTTTGTCTATATGACTGTTCTCAGTAACCTCACAAGCGATGAGAAATCACAATTTTTTTATGCTGATTACCTAATGCTTTCATGTGCGATTTTGGCTTCCTTGCTTTGTAAAGTAACTAATACACATCTAACTCTACCATCCAGATCCCTTGACAGCATTGCTTCCTCTATCTGGGCCAGTGAGATCTTCCGCCTGTCCTTGTCAGTCCCCCACTGCCCTACAACATCACACATTACCTCCCAAAAGTCATCAGCCCTGGTACAAGCAGTGAGTTGACTTTTTATTGGATTTTTGAAAATATCAAAACCACTTCATGGGTGAATGACAGTCTGGAGTAATGCCCTTTCCTAGGCATGCTGTATTTGGATACAGACTTCCCTAATGTAATGCCTTTAGGTAATGTAAAGTAATGCCTGCATGTGATGCTGAACCTTTATGATGGAACTGGACTCCGATAAAAGAAATGGGTAGGCCATGGACAGAGGCTGGAAAAGAAAGGATTATGTTTAAGAAATAATGATTGGATTTCCTCCAATTGAGAAAAGTGTGCTCTCTGTCTTGCTGCAATATCTAATGCATATTGTAAGAAACTTAAACTAAGTGTTCTCAAACTAAGTTTTCAAGCTCAAAGTGTGAGTAAACAACTTCAGTCCAGAGGAGGAGCCTGTAAAAACTGTGCAAGACTTATGGAAAAGCCTGGCATTCAGCTTTAACAATTGTCTTATCCAAAACTACGAGTATATTTTTTGAGGCTTGCTGGTATATGGGCACTGAAATGATCGTGTTGGCAGTACAAGAGTGTAAAACACCTTGACAGTCACAAACATGAGTAAATAAAGAATCCTGTAGCTGCTGATCTTTGGAAAGATCAATAAGTAGACCTGTTGGGAAATAACCAGTGCTTGTTTTAACAGTAGAAGCAGGAACTGACTGGGCTGTCACTCTGAGACTTGACTGATTGGTTTGCTTTCTTCTTCATGCAATCGCTTGGGGCGATAATGTAAGTTGTGAGTGATCAACTCTTATGCTCCCAAATAAAAGTGCAGGAAAATGCACACTATCTTATTGGGTTAGAGGCAATATTTATTACGGCTTCCTATTTGCAGTGCTTGGCTGTGTCTTGGGCGTGAGGGGGTCATGTATGGCAGGGTTGCAAAAAGGGTGTGGGAATGAGCACTCTCAAGTGGCACTCTCTGAACCACCGGCCTTTATGTACTCCAGGCAAACTAGCAATGGATGAAATGCGGATAAGTGTTTTAACTGCTAAAGTACTTGTACCTCTTTCTATCCAGTTTGGAGATTTACACAACATAGGCAGGCCCCCAATCTGATTGCCCCTAATCTGATCTACACCTCCAGAAACTCTGGCTACTAATGTAAGACCCATGCATGCACCCTCCAATAATGGAGTGCTTTGTGCTGTCACATGGGGAGCTGAGTGCTTGGCCAGCAAATAATAGTAATTACTGACCACACGTATAGTCAGTTTTCACTTCTCTGTGCAAGGATTGGAATGATAAGAATGGGAATAGTAGAAAAAAAAAAAGAAATGGAATTTGCTTTTTGCAGAAGGGGGTGATACATTTGTTGGGATATTCACCTCTGGGGGGGTCTTCTGTTTTTTACATGCTATTCATTCACTCTATACTTCTTGGATATGCACATTATTAAATGAATAAACTGAAAGTGTGCTATTGGCTCATATCTTTGGCCCTTATTAGTGGTCTGGGATCTCTCTCAGTATTGTGCTGTTCCATTGCATAAACATAAATCAGGTGTTTATCATATTCTGTTAAAAATTAGTTGTTTCATATAGTAATTTACACATGTTTTTAATCTTCTTTAGTTGGCTAATATCTATATGGTATGTCACCAAGTCTGATGAAGCTGTCTGATGAAGCTGTCTTCTTCTGCGAAACACGTCACCACTCAATATCATGTTGAACCTTAGGATACCCTCTCCATCCTCCCTCCTACAAGGGATATACAAATTGTGAACCATGTAACTACATTACCTGAGTGCCCAATCTTTATACCTATATATTTTAACCATTGGGGAATTATTGGGTCCCCCAGGTGGCGACCACAACTATTTCTTGCCTGTGTGTTGTTTTTTTTATTTTTTTTTTATTTTTTTTATATTCTTCATGTGAATATATGTTTGTTTTTTTAGCTAATATGTGTTACAATAAGAATGTAAGTTTTATATATTCAGTATTTTTTCCTTTTTTGAGTGAGGACCAGACAAACAAATGCATGGGCAATTTAACTACTTTTCAGTCAATTTTGTTGGTATTTTTGGAGCCTTTGGTGGCTGGCTTCTGATAGGATTTTGTTCACTTTCTATATTACACTATCTATGAACAGATGTATCCACTCTGTGATCATTACCATCCCTTCAGGACTGGTCGTCCCACACTATCCATAAAGTCTATCTCTTCGACAGATATGGACGCATATAGAAATTACTACATTACTCTATAATTCATCGGACTTTCTAACAAGTGGCATACTTCTTTACCCAATCTGGATACATCCTTAATCTGTCTCCCAATGGTCTGTTGAGTGTCATATGCTTGCCTATTTCAAGGACGACTGTAACACCCAATAGGACTTTATGGCTACTAAATTATTTTCATCTATATCCTTATTTGCGATCCTATGATCCAGCGCTATATCTACTTTGGTATCTTTCACATCATTACAGCGATTCCTTTCTCACATTATGACTTTTGACTTTCCCCCTTTATTTTCATTTATATCTGCTCAATTCTCTTGATCCACTGACGAAGCCATTGATTTGGCGAAACGTGTCGGGTACTCTCGAAGACGCTTAGATTTCCTAAGTACAACTGTTTGATGCACTCTGATTTAGTATATCTTTGATTAACACTTGTTCACATGTATGTTTTATTATTTATCTATCGTCTACACCTGTATAGTTCATATGTAATGTAATATGTAACTATGAAGTAATACACTTTTAATGCAACATTACCTTACTACTGTCCTGTTTTACAAAAAAACGTTGACACAAACGCTTTAATAACATACAAATATTATGCCAGCAAAAGCCTGTCTTTTTCTTCTTTCCTCCCTATTGTCCATTACATATTTCAGGCTTGGCAAAATAGAACCTTTCTTAAAACGATATAGTGAGCAACGGACCCCCACCTTTCCATGTGCACACAGCACATTGCAACATGTACCAGCACCTATTTTATTCTCAAGGCAGTGTGCAATGCGAGAATATGTATATGCATTGTATTGCTTTGGCAATGTATCAAATCAATCATCAGGTATCAAGTTTAAGGGTAATACATGGTAAAATAAGCTTAAGAAATAATAAAAAAGTTATTGGTGGTACTTCAAGATAATAGAATGTTTGACTTTTTTGGACAGTGTACCTTTATCATTTATTATTGGAACAGGCTGGTCTCATATGGAACTGATAATCCTGTTGGCTTTATTAGAAGGTTAGTACATCATTGTCTATGCAATACTTCTCAAACTGACATTAGCCTCCACTTCCCAGGAGGTTCTGTAGTATTTGAGTGTTAAAAAGGCCCCTAGGGCATGATTGCCTTTTTTAGCTGTTTTAAAGACAAATAGGACAGACCTGACCACAAGGTGAGCAAAAACAAGCAGTGGAACCCAGGCTGTACTTCTTATGGTGTGACTGTCCCAGACTCCTCCCTGCCTTCTCCTCCCCCAGATAAGGGCTGTTAAAAAGTATTTTCTCTCCCCCCTTGCTTCATATTTCAAAACTGCTGGGAGCTACACGTCATCTAGGAGAGGGTGAGTGTGCAAAAGCAAAGGGAAACCTTCTGCTGATTCAAAGTTTGTCCTGTAGTTGATGATGGTTGGCAGCGATGAGTGCACACGTGGAGCAGAGGAGACAAAGCTGCACTCTCCAAAAACTTCTCACTTCTTCTAAAGCATTCAAATATTGCAATTCATTTTTACCAGCAGGATGTACAATAGTTCTGTTCTTTTGAAAAGCCAGCAGCTGCTTAGAAAACTGATTTTACAGACCATGTGGAGGACAGTTGTCTTTTAGCACGTGGGGGATTTTTTTTTTTGTAGTGTGACCTTGCTACAAAAAAATCTGATTATCACCAAGGATCGCTACATTTTTACACATGATTGCACAAAGTTTGATGCAATTTCAGTAGCACACTGTCAATAAAGCCCAGTGATTCACATTTTAGGAAATGTAAATACATATGTGGTCCTTATGATTTTTTTTAAATCTTGTGATTTGCATTGCAATTTCTATTTTTTATTTGTTCATTATTGTTTTTGTTATTTGTTTTGAGTGTAGCATTTGACAGGCAGGGGGGATTGGTCAGGTCAGTGGGTTGGAAAGACAAACAAAGTATCAGATTCTACAAGTAGTGACTCAGAAATGCAAGATATAGAGAAAATAGTAGGGAAGCAAAAGTAGGTATAGTGAGAAATCTGCAGGCTCTGCATCCATATGTGTGTTAAAGCCATCCACACTTTAGTGTTTTAGTGAACTACTAAAATAAATAAATAATCCAGATTGTTGCATTTTGGTTGTGTTCCCATCATGCCTTTCCTTAAGTAGGAATAAATGGAAACATGCATCAGTTGCCAGGAATGCACCACATTAGATACAACACTGTGTGACTGTACAGGAAAAAAAAATCACTATATGAATATTATTAGTATTGAAATGTCATTGTCTTATAGTGCTTTGTATTGTTTCCAAGTTTGATGATATTTCTCTATTGTCAGTAAAAGTGTATCCATTGGTTTAAACAGAATAGAAAATACAAATGTTCAAAGTCATGTCTAAGGGCCCCTTTAACACTTAACCTAATGCAGAAATACATTGCATTTGCACTTTTGTGCATCTTTTTTAATCATTCAGTGAAGAGGTACATTTAGAATAAAAATTTAGAATGCACAAATTCATTTCACAAAGTCATTTGGTTTTGTGTGTTTCCGTTTAGTTTAAACAGGATTACTTAATGAGGTTAAATGCTCATGAAATTAAGCTAGCCACATGATATTTATAGGATTTCTTCTTGAATTGCATTAAAACAAATGCATTTGGAATACATTTGAATGGAGCACAAATGGTTGGCACTTATCCTTCATGAAGGCGTTCACTACACATGCAATCTGTGCACAATCTCTTTTAGATTTTCCAGAACTGTAATAAGAGGACCTGGCCAATCTATCCAGTCAATTATTATCAGATCAGGCTGGTCAGTGCACTTTATAATTACCCTTTCTTTAGTGATGGCTTCTTTTCAATTTGGTGTGGCTTATGTAAAGACTTTTAATTGCTTTACGGGCAGAGACGGATATGGATAGATGAGATATGCTGTAATCAGTGTGGAAAAGTATTATATCAACAAGTAACATATAATGCATCCAAAATTCACTTACCCCTTCACCCTTATAATACACAATGTACCTTGCGGCATTACAGCCCTCAGTAAGGTGTGGCAGTAATGAGATTCATTAGAACTAGCACCGAAATGCACCGTAGTTGCTGACTGGATGCACCATACTGTGCTATGGTAAGAGGCGCAGGGCTACTGTTGCTGTGCATTGGCTACCCATTCTATAGCCTTTAAAATGGCATTTTTTAGGCTTCCCAGCATCCAGGTAAATGTCCAGGGACATGGGGTCACATACGCCTGGCTACACATAAAAAAAAAAAAAGTCCTCCCTTGAGCCTTTTTTCCAGTTTGGTTATTCACTTACAATGAACACAGTAGAATACAATAGAAACACATGTTCAATATTCCTAGCTTCTGAGCCATGGATGTCCAAAAAAGTGCCATGCAAATAGGATACAAACACGCAGGAAAGCATGCAATAACAATGTACAAATATCCAGCCAATGTGAAAAAAGTCTAAATAGGCTGCCCTAATGCAGTACACATAAATGTGCAAATACCACACATGTTACAAATGGCTAAAGAACAGATCATTGTAAAGAGGCCCATAAACCAGCACAGGCTGTATGCATTGTGGAAAAGTGAATCATGATGTGGGCTGCACTGTGCTTCCTAATTTTGTTAGGAATTAATGGTATTTTAGAATATTTGAAGAAATCCATTAGAGTGTACATACATAAAGCAAGAACATTTCATTCAGTGTAAGTGCTAGTAATAATTGGCATATTTGGATCAGCAAATATATTACAGTTGCTTTCCAGTAATTTTTGTTCCTCTTGCGTTCCAAACTTTCAGTGGTGAATATGTGCACAATTAGAAATCCTTTTTTTTTCTGCTGGTTTTATTTAATTCCTATCATCAATTGATGTTAATGGGGTTCTTAGGACAGTGTCTTTGGATGCATGGAGAGGTAAATTTATTAAATTAACTGTGGTGTCTGAGGGAGAGGAAGAACGTAGAAAAAATTCTGTGGCCACAGGCAGCAATAACAATGTGACTTCCCTACTTTGTCCAGAAAAACATGTTTTACCTGGCATAATACTGGAGGAACATATGTTTCTCTAGTCCTGAATGAAAACGATTTCTTTAGTGAATCAACCTGTCTTGCAGGCTCAAGAGAAAATATTTTGCTAGGCACATCTGGTCTCAACAGCTTAACCCTAAGGCTATGTTTACTGCATGATCACTCTGGTTACTACTAGCTGATGTCACTGAACCATTTCAGGTGGGAGGCTACATGTAGTTTCTCATCTGTGGCAGCTCATACTGCATGAAAAAAAGTAGCAGTAAGTCGTTCTGCCCAATGCATGCCACATGGAAACCGATATTCCTGATGCAAGTGTGAAATTGGCCTAAAGGGTCTCTAGAAATTATCTTGAATTGCGTAGGGTCAGGTAAGACTCTCTACTGGAAAATATCAAGAAGTCTTTCTTGGTCTTGTGTATGGGGTTAGAGGATTATGGGAATCTCTTAAGACCGGCATGTCCAAAGCCCGGGGGCCAATTGAGGCGCATTTTCTGATTTCCACCGACCCGCAGCCTCTGTCATCACAGGGAATCCCCTACGTTTTTATAGTGGGCGTGTGCTGTGTGGAACCCACATGGACCACACCCATTCTGATTCCAAGAACGTGCTCTGCACAGAGCCCGCACTGACACCGGACTCTGTGCACTGGGAATCCCTCACATCACCCTGGTGGACGTGTGCTGTGCAGGACTCGCACAGACCACGCCTGCACTAACCCTGGTTCGTGGGGGGTGTTCTCCCACACATTTTCACCTTACCAAATCTGCAAAAAGTTTAGACACTCCTGCCTTAAGATGACCTTGTTGTCAAACCATTCTATTTAGTAGTAATTTCCTTGATTCTATGTGCATAAGTCCCCATTGTGTAGACATCCAAAGGACCTAAGACTGTTGCTGGGTGCCGCCATCTTGAATAAATCCTAATATATATGGTTCTTTAGCCGTATGCCTGGATTGTATTCCCTAGACAATATAATGAAAGCTAAACATCATAATACTGACATATATACAACAATTCATCTAATCTAGGTTCAAGACAAGGTACATTTGGCAACCACCACTGACCTCTCGTCCACATCTGGATTTGGTCCATAAGCTGCAAGCATTTATGCTGACCTAATGAAACCATGAAAGTTAGAGGTTATATTGCTACCTATAAAAGTAAACGGCTGATGGCTTAAGAACTTAGGTCAGAGGGCAAACATCCAAATTTTGCGCAATCCTAGAATAAACATTGTGAAAGGGAATTCCTACTTTATTTTTCTAAACCTTTCTGTAAGTCTTCTATGCTCCCACGCTTTTTTCTCCCCTTTCCTTGTAAAAGAAGTTATACTTGCCCAAATCCTTTGCCATTGGTGATTCCAGCTGAAGTCATCTCCTTGTGATGATTTTATGCCGCTGGATGGTGAGAGGGCCCTATCCCTGCAAATACCAAATGACCGTGTCACACAGGTAGTGACATTGCCTCCAGAAAAAGGACCCTCGTCCTGTAAGAAGAAGACTATGTACACATGTGCAATATTTGTCATTGGAAATGATCTTTCACGATCCTTTCCAACGAAAAACGACTGCATGATGCATGAATGAGTGCTGTACATGGAGCACAGTTCTGCTCTATGAAGAGGGGAAGGGGAGAATGATGGGGTGGCACCCCGCTGTGTCCTCACCCCTTCACATTCATTACGGTCGTCCGACTGACGAGCCCTGAGCCGGTTATCGGACGAAAACCATTGCGCGTGTGTACGTAGCCTAAAGCTACCTACACACGTGCAATTATTGTCTTTGGAAAGACTCTTTCACAATCCTTTCCAACGACTAAGGACTGCGCGATGCATGAACGAGTGCTGTACATATTGCACCGTTCTGCTCGATGGAGATGGGAGAACGACGAAACGGCACCCTGCTGCGCGCTCTACCCCTTCCCTTGCATTGGGATCGTTCGTTGTCCATCGTCTGTGGATCTGCCAGGACGGTCATTGGGTGATGGATGATGGTAATTGTACACACGCCAGATCCTCGTCTGATATCTGCCCTGAGCCGATTATCGGGCGAGAATCCCTGGACGTGTGTACCCAGTCTAAAGCTGCGTACACACTTCCAATTTTTATCGTTCAAAATGAACGACGAACGATCGATTGGGCAAAAATCGTTCGTAAAAAAAGTAACCAATGACGCCGACGAACGAGGAAAGTCGTTGGAAATGAACGACCGGACCAGCGGATCAGATTGGACGACGATCGTTGACCATCGTTCATGTGTACGATCGTTCATTGATCGTCCATGGTCTGAGCATGCGTGATGAACGAACGTTCCTGTGGTGCACGTAACTTCCTGTATCGTTCAAACGATCGCATCTATTGTGTGTACAATATCTACGAACGATCGTGTCGTTATCTGTATGTACAGAATCGGTGCTATACGATCGTTCGCAGATATCGTGCATGATCGTTCGTCGTTCGTTTACCAACGATAATAATTGGAAGTGTGTACGTAGCTTAAGACTGGAGCATCACTCATCTGTTGTTTTAGGTGTGTGAAATAGGCGGTCAGGTTGAAGAAATTAGGAGACAGCTATGTGTCTGGTGTTAGCTTTGTCCTGAAGATAAGCTTCAATACACATAGCCGACAGGAAGTTGAAGACTTCCAGGTCATGGCTTTCTATGTTATCTCTGATGCCTTCTTATCATTGGTGTCCTTAGAAGCCCTTCATCTGCTCTCCTGCAGTTGCAAAGTCTTTTGAATACAAAGAATGAGTGAAGCATGGAGCCTTGAAAAACCAAGTCCTGGAACAGAAGAGTAGATCCAATGCCAATTTTTCTAATGGCTGAACAGTTTTGCAGCTGGAACTATTACATCTGTATTACAGAAAGAGTAATAATAAAAAAAAGTTTATAACAGACTTTGAGGTTTTTGATATTGTATTTACTCAATGTGAGCGTTTTTGTTGTCTGCAGTGGGATTGTTAGTCAGCTGTGCATTGGGAAATATCTTTGCTCAGTGAAAGAATGTGATGTCCAATCGATGAAGTTACAATAACTTCCTGAACTTTATACATATTACATATCATTACATAATACAGGTTACACAAACGCTTCTATCCATCAGGTTCAGCCTGTCATCATAACTCCCATGGTTTTAGTCCACAGGAAAGTAACTGCTCACAATGTTCTGTATAAAATGGTTTCCATATTACACCCCAATAGTTATAACAGTTCATAGTTGTGAAGGAATCATCTATTTGTATTCCTTTATTGAAGCTGAAGTTTTTTTTTCTTACTATTGGTTCCTCCTATCCCCTATATGTCAATGAAAATGTTCAGTAAAAATGTTTCTATTTTCATTATGTGGACTTTGCTTTTCTATGAAATGCAAGCACATCATGGCGAGTAAGAGTGGCTGACAGGGTGCTGCCAAGTCCTTAGTGCCTTAGTAGTTTTTGTTTCTAAGAATCCTCACCTTTTCTGCAAGCAGCAGGCTGGCTCTTGGAGGAGGTATGCAGATATTAAAAGACTTGATGGATGGTTGTCATTCTGGAAGAGTGGCCGTTTTTTAGATCTTTTCTGCATCTTTTTTTAGGTCTTTTTTGCATCCGGACATCCTTTGTAATACTTTGTGTAATCTTGAGCTTCCATGGTTAAACAATTCCCTAAATGAAGGGAGTGAACCAGGGACAGTTAGGTTGGGGAGGAAATGGCTAGATGACGATTAATGTTATTCAGCCCGGAAATTAGGTTGGCTCTCTCTGACTTGCATCTTCTAATGTATACTAAGAGAAGCTGACTGTGGGATGTAAAACCAGAGTCTTTTTATTCTGTAATTATGATAAAATGTTCATTTTCAAAATCTAAAGCTACGTGCCACACGTCAAATTTTTCTCGCCTGATAATCGGCTTTCGGACGGATATTGAGCGAGAATCTGGCGTGTGTACAGCCCGTGACGTTCATCGTCAGTGGATCCATCCTGGCGGATCCATGAACGACGAGCGATCCTAATGCAAGGGAAGGGGGAGAATGCGCAGCAGGGTGCCGCTCCGTCGCTCCCCCCCTCCCCTCTCCATAGAGCAGAACGGTGCTGTATGTACAGCACTCGTTTATGCATCGTGCGGTTCTTATCATTGGAAAGGATCCTGAAAGATCCTTTACAACCACAAGAATTGCATGTGTGTATGCGGCTTTAAAAAAGTTTTTGAGTATATTTAAAGTGTACTTGCACTCAAGAACATAAATGTAAAATATATTGCAGCCTAACAGCCATTAAATGTGGTAGCCACAATAGTTTTCTTTATCCAATGCTTTTCATTTGTTTTCAACTGGTAATACTTTCAGTAGCACACTTTCTGTCCTTGGGTGACAACTACCTCTGTGTACTGGATCTATAGAGGAGCAAGGTTGTCACTCTATAAAAATACTACAGAATATTTCTTCACCTTTCCCATCACATAGGGAGGGGGTATTCTGTAACCCACAGAGGAAACATTACCAACTGATAAAGGCAACGCACAGGCAGAACCCAGAGGAAGTTATCAGTTGAAAAGACAGGACAAACAGGTAATTTTTGGTCTTTTTAAACAGATACAACAAAACATTTTTAATGATAAAGCCTGGAAGTAAAAAAAGGGAAATTCATCATTCTGTTGTTTCACTTTAAAGCCCTAAAAAGTATAGGGAGTGACATTGCTGACTATTTTTTCTAAAAAGATAGTTGTCTGTTCGTTATGTTGATGCCTGCCCATTATTTTGATGAAATATATATTTTTTTTCTTTGAGGGTTGTTCACATCTACCTATGTCCTGGTCCCGTTTGGAAATCGGCTGTTTACACAGTTATATACATCTTATTGGGTGCAAAATTATGGCTCATTGCCTCTTAAGATCCCACTCATCCACCAATTGGTGCCATACTCGCCCTCCCCTGCAGTACTGTTTGTAGCCCTAAATATAGTCCCAAACTCTGTTTGCTCTGATGACAGAGTTTACATAGAATTAATAGCCATCTTAGTTCTTCCATGTCCTGTTTATTGGGAAGAATGGAGAGAGCTCAAAATCTTTTAAATGACCATAAGTACCGGGGATATCCGAGGGCTTCAACAGATGAACAGAGCTGTGGGGGAGCAAAGTGTCAGGTTCCTTAGGAGAACTGCAACGTCAAGCTTAATACTAACTTTGCTCATATGGAAACTGTCAGCCCTGTTCATTTACAAACCTTTCCTTTTGTCTTCTAGGTTTATGAGACAAGTGTCCTGATTACAGAATGGCTCCAGCAGCAGGAACTGACCTTGGTTACACCCCACCAGATGGAGGATGGGGATGGGTGGTCGTTGTGGGGGCTTTTATATCCATGGGGTTCTCCTATGCCTTTTCTAAAGCAGTCACTGTGTTCTTCAAGGAAATCCAAGAGTACTTTGGGGCCTCAAAGAGTGAAATAGCCTGGATTTCCTCTCTACTGCTTGCCTGCATGTATGCTGGAGGTACGTAAATATCAAACAATTCAACAAATAGCCTGTAGGATGTTAAAAATTTGCATTGACTTGTTATAAAGTTGAACTTTGGCAGCTATCTTGCAGAAATACTTGTTTGTGTTATTCATCCCATTTCACTTTTGCCTTCCTTAAAAAGTTACTTGAAAGTCATCTCCACCCAAAGCTGATATTTGAGCTTTGGAAAACACTGGTGTTTGAGTTACCTGTCAGATCACAATGCAATTGTTGATGAATCAAATAGAAAACAGAAAAGGGCACCTTGGAATTTTTCATCAGGTTTGGTTGGGTTGACTTGGATACCATTGCCTTGCAGTCATTCAAAACCATCATTATGTGTATATGAATGATTTGCAATTTCAACACAAGCAATTACAAATTAAATCAAATCAGCAAGTTTTTAACCACCTTCTATTCGTCTGGGATTAGAGATGTAGGCATTGCCTGGGTTTGGTTTGTTCTGGGCTCTGCAAATTTTCAATTTTCATTGAAGTTTGATGAACCTAATGTTAATGCTGAACCCCAATGAGACAATCCAGTGTTGTTCAGATACACAGACAGCAGGGTCTGGTGGTTGTTAGTGTGGTTCATGATAACTTAATGAACTGATTCTGATGACCACCAGCTAATGGGAACACTATGGGTCACAAACAGTGGAAGTTTCAGCTGAACCTAGAGGGCATAGTGGAGACTTACCTTGTTCATACTAACGTGTATTGGGTGGTAAACAAGCGGTGTTAAAGGTGCCTTTGCATTGCAAACTACCATTCCTACACTGGGCCCCACCCAGGTTATTTGACCTTCTTTTCAATAATACTTGTAACATTTATTGATGTTTACCATGATGGACTTTGAGTATCAGTTACACTGTCCTTTGTTATGTACACAAAGTTTACCTTTTCTTAATTTACTGTCCACAGAATTCCTAAAGAAGTTTCTCTGGCTTGACAAATTTTAACACGTTTGTTCCTTCTTACAAAAACAAAAACTCTTTCCTATTAGCCCTGGAGACTACCATACAATGTCACAACTCCAGTATTCAAAACACGTACTGCTACCGTGCAAAATACAACCCCAAAATAATTCCCCAAAATAGAAAGTGATTTAGTCAAATGTGTAGATGAAGCAAATGTTTGAACTGGAGAACTTATTGGACAAACAACGTCAAATCATGAACTCTTTTGAAACCATGTAATTATTTTTTGGCAAGTTCTCTTTTAAGTCTTACTTGATACGCTCTATAAGTTGGTAATGGCTAACATGACTCCCTGCCATTCATTGTATACTATATATTTCCCAAATTTTTTTTATAATGGAGGATGAGTATCACTATCTACTATGCAGTGCATTGTGTGGCTCATACATAAAATGTGGGTCATAGTGTGAATCCCTCACATGTAATGCATGTTATAGCAATGCAATAGTGCAGGGGTCCCCAACCACCAGGCCATGGGCTGTGCCAAACTGCACCACAGCTGTCCTTGTGGGCTGTAGTCTTCCATGTCTTCCATGTCTTCCAATCAAAAAAGCTGGTATGCTTGTTGAGAAGACATGCAAAAAAGATTTAGTGAGCACTGCAAATCTGGTCTTAGTAACCTAATTTATTGGGTTCTTACTGCATATAAAGGGTTTTCACTTTTCTGATCTGCATGTTAATTCCTTAGAAGTTCTAAAGCTAAAGGGTCATCATAACAACCATAGAATTACCATTTCCATAAGGAGGTTGGCAAAAGCAGCCACCATAATGTCCCTTAACTATCAAGACCTTTGCATTGCAGAAACACAGGCGTGTTCCAATGCTCTGAGGATGTGCAATTTCATACAATGGGCCTGAATTATTAAAGCTCTTCAAGACTGGAGAAGATAGACTATTATGGGAGAACCTAGATGATCCAGCACACCTTGAATGAATCTGTTTCAGGATTGAAACATTTTCCAAATATGAAATTTATTTTATGAAATCTATTCCAGGCTCCAAGTTCTCCCATGATAATCTTCTTCAGGTTTGAAGAGTTTTAATAAATCAGGCCTATTGTGTCAGGCAAGCTGCCTAACACCCTGTAAGACATGTATGCACCTTTTTTTTTTTTTTTTTTTTTTTTTTTTTTAGTACCACACTGCACAATGACTGTGTTCCTTTATATTTTTTTTTTAAGAATTACTAGCACTATGCCAAACAAATGCAGTGAAGTGTGGATGCACATTTCTATTCCTGTAGATTTTATCCTCCGTTCCCAAGTTCTTCTGTAAGCAGTTGCATTTCTACCGGTGCTCAGCTCACATAAGTTTTCCAGAGAAATGATTATCTCAGCAGTCAGATTTACAGTTCTCAATTCATTTGTAAGCATAAATAATTCATGGGCATTATATACATTACACAAGTATCATGCAGTCGGATTGATTAGTGGTAAAGTTAGTGGAAAAGTTCCAGCAGACACAGCAGGGTCCGGTTGGTGGAAAGTTAATCAGCCCCTTGTGTATATTTGCACAGCTGGAAGTAATTGTGGATATAGAGGGGGTTAATCTATTTAAAGGGATTACTTCACATAATGAACAAAAATTTAGCTCCTCACACTAGAGCTTCTACATGAACTCATTTGTGTGTTCTGCAGAGCTGAACTGTGACATTTTATTTCAGTAAGGAAGATAAAATGTATCCAAAGCAAAATATTTCCCATACCAACAACTTGCACTAACCAGTGCACCATATGGGCAATCCCCTCAAGCAAGAGCTTTGAATAATATATGAAAATAAAAGAGGAGGCCGCTTTATTGCATAACTTCAAGCACATTGTTTAAATACAGTACAGGTAAACTCTGAATTGCATTGAGTTTGCTAAAGCACTGTAAATTATAAACAATTGCCACCTTTTAAGATAAAATACTTGTCATAATTCTATAGTGCTGCAGTTGTCTTGCAAACTCTACAACGATTGCTGTAATCGCTTTGAGACATTTCTCAGGGTGTTTTTTTCTGATTGATACAACAATGGATCATGCTTGCCAGGTGTGTCCTAAAGTGGCTACCTGTAGTTTCCATTGGAAGCCTGACAGCATGAGAATGCAGGGGTACCATTGGGAGACAAGAAAAGAGAACTGCCATACATGAAGAATCTTCATGAAAGATCGTCTAGGAAAAGGTAAGAGGGAATCTTCCATTAAAAATTTTATATAATCTAGACCTTAAAGGAGACATTCTGTGGCTTTAGAGATATCCTTCAGATTTGTTACTGGAAGAAAAAGTAAATGAAAAGGTAAAGGTAAACCTTTAAGGAGTCATAACTATTCCCTACTTTAAAATTAAAAGTTCTGGCTTTACTAAGACTCATTCCCACTATTGCATCCGTAACACAGAGAACAGTGCATGCATTATTGCAAAGTGCAGAAATTGACATCACACTTGTGTTGGTGCACTGCATTGCCATCAATTTTTGATGGCAAATCAAACTGCAACCAGCATGCAGTAACTCTGTCATGGACACTTTCAATGCATTATATTTCTGTGCATTGGACAGCCTATTCAAATGCAATGCATATTAACATGAATGGCAACACAAGTACATTTTTTAAAATGCATCTCATCTCTTTAATGCATATTTAAACAGCCTAAAATATGTGGTGAGGTTTTTATGAGATTTTAGCTTGTGCAGGAGTTCATTTATGTCAACATATACAAAAACTGTACTTTGAACTGTGCAATGTACATTGTTCAGTGCACAGCTTGTAAAAGATTGGAACAGGTACATATGAATCCTTTATTGCAAAAGAGATATATTTTGTCTCTTGTGCAATAAAAACCCTGCCGTTCACACATTTTTATTTTACATCCCTCTTCAAATTTTTCATTTAAATATTTCTTTCTTTCTTTAAATTGTTTTATTGGCCAAAATAGTTATGCTCACCTTGGTGATAACACCAACTTCTGCATATAAAACATTTCCCTGTGTATTAACTGTCTTTAACCAAAACGCAGAACTGTAGTGGAACCAATAAAACCAGAACACGCTGTGTATACAAGCAGTGGTGCATGTCCGTTGAATTTTACTGGTACCCTCACACTGGACTCGCATACGTTTGCCAAACATACCCCTGTAATAAAGAATGCATGCATTACTTTGTGTCTTGGGCATGTGCAGTATGGGCCAATAATATTAAATCTGCATGATCTATAGGCATTCAATTGTTGTTGAGTACTAAACATTGGCGGGTTTATTCTCTGTTACAAGGAAGCATAACCTTATTTTCCTCACACTGAACAGTCCTTCCTGATTTCCCTCTCTATAAAGCTGCTGCCATGTCCCTCCAAGCACTGGAAGGGTAACCTAGGTCTGTGCAGTTATCACAGGATTATGAATAATATCATCCTGGCAGATCTGCTGAGAGAGGCAAGACAAGGAGCGTCTAGTACAAACATTCTGTGAGCTTTAGATCTCTGTAAAATGTTTATTGGTTAAGAGCAAGGGAAATATAGCTGACACATTCTTTGGGAACAAGCCTCTCCCTTCTTTAGGGCTTCAGGAGTTTTGTTCTAGCCATGAGACCATATGGTGGTTTTCTCCATTTCTTGACATGGGACTACATAAAAAGTGTCTCCAAGTCAAAACTTGGACCAGGTCTAGGTTCCTCTTGGCCATCTACTAATGAATGGGCAATTCCTCTAAAATGACAGCTGACCATGACCCATATACATTGAGTGCTGGGCTCAAATCTTCCAGATAAACATCATCCTGGCAATTAGAGGTCCTTGAGTTACCTTAAAGTTGCCAGAAATAGGAAATTGGCAGACAGAAAGCAGTGATTGAGTGATCCCAATAGAATAATATGTTAACGAACAATAAGGTGTACTCTCTTGCTCTTTCCTGAAGACAATACAACGAAAGGTGATATTTTACCTTTTTGATTATATAAATTGTGGTGCACTTAAAGAGTGGTGCCTATGATAGCATGGGGTCACATCACTCATAACCACATAAAGTCTGCAGCATTGTTTTTATACAAATATTTTTGTTTCTGAACATCAATTTGTCAGTGATATGATACTAATTTGATCATCAACTACTATTTAAACAAAAATACAGATATATAGATGCGTTACTAATAATGCTCTGTCCTTCTGATGAAGCCTACTGGTGAAACGCGTTAAGGACTGTAAAAGCTAAATTGTATCAATACAATCTTTGGATTGTTCAATTACAGTTTTGTGTGTATGTGTGTGTGTGTGTGTATATATATATATGTGTGTGTATATATATATATATATATATATATATATATATATTATACAAGCTACTGTACAGTTATAGTACCTTTCCCAATTTTTAAAACATTTTTTAACAGATTTTTTTAAAGTTTATTATTAAATGTATTAATTTTATTTATATATATATATATATATATATATATATATATGACATATTTTAAATCTGCAATGGGAGAGTGGGCAGGGTTATGTCATAATGAAATCACTCTGGGGGAGGTTTCTCCCCTTTGAGTGACACCCGGCTCCCAGCTCATGCGCAGTCAGGAGCCTGTGGGTTTAGTGGTCCGCGGAACCGAAAAGGTTGGCGACCACTGTACTACACCCTTGTTTGGACATATTTACATAAGGTACAGGTCTACAATATAGAAAACAAAAATTTCATAAAAAACAGTACCACTTTTAGTACAGAAATCGAGACATCAGTGAAACGCCCAGGAGGTAAAATAAGTTCCTCCCAGATTATCCATCTGAAGTCTAGGAATTAGGATGGATGTCCAACATGGAGATCCCAACAGCAAGATACATTTAAAGAATGCAGCAGTGTTCTTTTTTTCTTGCAGGACAAACATTGAACTGGTGAATCACAATATATTCATTATTAATTTATAAACACTTGTACAAGACATAGTTATTTCTAAATATTTTCTAAATTAAATTAAAAAAAATAAAATAAAACTATATATTGGATGTCCCCATTTTTTAGGCCCCTGAAATTGATGTTATATTGTTAAGCTTCTACGTACATTTCTCCTATGCCACTCCAAGGCTCGTACACATTTTGATTCTTGTTTTTCTTATCCAAGTCATAAATTATATTATTTATAGTCATAAATTGGAAATCTTATCTGCAAGATAAAAACAACCACTAACACACCTTTTATCAATCCAAACATAGAATGGCCTGGAGGTTTTTGATGATTTACAAAATGGCCCTTTATCCTGATGTTTTTGTGTACACACAAGGATATTTTACTTGGCTTTACAAATAAGGTGAAGAGGTGTAGGTATTTCCTCCTATTTATTACATTTATTGAATTAATTTAATAAAAATAAGAGTTTTATTTGCACATGATTGGATGGTTGAAGTTAACAGTTTCACCTTATTTAAGCCTCTAAACAGCTTCTAATTCTGCTCCTCATCGTTTTTACCCCTGAGGAACCTTTAAAAAAAAATGTTCATGTCTTGGGAAACCCCTAAAAATACCATTTTAATTGGGGAGGGCTCTTAAATGGTGGGCAGAGGAAAGAATGTCCCCTTAAAGTGGGTGATAGAATACAACCTTTATAGATGACAAAAAAACAACATTACAACCATGCAGCTGACTCTACAGACATCAACTATGCAGACATCATCAAATGGGAAGGCAATCAGCCACAGTCCAGGGAACTGCTTGTAACCTCTTGGAAATGGCTGTCCCAATTGTCTATTAGATTTATTCTCATGATCTGCATAGAACATCATGTATCTCACTTTGATATGCAAACCTTGCTAGGGCAGTAATTCTTACATTGTGATAGGTTGTGGGAACCTAAGAGAGTAAAGCTGCGTACACACATCAGATTTTTCTCGCCCGATAATCGGCATCGGCCAGATATCAGGCGAGAATCTGGCGTGTGTACAGTCGGCATCGTTCATCGTCCGTGGATCCGTCCTGGTGGATCCACGAACGACGAGTGATCCTAATGCAAGGGAAGGGGGAGAGCGCGCAGCAGGGTGCCGCTCCATCGCTCTCCCCCTCCCCTCTCCATAGAGCAGAACGGTGCTGTATGTACAGCACCGTTCATGCATCGTGTAGTCCTTTGTCGTTGGAAAGGATCGTGAAAGATCCTTTCCAACGACAATAATTGCACATGTGTACGCAGCTTAACTGTTGCATTGCACGCTACCTGTGTTTGTGCAAAATGATTACCTTCTTTTTTTATGGTACCCCAACACACACAGACTAAAATGGCATTTCTGCCTGGTAAACCTGCAAATAACATGCTTCCTGTCCAAGGTTAACAATGCTCATTGAAAAGGAGTCTTGGTTGTCCCAATAGGTTGTTCTCCTGATTTGGACTTCTAACACCTCCTGTGTTTTTCATCTACATTACATGGGGACAGGGAATTCCAGGAAACTTGATTTTTTGGCAGGTTTAACATATATAGTTTCTGTAATTGCTGAAAAAGTTCTTGAGTCAGGAAATCTATTAAATTGATGTGTTTCATATATGACCGAAGCTCACCTTTCATCTGAAAACATGGGAAGAGAACTTTCTTTACAGGGTAATGACACTAAAATGAATGGATAGAGCTAAGATTGATCAAAGGCAGGGAAACTACATCATGACTCAGCAGAGAATTACCAGAATGAATGAAAATATAATTACAGAAGGTCATCAGGGAAGACTCATGTGGCCATTTTTGCCTATTGAGCTTATCTGTAATATCACCAATGTGGATATTTATGGCTTATAGCATATATACATCAAAATAGAAATCTATACAAATAGGGTATGGCTCTCGGAACTCTTCTGTGTCATTTCATGTTCCCTCATGTAATTACCACCATATTTTTGCCAAAAATCGTTACCACTGAACTCCTTGGAGATATTAAAACACATTACTTAATGCATTTATGTATCCATTAAGAAATCATTAAATGTGTGTTTTAAATGCAACTAATCAAAGTACCCAAATCTCTCTCCTCAGCCTCTAATAATGATTGAGATACAGAGAGACAGGGGTACACCAATGTCATTTAGTGATTTCCATGTTGGACCTCTAAATGGCCAATTGAGAATGACCACTGTCATTCATTGAACAGAACGGCACTGTGTGTACAGCACTCATTAATCTGTTACAGAAAATGATCATGAACGATCATTCCCAGTGACTATTTTCTTAAGCCCATTGGGCATCTGTACGGGGCTTAAGGTTTCAACAGCTCTGTCATTAAAACTATAGAAATGTTTTTGTTTACTCCAGAGTTTCCTTTAATATGTGTAAAATAAACCTCTAAACAAGACAAAGTTCTTTCATAAATGTTATAAATGGACCCATTGTCACCCAAAACCCTCAGCTATATTACAGCTGCACAGAACTTCTATAGCATTCTTAAGAATTACTGAGCTTAAAGTGGATTAGTGTAATAATTCTGAGAAAGGCATCTCATATCCGGAAACATACAGACATGTAGAGGTAAGATTTGGATTTTACTGATGACTGTAATATTTGTGATGGTGGCTGAGTACACCTTCACTTACTAAGCTGTAATAATACCTTCTAGCCAAAGCTAGAAATTAAATTAATTGTAGGTAAAGCGAGGTCTGAAAATTTACTTTTTTAAATTAAACATAAAGTCCAAAAGTACAGATGTGCTATAGGTATCACCTAGAAATGAGTGAAACAAAACACTTTTTTCCAAAAACTGTCAAGCAGGTCCTGCGACAGGTGATGCAAAAAAATAACTGTACCTGCCTGATTACAAATTTTTAAATACACTGAGCTGTCCTCGTTCCATTGTCCTTGTGCCATCTTCTTTGTAAATATTGATTCATCCAAACACATTTCTGATCTGATCCTGTTT
This sequence comes from Pyxicephalus adspersus, assembly GCF_032062135.1. Taxonomy (NCBI): domain Eukaryota; kingdom Metazoa; phylum Chordata; class Amphibia; order Anura; family Pyxicephalidae; genus Pyxicephalus; species Pyxicephalus adspersus. Next base: position 56,991,969 of record NC_092865.1, on the reverse strand, counting down.
CTGATCTTTGGCCATCTTGATTGGCCAGGCTGGCATGATATAAATCTCACGCAGGTGTGTGGGAGTTTATTGAGTCCCAGCAGCTACAGGGTAAGCTGGGATACGCAATTTTGACAAAGGTAGAAAGCAAATGTTTAAGTATGTTTAGTTGCAGAAGAGACATCACTTGTTCTTTTCTGCAATAAAGCCCTGCCTGATTGCAAAGTCTTAAGGTGGAACTTTAGTTTTGTCTTAAATTTGCTTTAAAATTAGTATACTTCTTGTGCCTTCAGCCTCATATATGCACTTTGGGATTATCTATAGCACTGCTATTTCTAACTACTAGTCTTATGAGATTAGGGGTATGATTTAGGTTATAAGTAAAAAGACCCCTTTGCAATGTACATAGTTGCATATACCATATAAAAAATGTGAAGAAATCCCTATAAGGCAATGATCCCCAACCTTTTGGAGCTCCCAGACAAATAAATCCACGGACTACGGGCCACACAAGCGCAGGGAGTCGTGTGTCACTCAAAGGGAAAGAATCTTTCACCAGAGTGACCTCATGATGCCACAACCAGCCTACTCTTCCAGCACAGGTCTGAGCCTGGGATGGGAGAGTGGGTGGGTTGTGTCCAGAGAGACAACCTGCCTACCTCCCTGTGATGCATATGGGAGACATGGTCAGCGGCTCTGGCCGGTGTGCCCCCACAGCAGGGTCCTTCTCCTGACAAGTTCGTAGCTTTATCTTGCCTTTTTTGGAGGGTACACCTTCTACAGTACATGTCCTCCTAAATACCAAGGTGTAATGACCTCATGTTCAGTGACCCAAAGCATCAATAGGTTTTTTAGTTTTATTGCTCACTTAGCTGTGGGCAGGTTACCACAATGGTGAAATCTCCACTTCAGAGGCTTTATAGTGACTATGAAAAGACATTGGATGATTAAACTCACTGGCATGCACTCATAACTTAAATATTGTTTGGATAGAAGCCACCAATTTTTATGAAGCACGGGTATATTGGTTGTGTGATCATCCAAGGTCAGCAGAATTCCATGAAATGAATTAAAGTAAACCTGTTATGAGAGAAAGGGGTATTGCCATTGCTGAGATACTCCTGATTGTAGTTGCCTTGCTGTTATACTGATCTACTGGCTTCAATACTTTATTGATTTATTACCCTGGATCAAAAGTGAAAAGGCGTTATCTACTGTAAAAACAAGTTCTAGGTCACTGACTCAGCATGACAAATGGCATTTTTGGAGAGTTTAAATCGAGCAGCAATATGTTTCTCTCCTTATTCTCCAGTTTACTTAATAAAAAAAAAAAAAAAACGAAAAAAAAAAAATAGTCCAGGCATATTACTCAAATCAAGTCACTAATCTTCCCAAGGAATTGGAAGATGGGGCTGGTCCTCATTCTTGAAGCAAAAGCCCATTATGATTGATCGAAGAAAACAAGGATGAAACAACCCAGAAAGCCATTCTTTGCAGCATTCAGGACCTACTCACCATAGTAGAGGAGCCAGAATGGGGCCAAACTGGTGGTGTGGCTTTAATGTCTATGGATAGCCAACACTTTATGTATTGAATGGGGAAGGATTTAAACTGATGTTGGGTAGATTTCCAGTGAATAAAACCAGAATTTGTTAATTCTTCCTTTATACAGGTATCATCAGAACCAGTGGCTCCATTAGAAGGCATACTCATACCTCTTTGGTGACGTGTGAAATGTGGGGTTTTAATATTACATAATATTTATATAGCACCATCATATTATGCAGCACTGTACAGAGTCCATAGTCATGTCACTAGCTGTCCCTCAAAGGAGCTCACAATTTAATGTCCCTACCTCAGTCATATGTCTTTAATACAGTCTACGGTCAATTTTAGGGGGAAGCCAATTAACCTAACTGGATGTTTTTGGGGTGTGGGAGGATACCCACACAAACATGTGGAGAACATACAAACTCCATGCAGATAGTGCCCTGGCCAAGATTCAAACCTGGAACTCAGCACTGCAAAGGCCAGAACACTTACCTCTTAGCCACCGTGTTTGTTCAAGGTTTCTCATAGTCAAGGGTCATGGAGACACAGTGGGCATCATCTCACCCTTCACTACTCTAGCCAAACCTAAAAACTCTGTTTTAGTGCACTATATGTTTATCTCTCCACCTACATAGACTTTTACTAAAGAATATTTCTTGATCATATATAGTATTGCTTTTGGAAGTTGGGCAAAACTGGGTCAGATATTAAACATTTATTTAGTTTCATAAAAGCAAGTTTTGGCCCCTGACAATCACCAGGCAATGGGAGCAATTCTTGCTGTAATTCTTCACAACAGGCTTAAAGCCCAATCTTTCTATGAGTATCAATCAGTTTGAATCTGTAAAGTACACAGTGAGTAGCTCCTGCCTGTTTCATACATTTAAAATGTATTTGCACATTGGTTGTAACTTCATTTCATATTTAATATTTCAAATCCAAATGTTTGCATCAATTTGTCTCAAAATTTGTCTCTTTCATACTCCGTATTTATCATCCATACACTAACCGCTGTTTTATTCCTTTAGTATAGGGGGTTACATTTTTGTAAAGGTAGGACTATAACCTAATAGTGTTCTTGCCTATTCTTTGTAGTACATTTTTGGATGGGGAGGGTCTATGAAGCACTTGTAAAACCATATACATTGGACAGCAAGCTTCACAGACTTCTTCTTTTCCTGCTAGTACCTTAGTTTTAAATACTGCTTGATGGTCCTTCTATATACTACAGAGGATAGTATAATGTGGGTAGCATCTGAATTATTTTGGGTATTCCTTTTAAACAACAATACTCTTAATTCTCCTAAATAATTTGGCAAGGCAGATTGGGAAGTCTCCCTGCTGGGTTATATAGTGTTTAGTGCAATACGTTATTGCTAGTTAATTGCTACTTTGTCCAGTATTGTATTTTGAAGACAATACTGTAAAAGTGTCAGTCTGTCTTCTGCATGTGAATGTAGTTTAGGTGATAATAAATGCTGCAAAGCACCTAAATGAACAAGCAAAAAGATATGAAAGTAGATTGTTTGCCCACCAAATGTCCCTAAAAACTCCGGCTCTAAAAATTGATTTGCCAATGGTCACACATTGCAGTCAAGTTGTACATTTTACTGAAGATCAGTGCAAGGGGCTCCCTTACCATTTCTTTGATTTAATATCCTTTCAGGCAGGGTAAGGTTGGAAAATCTTCCCAAAATACTGAAGCCAGTTACCAAAAGACCAACAATGTGACACTGATCTAAAAACCATATAAAGAAATGTGCTAAGGGAACGGAGTGCCAATTCCTGGCAGTGGGCACAGTGCAGTGGGTCAACTAGCATAAGAGAAGGTTTAAGTTGAAGAGTTTCAGGGCATCAATCCAGGGCCTAATGGCCCATCTAAAAGAATATGTTCTGCCTTGGGGAAGGTCCATATACTACATTTTCATCATTTAAAGGATCAAATGTAAGCAAAATGTGCCTCTGTAGTCAATGCTGAATAAATGAAATATTCAGTAGAAATGAGCTTTTCTTCAGATTTTTGAGTAAAGTCTTTGAATACCGTTGGAACTTTTCTCTGATGGTTAGTACCGGTAGTAGTGCATGTGCTTGGATCATTCCTAACAGAATGCCTCTGTAAGTTGTTGATACCAGCAGTTTCTGCTTCCTGTTGCCCCAGTCAGCAAACTTTAACTTCAACTGAGTGAAGGAAGGTGAGTTTATTTAGAAAATAGTTAACATGCAGGTAACCTAAAGATGACTGAAGATCAGCAAACAAGAAGAGGAGCAAAGGAAAATGTCATAGCCTGTGGAGGAAAAGGGGGTTTTAAAAAAAAATTGTGATCAGGCTGGTAAGGTTATTTGATTGGATAAAGGGACATGTATGTCCTTTCTTCAGTAAAGGACCTGCCCACTCCCAAGTTTTTATATTTTAACTTGAATCCCACTTTAGGTAAGGTGTGGTTTACAAATACTCATAACATGCCCTGGTTTTATGGAAATTCCTGGCTCTGTATGTGGTCGTCAAGGACTGAAGTTGGACATCCCAAAACTTGAAAGTCCCATCTCCATATAACACTGGTGTTTCCTTTCAGTATTACACTACCTGTTCTCCTTGATCTTATAACAAATTTAACAGCCCATGCAGCATAATTCAGTTTTAATAAGAGGCCAACTCCATCAAGGCAGAAATTAAAAAGGATTTATAAAGTGTGAAATCTGTAATGAGCTTGGCCAATGATACGTGACATGTTTTTCTTATGAATAATTATCTGGAAAAGTCAGGGTTGCCGAACTAAAGAAAGACAAAAGATAGGTTCAGCGATTAAAACAGCATTCTTTGTCTAAATAGCATGTCCTTATTATTAACTGGAAAGATCTCCTATATGGAACGACTAGTCCACTTAGCTCAGGCTTGGTGATTGTTGCTAGTTATGAATCCACAATAATTATACACCTCAGTAAACAAGATAAGTACGATTACATTTAATTCTAATGCATATGCTCTTCAGCGTCTGAGAACAACACTCTGTAGCCTTTTAACACAATGCTCAGCGGGAGAAACTGACGGTTTATGAAAGGTAAAAGGTTAATACTCCCATGGATTTATTCTGATCATTACAACCACTCTGCCTGCCAATTGAGCACTGAATGAACTGTCTGACCTTTGCACTGTCAAATAAACTTATTTCATCCTGTTTGATTGGGCACCAAAGGCCAACCAGAGAAAACAAATTTGGGCTGTTGATTAGCAAGGTGTCTGACTCTGCACTGTGAAAGATCAACAAGTAAATGAAGCTGTTATTGAATATTAAAGTATACGTGACACTCATGCACAACAGATTTAGCTATTTCATGTCCAACTTTCAGCAAATTGCAAGGTGATAGCACTTGATAATCATTAGAACAGTTAGTAAATTAAAAAAAAATTTGGGACTTCACTATGGCTATGTGCAGTGTTGAAGAACACCATCTTTGTTTTAGGATGATCCGGGACCAGAATCTACTTTATTAAGTTTTGGCTCAGTGATGACACAGTCATTCAAATAGTGTTGCCAGTGAAATTTTCCATTTTTTCACCAATGAAAGAGATTGGCTCCTACCTTGGTACAATGCTAATTCTGATTACTGGTGGAGAGAAAATTAAGGATCTAGGCATCTCGGTCTAGGCAAAGTTTCTTGGCAGGAATGTGCCAGGTATTAAATGAGGAGTACAGGAGTTTTGTTATCTTTGTCTAGTCAATGAAAATGGCTAAAGATTGGATTGGAACCAGGAAGAATAGAAGAAAAAAAGATGGTAGTGCCCATGATGGAACATTGGCAGGTGGTTTTACATACAAAAAAAAAGCTGCAATCTGTCATTTATGGCTTTTTTTTTGATTGCAGAGGGGACACCACCTGTCCTTTCTGTATTAACGGACCTGTCTGTTTGCAATTTTTTAGAGTTAAGTTTAGCTTTAATGATAATGAATAAAGCAATGCAATATTAAAATCACTAATCCACCATCACATTTATTTATGTACACATTTCATTGGCTACAACACTTAATATACTCTACATTGTAGGGATCTAATAATAAAACATAAAATATGAATCTTCCAGGTCCTTGTGTTTAATGGCAGTAATTGTTTCCCACCAGGGAATGTTGGAGGGAATGTCAGAATCCCTCTTTTATAATTATATCCCTTAATAATTTGTAATATTTATGGAACAACCTAAAAACATTAAGTAGAAATTATTTTTTGTTTTGTGAGTTTGACCTAAAATTCCTAAAGCAAAAGAGTTAACATAACACGCAAGTTATGTCAATTTCTAAACCTTGAACCTGGTCAAGGTAACAATGTGATGCTTGACTTTCCTTGACATTTGGCTTTGAAAATAAAAGTTTGACTTTTGTAAAAGTTTAACCTTTGTCACTTGTTAACCTCACAACTTTGCAGAGGATGAAAGGAAAATGCAAAATATACAGACTCATTACATGCATTCTTTTGGGTGTTTAGTGGCTGAATGTTGCTTGTAAAATAAGTCGGCTTATTGTTCCCATACATAGTGGATGAGCATTTAATGATAAGTTGTAATGTTTGGTAAATAACTAAATAATCAGATTGTTGGATGGACAATTGATTCAGTAGCCATATAGACATCATTTGGTAAATTGATATTCAGTTGATGTATGACACACCACAAAACCATGAATGTCAAAACTCTTCTGATTTTTCGCATCTATTTACAATCCTGTACATATGTTGGGATATTCTGGCATACAATGTTGGATTTATTTAAGTGGTACATGGTGACCAACTCCATGTGATATTGCTGCTAGTCATGGGCCGTTAGACATTGCACACACATGCCAATGGGCAAATAACCATGGATTTCAGAACACATTTTATTGAGCCATACTGGGAGCAGAATCTGGTAAGTTTGTGGAAAGAATTTAATCCTGCAGTAGTTTGTTTTAAGGCTTATGGGATATATACATATATGAATATCCATAGCCTAGTCACAAGTCTACTAAAAGTTCTCCTGGGTTAAATTTTTTAGGCATGAGCCTAGTAGAGCATCAGGATCTCTGAATATGGCCTAGTGTCTTTTGGAACTCCAGGAACATAAACTTAGTCATGGTACGCATGCTGGGGCTATCCACAAATCCTAGTCCTTTACCATTATAATTTTCCAAGTAATATTAAGTGGGGCTCTATGCAAGCACTCTTGGGCCTAGGGTAGCAAGGTGGGAAATGGGAGATGGGAAATATCACCAAGCTTCAACTATGACAGTTTTTTATTACATTGTTTCCCTCTTCTGACCACCTCTGGATATTAGAGACTAAATTAAGAAAGGAAATTGTAGAAGAAATGGGGTGCAGTGTATGTGGAGAGGAGTCAGAAGGTGCCAGATGTCTAAAATACCCTTATAGCATATGCTGATGCAAGGTATGCATTGCTAAAGACTAGAAAATTACTGGTAAAGTTCTATTCTAAAGCATATATCTTGTGCAACTGGATTGTCATTGCCTAAAAAAAATAATCTCCAACGTGGCCCCGAATCTCTCTCTCTAAAAAATGTTCCCAAGGTCCAAGCTTCTCTCAATTTTTTTTGTAGAAAGATTGCACAGAAATAGATGACAAGAGGTTGCTTTCTCTGCAAAAAGCACTATGAAAATTCTACTATATCTGCCACACAATATAAAAAGTCTGATTAATAGAAAATTTAGCTGAACTCACCTGCGGTGCCTCCTGGCTTGAATTAGTATTGCACGGATTGATCTTACTTGCACCTACCTTTGTTCTTTAACTACAAGGTTACGATGTATATTGCAAATTTCACATGTCTGATTGCTAATACTGGCAAATCTAAGAAATGAATTACATTGGAAGGCCTTTCATAATCCAATATTGCACATTGCATGTGAGAGATAAAAGCAAATGAAATCTAGAAATGGAATGACGCCTGCTGGGATCAATAATGTCTTTTTTTTCAGGCGTGCTCTTAGTAATTGTTTACTAAGTGTGTGACAAGGCCAGACTGAAAAATGGTTTCTTTGAATCACACTTACATGGAAAAGCAGCTACAGATGTGCAGCCAAATATGTACAAAGGGACAGAAATAGCTGCTATGATTTATATTAATAATGTATCAATTTAATACATTACATGACCTGTCTGTCAAATGATGTTTTAATTGTGTATTAGAAGCCTGTGGTTCACAAATAGCTAAATACACATTTTTTTGATATGTAACACAACTGAGCTAAGCAGTTAATAGCTGGCACTGAGAGGTACCCTTGTGTACCTATAGCTCCAAAGTTTCTGAGATGAAAAAGACAACTTAAGGCTTATGAGTCTGCTGATAACAACCATTAAACGGACTTCTGCATATTAAGGAAAAGTCTCTTTATAGTATAAAATGCTTCCAATTACCTTAAACATAAATTTAATGAGTGGTTTAATGACAACACAAGCTCCGTGCAGGGGCAGGAAACATGGTTAGGAGGGAAGCAACCTTTTTGTCTCTGCCATCAGTTGACCTTAGCAGGGCTAGGCAAGATCCATGTAGATGTAGTCCATGTAGATCCTATTTTGCATTGCATTTGGTATAGTTATTAGGAATGTATCTGGTAAGTCCCTGCCATAAACCAAGCTGGGCAGGAAGTGTTTCAGACTACACTGCTTCTGACTACACAGCTGACAGCATTCAGTAGGTTTAATTTAAAACTTAGGCACAAAAACTCACAGATCTATCTATCTATCTATCTATCTATTGTTATATTATTTTCTGTATATACTTAAATATTAACCGAAATAAAACAGAAAAATTCTACAGTGACTTGAGTAAGAAGCTAGGGCACAAAATGCAGCTGCTGCTTACATTCAAAGCGGTGATCATCAAAAATGTCATTATATAAATTATGTATGTAAATAAATACATCTGTGATGTGTTATTTTTAAAACATTTATTCAAAAGGTGTAAAATAAAATCACATATAAGCTCAGTTTGTTTACCCTTTTTATTCTTTTTACTTTTAAGTTGAATATAATGGGTCACTTGCTCTTAAAAGATACATTTTTGTTGGTCCCAGTTAGATGGTGTCCCTATATAAAGTGTTATAAATAGCTTATCTTTGATCTGTGAAAACAGAGACAAATGCAGTTCCAGGACATACCACTAGGTATTACCTGAGTATAAACCGAAATTATTTTTCTGTTGGTATTTTCAGGTCAAAAATCTTGATTTATACTTGAGTATCTATCTCTCTATCTCTCTCTCTATCTATCTCTCAATCATCTCTATCTCCCTAATTTACCTTTACCTATTTTATAGATACATAAATTAATCTAGAATAAAGGAGGCAGTAAGGCTGTTTCCTGAAACCAAAATACAAGTTCCTATTGAAGACAGTGAAAACATTTTTTTGCTATTTTGCAATAAATCTTTTTTGCTGAATGAGCTGTCAGTCTACCCATATACATCTACCTTAAAGTTATCTGTCCCATGTCTATATTCAATTTCTGTCATGTTCATGACGCATTGATCAGTATGATGCATGCCCTGGGTTCACATTTTGTAACGTATTATAGTTTCATAGTAATCCTTGAAGTTTTATTTTTACACAAAGCTAATCTGGATTTCTGCTTTACTGCATTCCCCACCTTCCATTTTATTGTGCTTGTTGTGGAAAATGTATGATTGCGTTGTTTGTTAAGCGTAATGGTTTCCTGCAGTTGTTTCGAGACGCAGTACAGTCCATAAACTGCATGAAATACAGTCCTGCTATAATAGCACAGAAATTAGCCTCTGTAGTTTTTTATCCTTTTCTTTGAGACATATTTTTACCTCATTACATAGAACGGTTTCACCTTGGTATGAAAATCCCCTTGCTATATATTTTTAAATTGTGCTTTATTTATTGGAGATGCCGAGCGGGCATTTTTCTCCGTGTCGGTGTATTTGGGCAGCTCTGGTACAAATTGCTGAACAGGGAATGGAGAAGCTATTTATTCTGGGGGTAATGATGCTCAGCTCGTATCAGCGGAGCGCGTAAGAACGATCTCAAAAACCTTAGAACTAAATCGATTTCTTCAGCCTTCACCCTGCAAATCTTTTTTGACTGTTTCAATCATTCATGATCTGACTTTTTTTAAGTTTTATTTGTAAGGCTGCTCCTATACTGCCTAGTATCTACAACAATTTTAACAGGGGTGTAACTATTACCCCATTGACCCTTGCAGTTCCAGGGAAGGAAGGGAGACTCTGACATTAGTTGCCCCCCTAAGGGGCTTATTGCTGCCTGTGCCCCTTTTGCCTAGATTGCTATTGGGGCCAAAGGGACAAGGAAGATTTAGCGGTATCTGCTTGATTTATTCCTGTCTCCTGGCACATGCAGTGGGACAATTGGGCTGGGAGCCAGAAAGGGCTACATGTGGCAATCTGGGGAAAGAAATCCGTGCTCCAGGAGCCAGAGGAGAGGAATTGGAGGGCAACACAGAAGAAGGTGCAAACTGTGGGAGATAAACTGCCTGGAAATTAGGGTTCTATGGCGCTCATGTAGGAGTGTGTTGGTGTGTAAATAAGGCTGATGTTGGTATGGCTGCAATCTGGTGGGGGTGGCAAGGGGTACTTCTCTACTGAGCCCCGATCAAAATCTTGACTTTTAGACATGAGCCCAGAAATGTCCAATGGCAGCCCTAGCTGTTGGGATGAAGGTTACAGCAGCCTAGCAAATGGCGTTCCTCTCCCACTGGGTGGAGGGGGTACACTGATATAATAAATTGAAATAACGAAGTTAATAATCTGATCCAGTTATCTGGCAACAGTCTACCCCAGCCTCAAGGAAGAAATATTCTTCTTGTAGCATTCAATTAGAGTTACAATTTCACCCTATTGGTTATGTGGCATTGGTGTTGCAATGGTTATGTGCCTGGGAAGCCTGAAATCCCTAATCAACCCTTTCTTTTTAATTGTGTTTAGAAACCACTGCCAGATATGAACCCATAAGTTATATATCAGCAGGAAATTGTTTTGTATACACAGCAAAATGAAAATGAGCCAATATCACACATCATCATCCATTTATTGATGGCCATTTACATTGTATTTTGATTTGCTATTACAACTAACTACAATCATTGTTAAAACATTTACAGCTTTTAAACAGTCTAATAAAATCAGTTGATGTATTCTTCTTTTTTATCTTACATTTATCCAGGTCCCATCAGCAGCATCCTGGTAAACAAGTTTGGCAGCCGCCCTGTGGTCATCGCCGGGGGCTTCCTTTGCTCAATTGGTATGATTGTGGCCACATTCAGCACCAGCATTTTACAGCTTTACATCTTCGTTGGAGTCATTGCAGGTAATGAGCCATTATTTCCTCAGTTACTCTGTAATCCATTGTAAAGTATAGATTTGTTACTGAATCGTTGACAGGACAATCAATGGGCAGATTTATGACGTACCTTTTAGGAATAGAGTCAGATGGTAGAAAAAATATTGACCAGTCAGAATTTATCATTAACAAGTGACAAATCTGATATTATGTCATACTTTTCTGAAATCTATATGTTCATTACGGTAATGATGCTGCTTATGTAATGGTAGCTATTATAGGTAAAAAAAATATGATTATGCTATTTGCATTAATGTTTTCTAAGGATATTTCATTCTAAAACAAGAAAAGGTTTTGAGTGGGTATAACTGCCAAAGGCAACATCCAAATTTATTGTCACATGGTCTTGGCCAGCATTATGAGATGAGATTCCCATTCTCTTGATGAGATTCCAATTTGGGTTGAAAACAAATTTTACCCAAATTTCCAGAATTCTAATTTTATCAAGAATCATATATTTTGATCAAATTTAAAGTCATTGAATTTTTGAGCCAAGCTAAATACTCCAGCGTCTTGCAGATACCTATGCAGTGACAAAAAACAATGTTACCGATATCTATAAAATAATGGTATTTCTGGAAGTCGCTATGAAACTGTAAGCCATGTCATTCATCAATACGCATAATATTGATGCTCCCCCAAAATAGTGGGGGCTTTTTATGCTGTATGAGTCTTAAAGCTTGTCTAGCATCCCTCCAAAGGGCCAAACATGGCTAGGAAAAAAGGTGGACAATTTAAATCAAAACAATTGAAATTCGAGTTTGACATTTTTTTTAATTAGGGTTAAAATCAAATTTTGTTACATTTGCAAATTACTACTCATAAACTACAAACTCAACTCAACCTTTGGAAACATGGCAAACTTTGTCTGCTGCACTGGTTTGGGGTGCCTATAGACATTGGTAAACTTTCAGCTAGATCCAGCCAATAAGGTTTGTAAGGGGCAAACCTTTAAAGACCACCTGGTATCTCCAACAACCACAAATATTCCCTTCTCAAATTTAGAGTTAGTATTCAACTAGGTTAAGTTTCTTTTGAATAATCACATTTGTCCCTACCCTAACCCCACACCAGATCTTTCATTACGAAAGATCTTTGCTGTTAAGGCAAAACTATAGTTCCACAAAGATATATTGTGTTCAGGCTAGTTGTTTATTGCAGAAGGGACAGGTGATGTCTGTTCTCAATGAACATGCTTACCTTCCTGTTCGCAATCTTCTTTTCGGAGGAGACTGATCTGTGCATGCACCCCCTGGGGCTACTGGGACTGAATGAACACCCAAGCACATGTGCAGGAATTACGTTATCCTGGCCCATCCAATCAAGATAGCCAGAGATTGGCAACCTGGAAGAGGAGGAGGAGACGATGGCAGTACCTGTGATGGAACGAGGACAGGTAAGTGTGTTTAAAAATTGCAGTCAGGCAAGAACGGACATTGCCTGTCCCTTGTTCAATTGAGGACCTGCCTGGTCTAACAAGAGAGAAAAGAGAAACAAAAAATGTATTTGTGTTCCTGGGTTAGTAGTTCAGCTTATTTTCCCCTCCGACTTCATAAACTCAGGAGAAAATGTAAAAAAAAAATGTTAGAAAACATAGAGGAATTTGTTCATGATTAAAAAGCCTGATTCTAGGACCAAATTTAAACTAACAGAGCTGAATTCCTGACATAAGCTTAACACATGCTGGACAAGGACTGATATATAGGCTAATATCTAATACAGAAGTTAGCATTTAGTAACATATTTATTGGTGTTCTTCATGAATACAGAGCTGTATTACATGTCTTTTATGTATGCTCGGACTTCAGATTTAACTGTGAAAAGCAGTCAAATTAGCCAAAGGAATTTTGTTAGTGACTTCAAATCATTTTAATTGCAAGTCAGCAAGAGTAGAAAGCGATCACATACTAATTAATGCTAGTAAAATGAGATGATAATAAATTAGATTTGTGTCAGTGGAAAATTAATGATGAGATAATAAGGAGCTCTAATTGATTATTACCTAAATAGCTAGTTGGCATTCAACCTAGTGGTTGGCATTCAACCTAAATTTGCATAACATGTTACATTTCATAAATCCAGTGTGCCTCCAAAAATGTGTTAAATTATAAAAATGTTCACTTGTTTTAATTTTGTTGCAAATGTCAGAAGTTCTATAAAGCAAAAATCCTTAAAATATCATTTATTCCATAATTCACATATGTACGCACATAAGTCGATTACATAAAAGGTTTGAATACAGGGATGACTTTTACTAGTAGGTTGTGCTAATAATTCAGCTCGAAAGTGGACACTGATAGTTGATCACTGACCAGTTGGAACAAATGGCTCCCTTTTTGGTAAACTTCACAAGCAGCATGTGATTTAACAATTTGTCAGTGCGTGTGGTTGTGGAGTACTACGTGCTGCTAGAATAGATTACATCATAGCAGTATTTTTTGTATCTATTTAATGATCCATCGCTTTTGATTTTAGGAGAAGGAGCTACTAGTATATCTCAATTCTTTATGATTTAGTGTACTTAGACTTGAGTGTCAATCATCATTCAGCTGTCTTCATATAGCTCTTGTAGAAACCAGTGTTAAGTTCCTTGTGGTTCTTTATAGATGAGTTTAAAAATTGCTTGTAGTCAATTGGTTGTTGTACTTATTGGTGTGGAATAAAAATAAATCTGGCAGATATGGGTTACCTTGCAAATTTTAACAAAGTGCCTGCTAACAATCACAATACCACCATAGGGCTCTGTGTCCTATGCTAAAGACAAGATGGTTGGGCTAGCTCAGGCGACCATACTCTCCCTGACTGTTAGGAGTCACCCTTATCCTAATTTTGTGGACACAGCATGGCACTTACTTCCTAATTAGCATTTTTGAAGGTTGTAAATACTGCGTGCAAATTACCTACTGCAATGGTTTCATTCCTAATTAGCATTTTTGAAGGTTGTAAATGCTGGGTGCAAATTACCTACTGCAATGGTTTCATTGTCAGGGTCAGGAAAAAACACAAAATAGAGGTTTTTTGGCAATTTGAAAAAGTATACATTGTTAAAGTATCAACAAATAAATGACAATGGTAAGGTACAAGGGGGGGCTGAGAAGTTCCTGGCTTTGCCCCCTTCCGGATGAAATAGAAAAATGAGTGTGGGGGCATATGACAGCCTAATATCTTAGTATGTAACTGTGCAAATATCAGGTCTCTGCGATTCTTAAAACTTTTTCCTTTAGTGAGAAGCTGTGATGGCAGAGGCACAAGCAAGTTTCACAACGTTGGAGTTACGGGCCGTCATGAAGTTTTTGTGTCTCAGTGCTGTAGGAAGGACACTTCTCCCCCAGTGTTTGTGACTTCTCAGTGTGAATGTCCTTAGCTAACTTTCCCTGGAAAAACAAAAACTTCATGATGGCCCGTAACTCCAACGACGTGAAACTTGCTTGTGCCTCTGCCATCACAGCTTCTCACTAAAACAAAAAACAGTTTTAAGAATCGCAAAGACCTGGTAGCGGGCAAAGCCAGGAACTTCTCAGCACCCCCTCATATAGTCTGGATACAAAGAAAAAATCTAATGGTCCAGGACCCATTATTAAGCCAAGGGTATAGGAACATATCTCTATACAAACCCATCGGAAATACAACTTAAATCAATAGTGTTTTGTTTCCTGACACAATTCAGCCAACAGCTTCTTCAGGGGTAGTTTGGGACTAAAGTAGCTAAACCAAACATAATGAAATGTATTGCAAAACAATTACTATGATTGTACTATGAACATAGTTCTTTATACCAACATAGAGTTATTTATTATTAATCAAAGCATATACATTCCTAAATGTTATGTGAGTTATCTTTCTATGTCATACAGAACAGAAATCATTTAAGCATTTATTTTATTTCAATATAATTCTCCAAGTTCTCTGACGTGTTTTAAAACTGTGACCTTTGTTTTAACACCATAAAATCTACAATGAGACTTGTATTTTGCTTTTGTGATTTGCATTTGTAATGACAATATTGCCTGTGCTAAACTTATTTTTCCCTATTGTGTAGGTTTTGGCTTCTCGTTGACCCTACAGCCATCGGTCATCACCGTGGGGAAGTACTTTCTTAAAAAACGACCAATGGCCAATGGTTTGGCAATGGCTGGAAGTCCCGTTGTTCTTTCAACTCTTGCTCCACTGAATCAGTTCCTTTTTGACAAGTATGGGTGGCGCGGAAGCTTTCTCATCCTGGGTGCAATGCTGCTGAACTGTTGTGTGGCAGGTGCACTCTTCCGACCCCTTGGGCCCACAGCTTCTAAAAAGAAAAAGGAGAAAGACCCAGAAAAGCTTAACAAAAAACTAACTGAGCCAGAAAAATCAAAAGATTCAGAAAATGAGGAAAAAGAAGGTTGTCTAACCCGGTTTAACAAAGTCCTTGACTTGTCTCTTTTTAAACATCGGGGTTTTTTGATCTACCTCATTGGAAATGTCCTGATGTTCATTGCTTTTTATGCTCCCATTGTGTTTCTTGCTCCATATGGAAGACATTGTGGTGTTGACGAATATTCAGCTGCCTTCCTCTTGTCTATACTTGCTATCGTTGATATGTTTGCCAGGCCAATATCTGGAATCGTAGCCAATACCAAATGGATCAGACCAAGAATCCAGTACTTTTTCAGCTTATCTATTATATTTAATGGCACCTGTCATCTTTTGTGCCCCCTGGCTACTACCTACACAGGTCTTGTTGTGTACTCTGTTTTCTTTGGCTTAGCTTTTGGCATGGTCTGTTCCATGCTCTTCGAAACCCTTATGGATCTGGTCGGAGCTAAGCGGTTTTCAAGCGCTGTTGGACTGGTCACAATTGTAGAGTGTGTTCCTCTTCTACTGGGACCACCAATTGGAGGTGATTTGCTAATCTTGCACCCAAAATACAGTACATTACATCTATCATGCATGCCCCTCATAGGAATTGTTGATCTCAGTAACATGACATTTTTTTCTATTAGTACAGGAAATTCTGAATGAAGTCTCAGACCACAAAAATATCAGCGTAAAGCTTATGTGGTTCATGAAGTATCACAGCAGAGCACCTTATTAGCAGACTCATTACACAGAGTTATATTGTCATATAGAATCAGAAATGAAAACTGTATATCAGAACCACTTTAAGGGTTACTCCACATGGGAAGGGGTGCAGTTATGGCTTTACAACTGCATGGAACCAAGGCTGTTGGCCAAATGCTGCAAACAGTGTCTGTTGTATGCAGAATCCATCAAAGTGTTTGAGGCACACTGATAACTGACCATTAAAACTGCCTCTGAATGCTCATTCATTTTGAGTAAGCATAGTGGTGATGCCTGGCCACCTGTCAACTACCCAGGGACAGTCTATATTAATAAACCCCAAAACAGTGGAAATCATAGCCTCAAGGATCTACCTATATTAGTTTATAATTTTAGTGACCCTCTGACTAGTGATGAGCAGCGTAATAAAAAATAGGGAGTTATGTGCAATGAAAAAAGGAAGATAACCCTTAATATTATTATTCTAAGTATCTATGTTATTCTTTTGCAGGTGCCATTGTTGATGCCACTGGAGATTATAAGTATATGTTTCTAGAGTGCGGAGCCATCATGGTGTTTGCTGGTGTCTTTTTGTTCGTCGGCAACTTCTACAACTATCGAATGCTCAGGAAAGAGGCTAAAGCAGAACAAAAAGGACAACATAAAGAGTTGGAGATGAAGGAAGGTGTACTCAAGAAAGATGATTACAGTCAAGTGGCCACTGAAGAAAAGCCAAAAAATGGCAGTGAAATCCCAACTACAAAGTTAGAGGAAGCCAATGGATCTGGCCACACATGTTAGAAGCACCTCAGGACACTTTAGTAAATTTATTTTATAGGCTTGTTATGCCTGTATGACTCAATTGGGCTGCATTTAGCAGTATGTATATTACTGTGATATAAGATCTATCTATTGTGTGATGTCATGGGCTGGACTTGTTCAGAAGCAATGACTCCACGTTATGTACAGGGGGAAAGCTAAATTAAATATTTTAAACTATAAATTAGGTTTATTTATTAGGGCTTTACAAGGAGAAATTATATTTTGTAATAAACGGTTACCCATAGCCAAAAATCAATATAAAATCACGGCTGAGCATTAGGTTTGAATTAGCTCCATTCTTGGTACATAAGACCTGATAATTACAGTTTCTGCAGCACACTGGCACTGAGTTGATGTTAGTAGCCCATATGAAAAGAAGAGATTAGAATAACAAAGTTATTTGTACATAGTTTATGAACCCCCTACCCTATTGCACATCCCTTTATTTACAATTTATATTCCTCCATATTTACATACAGGTCAAGCTAATCTGCAAATATGCCAGGAAAAGTTTAGACAAACTTTACCACTATCAAGGGAGCTTGTTCTTTGGCACCAAGCTTTTTTTTTCTTTTTAAAGGAGGAAAAGATTTAAACTATATAAATTAAAATGTGACCACTGCAGGTATAGCCAAATGTGTTATAGTTACAACAGTCACCCTTTATCCATATGCTTTTTAGAAAACCTGCAAGCACAGTAGCAATTGAATAAAAAAGCTACCTATGACTTACTTTGGTTTCTTCAATTGCCTCATATATCACTATAGGACCACGGCAACTCATGGAAGCAGCGGGCAGTAGACTATCCAAATGGGAAATTTTTGCAGTGGCCATGCAAGGGAAGTTTATATATAGTCTACTTTTGGCAGGCATCTTCTTTATCCAGATGTCACTGTGGAGGCAGATTTCAAAGCCAATTTTTTTTTTCATTTTGGAATATTATTGGAGAACAGAGAAAATGATCTTCTTAATGGCCATGTTTTCCTGCATAGGGACAAAAACTCCTGCAGAGAAGTCTCGCTGCAAGACTCAGGGACATTTAAATCAGAAGTTCAGAAGGATAAATTAAAACCTTGTTTTTTTTCTTTTAATATTTGCACACCTTATAACTATAAATAATGAATTATTATAATAAATATTTATTATAACTATAATAAATGATTATTCAATAACTACTATTCAACGACCATATCGCTCTGAAATCATTGTATTTGTAGTTACTCATCCTTTAGTAAACAATAGATTCAGGGGGGAGTCCTTGATGCCCTGGACCCACAGGAAGTGCATTGGCTGTCATTCAGCTTGGAAAAGGATTTGATTGAGGGAAGCTTTGGAGTAGGTGAGTGGTGTACTGGGAGCTGACAAAAAATGGGGCCTGGGTTTTAAAATATAAAAAATGGAATTCAGATTTAAATTTATTTAATTGCAGGTGATAAAAAAAACATCCAAATTATCTTTTTTTGGGAGTAGTTGTCATTTCTTTTCATTGCAGTAATATGTTTTAATTAAGTGTGTACAGATGACTTTTCATACAAACTGGACCAAATATTTTACTTGATAAAAAAAAGTAGCAGAGAATGTGAACCACTGTCCTCAGCTAGTGGCAGCTTTCTTATATATAAGGAAATTAGCACATAGAGAAAGTGATGATGTTTTAAGAAAGACTATTAGTGATTTCTGCCCATGCAAATAAATATTTTTATTAAAAAATGCAGCAATTGACTATTTTATTGAATGGGACAGTTGACAACCCATTAAAACCCAGGGTGGATGTATGTTGACTATCTGCTTAGCACCATTAGGCTACGACCTGTAAAGCAGCAGTGTGCACAGCAAGCTTTAGGTAGCTTTGTTGAAGCCTTTAAAAAAAACCTGTCAGAAAAATAAAACTGGCCGCCATGCAAAAGAAGTAAATCAAGAAAAATCATCTTCTGAAGTCAAAAACCCAACATTTATTGGGTAATCAACCTATTGCATGTCATGCTGGACTCAGTGGTCCATCCACCAGCCCTCTATATTACCATCTGTGTCCAGTAGTGCCACAAAGTTTGGCAGGAGGAACCATTGACAGGGATACTTTAATGGGAATGCTGTCTGTACAAAACAATCTGCTGCCAGGCTTTAGGGGGCTTTCAGCAATCTACAAGAAGAACTGATGCCTATTGAAGCCTGCTAGCAGCATGCTTGAAGTGACAATCCTCCTACTAAGATCTTTTTTTTTTTAATGTTCCTGGATTAAAGCTGAAAGATACTTGAAAGGCACCAAGAAAGCTGCTTGGTGAAAACTTTACAAATACTTTGCAAAATCTTGCTGTACACACTGCTCTTACACTAGTTTAAGTTTGCGTGAACAAAATCCTAAAGGGTCAGTCCATCCATGAGTGATATTTTTGTTTAAGATGGGGTATGATAAACCACATCAGCTTCTGGATTCTTGTATGTTCTGTATAAACTTTTCCAATGAGATTAAGTCTTTATTTGCACAGAGAGGCGGCTGGGCTGTTCAGCAACTCTGTAATCATGTGCCTTAACCATATCTAATACTTGCAGTTAGTGCTTACTCGCAACCTCAGGTAACCTTAGTGGTGAGGACTTATCCAACCCTAGCTAAACATAGAATTAGGCATTTAGCCACTGCTAGCTAATCTATTATTATTCACTTAGCAAACCCAAGCTAATCCTAGTGGCAAACACCTACCCAACCCTATCTATTCCTAGTGGCATATGCCTATAGCTAACCCTTAGCAGTGAGCATTTAGCCAACCCTAACTAACCCCAGCAACAAGCGTTGACTTATTCCTAGCAAACGCTAGCAGCAATCACTTATCCAAACCAAGTTAACCCTAGTGCTAAGTTCCTACTCGGCCATAGCTAACCCTTGTTGCAAGTGCTTACCAAACCCTAGCTAACCCCAGTGGCAAGTGCTTACTCAACCATAGTTAACCCTTGTGGATATTGCTCACCCAACCTGTGTTTACCCAATCCTAGCTAACCCTAGTGGCAAGAACTTACTCAAACTCTAGTAAACCCATGTTGCAAGCATTTAACCAACCCAAGCTATCTCTACTAATGAATACATACCCAACCTTGACTAACTGTACCAACAGTCACTTACCCAACCACAGCCAAACCTAGTAGCAGGGGCTTGCTTACCCAACCCTATAACTCTAACTGCAAGTGCCTACCCAACCCTAGTTCATGAGAATGTGCTCAGGTTACAAGGGCTTGCCCCTAAGATAACCTATTCTTGAGAAAGCACTTGGTCATACTGCCTGCCCATTGCCCTGTGTGAAAAAACACAAAGATGTGCTGTGTAGAAACTCACCAAAGGTCACACAATACAAGGAGAGATGCTCACTGTTGGTTTTCTTGAAGTGGATTTTTTACTGTGTCACTTCCAGTACACAAATCTACCTCTTGTAAATGTTGTAAGAAATAAAGCTGTAAACATATGATTTCAATTACACAGCGTGGATCTTTTTATTTTTGCATTGTCCTTGTCCTGAGCCCTTCTAAATGAGTAAAATAAACTAAAATAAGATTAGTATTTATTTAATACTGCTGGGTGAAAAATAATGTGTTGATCAGTGAACCGTTTTTCTAGTGTGTGCACTTACAAATAAATAGAATGAATAGTGGAATTTTACATTGTTTCAAAATAATAAAGGGGATAGACCAGGGTTCCTCCAAAGGTTGTTGGAGGTTCCTTGAGCAATGGAAGATATATGACTTTCAGGTTAGTTTAATTGACACCAATGATATTTTTGGCTATCTGTAAGGGTGGCATTCTTCCCAATGACCAGCAAAGTAAAAGGAATTCTTCCTATGACTATCACATTAATGTACAGTGAGTTCTGAATATAGTTATTATAGCAGGGGTCCTAAAAGTTATTTCAAGGGTTACCCCATGCTAAAAAAAAAAACAAGAAACACTGGGATAGGCTATTGAAATCTTCATGGATATCACAATATACATTATTGTGTATACAAATACACTAATAATAATAATAATGAACTCTAATAAAATGTATCCTTGATCTCCAGTGACTTTGCCTTGGCTGAGATAATGCCATCAGTCTACTGCAGGGCCAAGGAATCATGTACCTAGTCTCCTCTCCCCCACTGATCAGATTGTAACTTTATAATAAGTCTCCAGGTGAGAGGCTGCAGCAAGACGTAACCTTTGTCAGACATTTGTGAATACAGCCAACAATTGCAGCACCACGATTTATGTATCACCCAGGGTAGCCTATGATCCCTATGCTTTTCTGGGGACAGAAAGTGACAAAGGCTTTGTCATTTGTATCTGCAGTACTCCCCTATTACTTAACATCCGTGTACTAAACTGAAAACAGATTGGATACCAAATTCACTTTAAGCTTAGCATTGTTGTATTGATTATACGTTTATTGAAGGACCTTATCACCTACCGTATATACCTTTGTACCGTCATGTGATTGAATGCTTCTGCTGACCGCTGATAGATGAGAATATAACAGAATGCATGTTATATTGAGAGAAATATACCAGTATGCTCAAGGTCATCATCCAAAATGAATTCATAACTACATGACACCCTATAGGTCCAGAAAATTCTGTTATATGTATCAAAAGGGGAATATGAGTTAAAACAACTGCAAATATGATGTAAACAATTATAAAAAAAATTAAAACATAAGAACATTATTTATCAATAATAAAAGTCCAGTGAAAGAAGTTTGGAATTCTAAAGCTCTAAATTTACGGTGACACAAACTAAATTTTGCTACTACATCTCATTGAATTGATTGTTTTGTCTGTATTATATTGCTGTGAGCAGCTACAAAAGAGATTTTCTCAATAGTCACAATTTACATACATACTACAAACTATTAGTAAATCAGCTCCTCTCCATAGAAAGTGGGGTGATTAATCTCTCAACAATTGCTCATTGTGGCTTTTCTTGGCAATTTCTCCTATTCATGTACAGTCCTGTAACACTGAGCCCATGTAATTTCCTAACAATTTCCTGCAGTAGAACAAAAGAGTGATTTTTTCACTAGATATTAATGGCTTGCATAGCCCTGGGCTAACACAGGAGAACAGTCAAACAAACCTGCACAATGTGTCCATTTTATATAAAATCTTATCTAAAAATCAAAATTTGATATATTGCTATTTACCAGTCCTTAGATATGGTAGTTGAATTGGTTTGTTTTTTAGGCGAAGAACATTTTCAGTTAACACCAAAAATAGCTGTGGATCTTTCCAAAGATTTTTAAGACTTCATTAAAATGAAGCACAAACAATTCTATCTTTTTTATTTCTTGTAACCTACTACCATGGTGTAGAACAGAGAAAATTGAGTGTAGATACAAAGAGACTGGTAGAGTGTTATTTGCAGCATTACCATATAAAAAAAAGGTAAGAAAATCCTCCCCTCCAAAAAAAAAAAAACTAAATCAGCCTCTACATTTAATGTGTATACTAGGGTATGTTGCAACATATTATATATTTGTTTTTGGGTATATATATATTTATATATATATATATATATATATATATATGTGTGTGTGTTATGCTCTGATCCAGTACCGGTGCTCACCAGACACTAACTCCCCAATCTAACTCTGCACTCCTCGCCTATAGCAAGCCCCCACTCATGGTTGCACCAAGACTTTAGTGCACGTCTGAGAAAGGATTGAAGGAGAACCAAGATCCCATGAATATTGCAGTACCAAAATTTCAACAGAGACAAGTCCAGAATACAGAGGTCAGACACAGATAATCAGACCACCAGATAAAGACAAAGCAGAGTCGGGTCACAGGCAAAAGGTCGGTTCTGACAGCATGCAATTGCAGGGTCAGCAATAGTAAATCTAAGGAATAAACACACCCGCAGCAGGTCAGCCCAGCCTTACACTACAACAAGCAAATGGTGATTGTGAGCAGTGAGGCTATAAAACCCTATGAGTCAATGGTAGGGTGGAATGGATCCAGATACTCATAAGCTACTAAAATCTCCTTCAGATGTGCACAGCCTCTAAGTATGTGCTGGGGATGCCGACACGTGCTTCTCAAGCTGCACGGCTGAAGGGAAGCAGGAGATGCTGCTAATTTCTTTGTGTATGTTGCTGCTGCAAGCTATACCATCAAACAGAATGAACAGGGTATTACACTGCGGTGGCACAGAGTAAAGTGTATACTCAAGTCCATGTGGTTTTTATTCTTTTCCAGGTAATAGTAATATTATAGTCTATATTTGGTTTATATTCGAAAATATGTACAGCAATATTTAATTGCTGATCCTACTGGTATCTGACCTTACAAACCTTTAAAGCTCATATCTTAGTTCATGTCCCAGCATCTGTATGTAACCTGATCAATACCCCCATTCCGCTCACCATGTGAGCAGGCCAATTCCACAACAAAACTATTATATATTTCATTTTCCAGGTGCCTGTGGTCAAGTTCATTGATGTTACAGGTATATGAGTACAATGGCTGCTTTTTTTTTTTAGCTGTTGGGGGCTTACAATAGTTAATCTAAAGCACTAATGTGCACACTTCCAATGGTTCTCGCCGGATAATCGTTGCAGGGCCGATATCGGATTAGAATCTGAAGTGTGTACAGTGTGTGTCATTCATTGTCCGAACAACCGTCCTGACGGATCTACAAATGATGAACGAAGAACGATCGTAATGCAAGTGAAGGGGGAGAGCGCACAGCAGGGTGCCGCTCGGTCATTCTCCCCCTCCTACAATACTAGTTCATGCATTGTGCAGTGCATAGTCGTTGGAAAGGATGGTGAAAGATCCTTTCTAATGACTTTAATTGGAAGTGTGTAGGCGGCTTTAGGTGTCTTAAGGACGAGTCACCCCTGATAAAGACAGCTGGAACACTAACAAAAAGGTGAGTGGCTTCTGTGTCCCCTACTTGCAATAATCTAACAAATTCACAAAATAAATAAAGTGCAAATTTAGATCACATTCATTGCAGAACTCCAGGAATCTTAGTGTTAGTCTTAATTGGCATTTTCTATTTGGAGATAGCAGGGAAACACAAGAGTGTTCTAAATGGTGAATTTTCTATGAAACAGCAAATTAGGAACAGAGCATTATGGAACTTCCTGTACCAAAAACAACAGAATTGCCCCTGGTCATGTCCCAGCCCTGCCCCAACCCCATTCCAGCCGTATCATCCACTAACTGCAAAATACAAGACTTCTCTTTCATCATTCATTCCAATCACATGGCCGCATGGCAGGAGCAAATTGAGTAATGAAGGTAATTAAACAGCCATCTATAATTAATTTCACACACTTTCCTGCTCCTGACAAACTGGCTGCCTGTGACATCTCTGACTCCGATAGATGGTATACGACTTGTTCTGTGTTTGGTGCAGTGTTGTGATCACCAATAATTTCTTTAGTTTTTTTTGTCAATCAATAAATGCATATTGGCATGCTGTTTTAAATATTCAATGTATACACTTATATATTAATACACCTATAATTGAATCCTGATGACATCATCTAAATCCCTCAGGTACACATCCCCAGCAATTAGACCCCCATGCCATAATCGATAATTCCCAGGTACACATTCCAGCTATAAAATCTCTTTTTCCATAATCTGTAACCCACCCATTTATATTCCACCCAGTAGACCCCCATGCCATAATCCATAATTCCCAGGACCACATTCCACCCATTAGACCTCAATGCTATAACCTAAAACCCCCATATCCATATTCATCCCATAATACCCCCATGCTATAGTCCATAATTTCCAGGTCCACATCCCAGCCATTAGAACCCAATGACATAATCCATAAATCCCAGGTCTACATTCCACTCATTAGACCCTTATGCCATAACCCATAACTCCCAGGACACATTCCATCCATTAGACCCCCCATGCCATAACCCATAATTCCCAGGACACATTCCATCCATTAGACCCCCATGCCATAACCCATAATTCCCAGGACACATTCCATCCATTAGACCCCCATGCCATAACCCATAACTCCCAGGACACATTCCACCCATTAGACCCCCATGCCATAACCCATAATTCCCAGGACACATTCCACCCATTAGACCACAATGCCATTAACAACAACCAGGCCCACAATCCAGATATTGAACCCCCATACCATATTCCATAACCCCCAAATCCACATCCCAGTCCTCCCCAGTATGACATAATCCATACCCTTCAGGTCCACATCCCAGCCATAAGACCCCCCATGCCATAATCCCCAGGTCCACATACCAGCCAGAATCCCCCATGCCATAATGGGCCCCCAGGTCTGCAAATCAGTTTAACAGTATTCATTGGATTATTTACATTATATAACCCATCCATAATTCCTGACGAGTCCAGCTGTATACTGTAGATGAGGAGAAAAAAAATGCTTCTGCCCCCAATGTGTCTGACTCTGGACAAGAACCCTCACCAGTTCACCTATAAATGACACCTGAGAGCATGTGAGGTAATGCCAACCAGAAGGATGGAGCATGCATGTCAGTGTGGAGGTCTCACTGGGCTGGCACACATGCTCTGTATTGGTTTTGGGTGGACTTTGTGCCATTATGTCTGATGCCTTCAGGCGCCATTTATGAAGTTTTATGAAAGCGTGGAGAAAGCTGTGCTGTGCATGGCAAGAGGCCTTAGAATTTCAGGGCCCAAGGCGACCTGCCTCAGCGGCCTTAAGGACGAGACACCCCTGATAATCACAGCCGGAGTGGCTTCTGTGTCTCTTACATGCAATAATCTTCCAAATTCACAAAATAAACAGAGTGCAAATTCATATCACGTTCAACGCAGAACTCCAGGAAAAACTTTTTTTATAGTATAGAAGCACCAAAGGGTTACAAGCACCACCAAGTTGTTAATGAAGTCTGAGTCCCCATTACTGAATTTTTTAAACACTTTATGTCTCGGTGACTACGGAGCCACTATGTAGACATAGATAGCAATAAAAACCCGACAGAGGTTCCAACTTTATTAAAACCTAAAGAAAAAGTTTTTGTTCTTTCCTGCATCTTTATAAATATATAAAATGTATCTTTATCATTTGACATGTTTATTAAGAGGAATCTAATCCTAATGTGCAGAAAGGGCTGGGAGGTCAGGAAAACATTTAACATCCCAACACTAAAGAGACAGAGAGAAATACTCCCAATTAATGGTGGTGTCACATCATATTGCAGTTCTGTGGCCGTCACTGCCAGCCAAAAGGTTAATGAGAAAAGTGTCTGTTTGTATTGAAGGAGTGGTCAGATATAGATGTGACTGCTGTCTGCTTGCATCCATCACCCATGTAATAGATCAATACAGTGAGAGGAATACACCGCAGATTACACGGCACGTTCAGGGGAATATCATTCTGATAAGGTTTCTGGAAATAGATGTGGTGACAATCATCTTAAAGTGGTTTGCAACTTACAACTTCCCCCATATTCCAATAAATATACACATACACACAATATAGATATATATATATAAATATATTTATACATATACACATACACACAACAGTAGTAAACTTCTGCCCCTTTTAATACTTCCCCTTTAGACAGTAAAAAAATATTTTATTATCCAATTCAGCTTTAAATGAAATATTCGCCTCTACAATAAGCCTGCTTTGGAAGCCGACATTCTCTAAACCAGGCTTTCTCAACTTTTTTAACATGGGGGACCCTTGAAATAACTTTCAGGTCTTCAGGGAACCCCTTACTATATCCACAGCTCACTACTGTACATTACTGTAGTGGTCAATAGGAAACCTTACAGAGCCAAAAAATCGTTAGTGTCACTTTACCTGACCTGAGAGTAACAAATTGCTCATTGCTCAGGGAACCCCTAGTAACCTCTGGATGAAAATCTGGTATTCCATAGAACCCTAGTAAGGACAATTGCTCTACGCAGTATCCAAGATCAACATAGAATTGTGAAAGACAGGAAGAGCCTGTGGGCACCCTGAGGAAGGAAAAGTTGCAGCTCGGTATGTGGTGGCCATGTCATACTGAACAGTGTAAGTGGCTAGAGGGACCAGGTGAGCTAGAAGTTGCACCTAAACATGGTATATGATATAATATAATATAATATATATGCTGCAGTTTTGGTACCACCAAACATTTATTTTAAACACTTTGTTCAGTAATATGTAATGTACAGCACAGCTTATGGTGCATTAGGACTACAAATTGTCCAGCACAATATACAGAGTGCTTTGTCCCTTCCTCACTGAAGAAACCGGCCAAGCTAGTAAGCATGCTGGGCATGCAGCCACATCTTTATGCTAATACCAGACCACACGATTTACAGTATTGGAATGGGGAAAGGTGGGGTCACATTGTTCTTAATGCACCCTAGTCCTATGCTGACTTGCTCTTTACACCCTTGAATTGGAGGAAAAATTTCTTAAATGTATTTGTACTGTCTAATTGCCCCTTTGCCAGAAACCCCCTTCCAGCATTGATCAGCATTATTATAGAAAACCCTTGTCAACCCCCTCCCCACCACCCCAATGCTAAAGGGAATGCTAACTGCTCAGTCCCAGGGAGGGGGGCATATGTAAAACAGAACAATTACCCATAGAAGTGCTGAACCCATATAAAATATTTGTTCCTTTTTTATCATCCTTAACTAATATTTTACCCCAGTTAGATCTAATTAACTAGACATGTCCCTTTTCCTCCTATCAAAAATGTTCCTGGCTTTTTATTCTAATCGTTATTAGCTTTTTTCATTTGTATTATTGTTAGGTTGTTTTTCTTTAATGATGCATTAAAAGAGGAAAACACCTTTATTTCATTTGTAAATATTTTTGCAATACATTGTAGTAGAATCATACATTAATGTTTATGTATTATATGTAAGTGTAATATTAAACAATTACAGAATAATATTTATAATGTATGGTAACAATAAATGTTAATGTTTTTTATTACATTTTTTTATGTCATCTCTTTCCTTTGCATTGCACAAAAAAATAGTTTTTGTAAGATATCACCCCCAAAGAATCTGAATTGTCATTTTTTTTAAATCTATATATGTGATAAGTTGTTATTTAAAGATGGATTACTGAAACAGGCCCATAGATGTAAATGTATAATGTTTTCCCTTTAATCCAGGAAAAGTCTAAAAATTGTACAATCTTGGATGAAGATTTTTTTTTGGCAAGGTGAATGTTGCAGATGAATACACAGTGTTCAATAGAGGGGATGTGGAAATTCAAATCTTGATTATAAAATAGGCAAATGGCAAGGCAACAGTAGACAAATTTGATGCCAAACCATTAAAAATTACAATTATCAGTCTGATATATCTCTCTATAAATCTGTTAGAGAAATCTTTTACAATCCAGGCTCTACATACCCGCTGTGCTTATTAGAAGTCATTAAGATTCAATAATTCCTGGTCATATAGTAAATCAGAAAAACAAATTAAATACAAAATGTACTTTTTTTTTGCTACATAACCCCCCAGCCCTGAATGCAAATAATAAATATTACCATACCAATAATGCAAAACATATAAGTCATAAGCTTTTTACTACAGTTCTATTATTGCATTTTGCTGTGCAGTGACTTGCTCCTTTAATTAATTTCCCCTAATGCTTGTGCAAACAGAATGCTGCAAATAATGTGATCTTTACAGTATAATAATAGGGCAATGATTTTCTGCCTTTCCATGGCACTTGTTAACACAGGCAATACCTCACAAAAGCCACTAGGGGGCAGCCTTGCACTGTGAGTGATCTTTCCCCACCAATCCAAGGACTGCATGTTTTTATGTTTTATTTTATTTAAACAGTTTCCTATTTTCATACACCTGATTAGATTCCAAGTGATTTCATTCACATTTGTAATTCTATTTCTAATTAGCAATAATTAAATATACATTGCTAGGCCCTGCAGCACTTTATAGGGCACTGTCCCCAGGGATTACAATGAACTGATTACAAAGTGCATTATTTACCCAAATCTGGCAAATGTAAATTTTTTTAAGTTAATTATAAACAGTTTGCAACTTCTTTGTGGTCAAAACTGTCTAAAATCCTATTGATAAAACAAAAAATGGATAGATTTTGCATTTTTTGCTTTTAAAGCGATCTATTGCACCTTTTTTTCTCAGCACAATTTGTAAAATTTTTTTAAAAATATACCCACATTTATAAGTAGACAATTACCTGCTTCATGGGGATAAAGAAACACGTTTTTCTCTAATATAATACACGGAAAATGACTGGAAAATGCTCATCCATGTTAAAAATTCAACCCCTATGAGGACATGGTATGGGCCATTTAAGACCTGCGGTGTTCTTCTGTGGGCTCAACCATGTTCCCAACCTTCTCTTAAATGGGAGAGGTTTGGAATCATTTTGCACTCGGCTACACACGGCTGTGGTGGATTGTGCCATGGCCCCATGCAGTTGCCTGAAGATTTGGAACCAATTTTTTGCATACTGCAGCAGATAGCGGCTCGGTTCTGTGTAGTTTCACCATGTGCAGAGGTACTTACCTGTCGAGCTATTATCTGCACAAGAGAAAAATCACAGATGCTAAAGGGCCCTAAGAGTGCCATTTTCATGGGCAGAAAATTTTTGGTTTTGATGGTAAATTAAAACTTAAAGATCTTTTTGCTGGATTTTCTGTATGAAGATTACACCTCAGGGGCGTGTCCATGATAGTGACATGTCAATGGCTTGCGGCTTGGCTCCGTGTGATTCTTCTTTGAAGCTTGATAACCATTTTTGCACACAGCAGCAGATCACAGCTCAGTTCCCTGTTCACAGTAGAAAAGTCATGGATTTGGAAAGTGCTATTTTATTCAGTAAATTGTTTTTTTATGTTAAATTAAACCCTAAAGATCCTTTTGCTGGATTTTCTGCATGACGATTACACCTCGGGGGCGTGTCCATGACAGTAACATGCCAATGGCTTGCGGCTTGGCTCCGCCTGATTGTTCTTTGAAGCATGATAACCATTTTTGCACACAGCAGCAGATCACAGCTCAGTTCCCTGATTGCCACCACGTGCACCGGTCATTACTTGCACCGTACAGTAGATAAGTCATGGATTTGGAAAGTGCCATTTTAGTAGGTAGATTATTTTTGGATTTAGGTAAAAACTATGTTAAAATAAAATCATAAAGAATTTTTCTGTTTTTCCTGGGTTAATATTACCCCTCAGGGGTGTGTCCATCACAGCCTGGGCTCGGAGTATTACCACTTTGTGCACCATTCAGTGGACCTCTGCTTTAAAAAAAATCAACCTCACTTTATACAACTTCACTTTATTCCCAAAACCAAGTAACCAATCCTTCTTCCCTTCATATATCAGCCCTATTATAAAAAGTATCTGGCCTCCTGCTTTGTGCATCTGAGCAGCAAATAATAATATTTGGCATGTGCCATCTCTTGGCGCCTCCGTCTCGCTTCAAGCGTAACTAAGCGATTTGGGCATTATATTACACTAGAGGAGGCCCCGAAGATTTACTCAGCGAGAGATGCAAACGGCAGCCAAAGTATTTTAATGAAATGAGCGTTGGGTGACTGATAACACCGGCTCCGGACAGAGGGCATCAGTATAATTATTGCAATGACAGCTGGTTCTAGATCTTCAAACTTGGAAGCCAAGTTGGCTACAGAAGCTGCAATAGCCATTGAAGTCTGAAATTCTTAAATGGGGACAGATCTCGCTGCAAATCTTGTAGCAGACAGACACATCCCATAAAGGAGGGTCATTACGTGGATTGGATACAAGCAGCTTAGAATGGTTCCAAGATGTGGGCATACATTGGATTTTTTTAATTAATGGAGATGAGGCTTTGTTGCATAAATCAGATTTGGATAGTGGGACCAGGTCCTAATGGGTAATATTGCGGCCAGCAGGTGCTTATAAAATGGAATACATAATTGTAAGACAATTAGTGGTGCTGATAGGATTTCTTTTACATTTCTTAAAAAAAAGCTTCAAATATTATTATGTTCCATGAAGACTGGGCTGGTGTACTCAGACCCAATACTTCCCTTTCTAAGTTGCGACATCCTTTGCATGTACGCCATTCCTGCATTCGTCCTTTGCACTCACGCTACCTATGCTATTGTATCAGATACAATAACATAAATCCAATTAGCATTTGCCAATTTTTTAAAATCCCTTTTTGTTTTATTTTTAAAGTCTTTTATTTTACTTTATTATAATATCACCTGGTAAAAATGCGAAAAAGAATGGATCCTGTATTTCTTTTAAACAACACACAAATCATGTGTTATTGCAGTAAAAACATGAGTATACACAATGCACATTAATGTAAGTTACATGTGTCAGTGCATAGTGGTGCTATTCAAGTAACACAGCTCTAATACATATGCATTTCAGTGAACCACAATAGACCTGATTTATTAAAGCTGTCCAAGACTAAAAACAAAAAAAAAGACTATCATGGGAGACCCTGGATGATCAAGCAAACCTGGAATGGATTACTTAAATATTGTTTGCTATTAGTTTGCAAATGTTTTCAATCGTGGACCAGATCCATCCCAGGATCTTCCAGGTTCTCCTATGATAATCTATTTCTCCAGTCTTGAAGAACTTTAATATTTCAGGCCCAATGTGTAGTAACCATAATGGTAATGCACTACCATGCATTGGTGTTCTATGTTGCAAGAAATAGTACTTGTCCATTTTGGTGCATTGCCGTGCTAATCATTTAAATGGGGTGCCATAACACAATGTACATGGAATGTTCATTAATCAATGTACCAGTAAGTGTTATTGAATAAATAGATGCTAATTATTGAACTATTGGCACTTTTGTGTAACCCTTAAAAGAAGAAAAAACTTTTTGGGTTGAGTGCACCCCCCATTCCCACAGTGGCACATGTATCATACAGACATCATTTTCTCTCAGGGATGAGGCTCCTGCTTTTCCTTCCTAGGTCCCTGCAGCTTCAAAGTTCATAAAACATGGTGGGTTTGACCAGAAAAAATGTTTACTTAAGCAGGGCATTTGAACTATGGTCAGCAAGTTACAATGGCCAATGATACCAGGTGGTGCCAATGACCAAATACAATCAATGTCACCTGCTTTTCCCTGCACTATTGCTGTAGTGAAGATAACTGTCATTTCTAGTGATGGAAATGCTATGTACAGTGAGGGAAAGAAGTATTTGATCCCCTGCTGATTTTGTAGGTTTGCCCTCTGACAAAGAAATGACCAGTCAATATTTGTAATGGTAGGTTTATTGTAGGTCTGAGAGGCAGAATAACAACAAAAGAACCCTCAAAAACCCAGCGCTAAAAAGTCAGAGCTTGATGTGCATTGTAATAAGTGAAATAAGTATTTGATCCCATCACAGAAGATGACTTAGTACTTGGTGGCAAACCCCTTGTTGGCAATCACAGAGGTCAGACGTTTCTTGTAGTTGGCCACCAGGTTTGCACACATCTCAGGAGGGATTTTGTCCAACTCCTCTTTGCAGATCCTCTCCAAGTCAGTAAGGTTTCGAGACTGATGTTTGGCAATTCAAACCTTCAGCTCCCTCCACAGATTTTCTATGGGATTAGGGTCTGGAGACTGGCTAGGCCACTCCAGAACCTTCATGTGCTTCTTCTTGAGCCACTCCTTTGTTGCCTTGGCCGTGTGTTTTAGGTCATTGTCATGCTGGAATACCCATTCACGACCCATTTTAAATGCCCTGGCTGAGGGAAGAGGTGCTCACCCAAAGATTGACAGTACATGGCCCTGCCCATTGTCCCTTCGATGCGGTGAAGGTGTCCTGTCCCCTTAGCAGAAAAACAGTTCCAAAGCATAATGTGTCCACCTCCATGTTTGATGGTGGGGATGGTGTTCTTGGGGTCATAAGCAGCATTCCTCCTCCTCCAAACACGGCAAGTTGAGACCAAAGAGCTCAATTTTGGTCTCATCTGACCACAACACTTTCACCCAGTTCTCCTCTGGATCATTCAGATGTTCGTTGGCAAACTGCAGACGGGCCTGTACATGTGCTGTCTTGAGCAGGGGGACCTTGCAGGCTCTGTAAGATTTCAGGACTTCACAGCGCAGTGTGTTACCAATTATTTTCTTGGTGACTATGGTCCCAGCTGCCCTGAGAACATTGACAAGTTCCCCCCGTGTAGTTCTGGGCTGCTTTGTTACCATTCTCATGATCATTGCAACTCCTCGAGGGGAGATCTTGCATAGAGCCCCAGACCGAGATCGACAGTTATTTTGTTTTTCTTCCATTTGGGAATTATCACGCCAACTGTTGTCACCTTCTCACCAAGCTGCTTGGCGATAGTCTTATAGTAGGTCTACAATCTTGTCCCTGACATCCTTGCACTGCTCCTTGGTCCTCGCCATGGTGGCTAGTTTGGAATATGAATAATTGATTGCTTCTGTGGACAGGTGTCTTTTATACAGGTACTGTAATAAGCTCCTAATCTCAGCTCGTTACCTGCATACAGTGAAGACACCTGGGAGCCTGAAATCTTGCTGGTTGATAGTGGAACAAATACTTATTTCACTCATTACAATGCACATCAAGCTCTGACTTTTGCACACTGGGTTTTTAAGGGTTCTTTTGTTGTAATTCTGTCTCTCACACATAAACCTATACCATTACAATTATAGACCGGTCATTTCTTTGTCAGAGGGCAAACGTACAAAATCAGCAGGGGATCAAATACTTCTTTCCCTTACTGTAGTTGTTGTGATTGGTGTGGATTTACATTGTTGGGCAATGTGATTGACATGAATTTACTTTTGTTAACATTGAATAAATGTTATTTTTAATACTCAGTACGTTTGTGTTTTTTCAATGAAGGACTTTTTCTACGGTGTGCGCATGCTGTCTAGTAAAGTACTCCTGCACTCTTTCCTCTGGGTGAAGGGGGCAGATATGTTCTAGATTTTACAAAATGTCCCATCAGCAAACCCACACATTTTTTTTGGTGGCCAGGATATTGATGAAAGAAGCCCTGTCCCTCAACATTGGGACCTCACAATGTTAAAAGAAGCCATGGAGCCTGATACAGTCAAGGAAATGGACAAATGAGTGCATGCCTAGTTTTAAATTAAAGGGAATTTTTTTTAATATAATTCTTAAACCCTCTCAAGCATTCTATTTGAACAATTTGTGTATTTTTAATGTTACTATTTTGCATTTGTACATGTCCCCTATGACAGTGCTCGGCTGCATGAACCCTATTTTGATGATAGTTTATAAGCCTTAAAATGGATGGCATATATTAGCAAGATTTATCCCCCATTTTTGGGATAAGCACTGTGTTTGGATTTGTTGAACATTGGGAACCTGAGTTGAACCAAACCTGGCAGTAATGAGTATCCCTGTTTAAATATTTATTCAAAGATTTGTAGCTGATAATTACTTACACCCTTCAGCAGGCTGAACAGAGAAGATTTATAGACTTGTATTTATATAGCACCAACATATTATGCAGCGTTTTATAAAGCCTATAGTTATATCACTAACTGCACTGCAAAGGGGCTCACAATCTAAGCCCAACATTGAGGGGAGGCCAATAACCCTAATTGTATGTTTTTGAGATGTGGGAGGAAAACTATGCAAACATGGGAAAAAATACAAACTCCTTGCAAGAAGTGTCCTGGCCAAGATTGTACCTGTGACCCAGTGTGTAAGAGCCCTCGTTGACCACTAGAGGGAGCCAGTGTAAACCTCTACATGAAATACAGTTTTGAAAATATAACACTTCAAAAAGTTCTACAATACCTTCAAATATTTTGTTACTTTTACTGGGTCATGAGAATATCTCATTTTTTTTGCTGAGCATATGATGCTGTCCTGTAATTGAGTCAGATCCCTTGTTATTACCAGTGATCATTAATGACTACTACAGCAGATTATTGGAAGCTGCTACACTGCCTGTTGTCAAATCTTCCTGCTAGGATTGTTTACTCATGTGTTCACTTCTACTTGGTGCGCCCTGTACAGTGAATAAAAACAAGTACATTAATCACGAACCTTCTTATCCTTATCAGCCACCCGAAATTTGAATAATGATGGATGAGCCTTTCACTTTTACTGCCCTGCGGTTATCACTTAAAAGGCGAGAGTTGAGCGACAGCACATGTATGAGTTTTAGAGCTCAGGTTGGCAAGCCTCACTTTTTATAGATCAGGCTGAGAATTATTTAGCTGAGAACACTAACACGCTTATTTAATAAGGCCAAACGAAAAGTGCGTAAACCCATGGAAACCCATTGAAATATATCCGCAGAATACTGATTGATGTGTCTAGCACATTGGTAATTCTTTGACCTAAAATGGACCTTTCAGGAATTTTACAAATCTGAATTAATGATTTTCAACTTATTACAAAATGCAGCAAACATCAGTCTTCTGCGGGCAGGAGGAAACATTTTCTCAGTGCTTGTTTAGAAAAAAAAATGTGGGGGTTATCGCTACTGCACATCAACTATGCACAGCTAGGCTTCCAGGATGGTTTTAGGCAAAGACTCTTGCATTGGACCAAATAGCTTGTGCATTATTCTTTATATGACAAGCTGTAGGAGGCGGCAGCATTCCCATGTGGTTTTCTGGACGCTTGTTGCAGCCACCTCTGCTACCTCCATAGACATGATTGTGAAGGGTAGAGAAATAGAAAAAGGCTTGTATGGGCATTAGCATGCATTTAGGATTTTCCAAACACTTCCCTATCAAGCATATAGAGGTGGCAGAAGTGGAAAACCACCCCAGGTGCTGCATTGAGTATCTAGAAAATGGCAAAGAAACGCTGCTGCCTCCTGACGCCTGTCAAATTAAGAATAACGAACGAACCTATTTGGTCCAATGTTAACTGGAAGCATGTTGAGCGGTAAAACCGCTTATAAAAGCTTAAAAAAACCTTAGGTCTAAATAAACCCTAAGTTTTCCCTTTCACCCAGTGAGCAGACTGCAACATTGAAACTTTGTAGCACAAACAGTGATAAAGATGTGAGAGCAAAAATATTGCCATGCATTGGCTAGCGGCATGCTCAGACTAAGATTTTACTGCAGCTTTTACCACCTGCCAGTGCAGGCTTTTGCATGAGGTACAAGCATTTTTATGCATTTGCAAGCAGCACCAATTCAAGTCAATGGAAGCTGTAGATGCAACAAACACCACCCTGAATAAAAAAAACAAAAAACACTGCAACATGCTAAAGCTGGATGCTTTTCTGAAAGCAAAGAATTTATTTGGGTATTAAAGCAGAACATAAATAACTTTGCAAATTCTTGCTGATGTGATTGAAGAGCACTTTCTTTGAGTCTATAGAGGATCAATGTCAGGCATTGCATGTAACAAGCATTGTAGGATGCTGGAAATATTTGATACTGCTACTAGAAGATAGATTTATATTCAGAAGAGTAGTCCACCATTTAACCCCCCTTCCTCCAGAAGCCAACTCTCTGCATCATTACACTGTGAGCACATGATAACATGCACTGTCCCTTGCAGTACCTCTTCTCTGCCACAAGATGTCCTCTGTCACCTGGCTTGAATGGCATCGGGCCTCATTCAACCTGGAAGATTGAGAACATCTTGTGGTAGAGAACAGGTACTGCATTGGACAGTACTAGAATGATGGTGAGTAATGCAGCCAAAGTTGCCTTTACTTATTCTCTCAAGGGATTTTTAAGATTAGAAGCTGTGTTTTCATTGGGTGACAGGGTCACCTTAAAGGGAATGTGCTGGCTGCCATTGCTTTACTTACTTATAAAATACTTTTATAGTTAAGTAAAGAGGAGGTACCTTGTCTTCATACAGCATCAATATTCTAAAATATGAGCTTTCCTACAGCCTCACAATCCAGATTCTTTACCCAAGTCCATCAATGTGCCTGGGCAAAACCCCTTTAATGCCCCCTTAATAATCATGCCGAATTTACATCTCCATGTATATATTAGCTTCTTCTTCTTTTCTCTTTGAAACATGGAAGAAGGGGAGCTGGCAGTACAGAGTGTGTAAATTCACATCAGCTCGGTCCCAGTTATGAATGCTGTTGGCATCTTACTTACTCGAATCAGGCAGCCAAAACAGCAGCAGCGTTTGCCAACATATTCTGATAGGAAAAAAAGAACATAATGACTTTTACTTTGAGTCAACACAAGCTGTAATACAGATGTAGATCCAAGTGCCCCTCTGTTAATCATATAATATTACGGGGGTCAAATGACGTTCTTCTGTGTGTGCTGGCATGGAGGCTGCAGATAAGATATATATCTTGCTGAAATATGCTGTGGTATATATCTAGATCTGGGGGAGACCTTGTCATGCTCAGTTGTATAAAACTAATAAATACATCAATAATAACCATTTCATATATTAAAGACATGCATATAAGACAAGAGAAATCAATAGGAAAAAGCACCAGTAAGTGACTCCCACACACGCAAACCCCCACTGCCTGCCCCCCCCAAGTAGTAGATCTGCCATGCTGCTCCATTGAAACAATGGGTGACTGGGGAAGTTACACTCATGATGGACCTACTGATTGTCCACCTAAACAGAGGTCCAGGAAAATTCTGATATTAGTGTAGTATTCTGATGTAAAGAGGGGGGGGGGACTCTGATGTCAATCTATGTCAAGCTAAGGGACCCAAGGATGAAAAGTTGGGGACACTGAAAAATGACCCCATGTTGTGGGATCCATATCTAGAAGACCATTAGTGTTGATTTAGCCTTGCCATGGGTTGAGGGGTACAGGTCCAAACTCAGCATGGGGGCCCATAGGTCTGTAGCTTGTCCTACGTAGCAGGGGCCTTGTTTAAAATTATTACTGGGGGCATAGTGTAACAAATCCCCGCAGGAGCAGGAGATCTATGCCCTCCTCAGTATCATGCACCTTGCACTCCCCTGTTGCCAGCACCAACTCTGGTCAGGAATCCCAGTCCTTGCTCATTTCTTGATCCAGGTCACATGACTCTTTATCAGCTACCCCTTTACCTAAGAGGACTATAGTGTTCCACAGATGCACTCCACCTGCTGGCAGGCATGTAAACACTTCCTGAAACTGCCTCTTCACCAGCACTCCCACTGGTGGTAGGTTAGGGAGTCTGCAGATCACAAGGCTTCCATCCATCACATGACCTTCCCTTTCTAGGGAAGTGACTGGCAACAGGGAGTTGCCTTAACAAGGAGTTCCCTTAGGCTCTGTTGTTCCTGTCTGTGTCTCCTGTTACTGATAATCCCGTGTACCGACCCTGGCTTTGTCCCTTGACTACTCCTGTTTCCTGCTTGTCCTGACCTCTGGCTTGCCTGACCATGCTCCTGTCTCTTATTCCTGCACCATGCTTTATTCCTGTCTGTCAGCAGTCACCAGCCTCTGTGTGCATGGCTGCCAAAACCTGGCAACAACCCATAGGGTAACATCCTCACCTCTAGAGTCTCTGGAGAAAACCGGGCTGTTGCTAGGACTCTGTGCCCCATGCATGTCTCAGCCAACTGGGCTGGTGAAATGGAGGGTCCACCATCCCGCCCTATGGCATTGTGATTTGTAGCCATCATCATTGGCATGGAAGAGGGCACCACAGGCCCAAATTCGGCATGGTGGCCCATAGGTCTGTAGCTTGTCCTAAATGGTAGGGGACGGAGATCCATAAATCTGTAGCCAGAAAACCATCAGTGCTGATTCATAGTTTCCGTGAAAGAAGAGGTCCAACTTTGACATTGGGGTCCATAAGTCTGTAGCCAAGCAATTAACTGTAACCATTAGTCCAAAGTGTTCAAAAGAGTTTAACAGTATTGGACATTAATTTTGCCATGTTAGGAGAGAACTACCAGATACAGTTTCTGGGAATACGGAATCTATCACAGCGTTTGAAGAACGTCCGGCAGTTGCCACTTCTATAATTACAATGATAGAGCAAGGGGAAAGAGGTCAATCACAAGTGGGTAGGCCGTCAACTACGTTGTTACCATTGCCCCTAAAGGTTAAAAAGTTCACACGATTCATCTCATACCATGAAATTATCCAATACTAGCATCAAACTCTGTTTTGGATTGAATTCTCTTTAAACGAGCATGTGCGGCCATTGCTTGGTGTGCTCTCACCTCTCACTTCTAGATGTCATTGTGTATTGCGGAGAGCAGTGCTGTGCTATGCATGTGCTGCCATTGCTGACTAGATATCAGCAGAGGAAGATTAATTAGTAAGGCTCGGGGCCTGGGGATTCATCCTGTGATTAATGAGGCTTTAAACCAGCAGTTCATTTGTAAGTCACAGTTTAGTCTAGCCCATCAAAAATCAGCCTTCCCTTTCTTTCAAACCTTGATAAGGTGGTAAATCATATTAGGGGGAATAAAGATAATGTGTATAATTATAACTTTTTCCTGCAAAAGTTCATTTGGGATTTTCAGTGGAAATTAAATGTTGAAATACGTTTCCTTGAAGAATACATAATGGATAACTTTAGGGAGTCAAAGCGCAATTCATTAATATTTAGAAAAATCAAAACAAATGTAGGCACAACAACCAAGCAAATTTCACGTCATGGCTGACAGCATAGTAAAAGTGAATATTCCTGAAACGGGGATCTGTCACCTAATTTTGGCAACAGCTCCTATTTGTCAGTATTGGTATTGTCCAAAGGAAATGTCATACATGCTGCTCCAATATAACAAGATGCAATCCAATGGATGGAAGGAATAGGACAATCAGGGTGGGAAGGAAAGGGCAAAGGGGGATTAGTTTTCATGTCCTTTTTATGGTTTAAGGTGTAGCTGGTTTGATTCTCAGTCATTTTTATCAGTTACACAATGTTTTTTTTAGTTAGTTCTACTTTTCAGTAATTTTTTTTTGTTCTTTCACTTCAGGTCCACTTTAAGCACTATATTTACATCCCACCACACTGTGTTGCCCACGCTTGAGCAGTGCAACTCCATTCGCTTCTATTGGCTGTTTAGACACAGCACTCAGCATTCGTACAACGTGTCTCCGCTGGTGCAGAACCCTCTAGCTAGTGTTTTCCTTGTCCAGCTCTTGTGTTTTCCAGACAATTCCCTTGTGCTGTTTCAGGGTTCCCCTCTGTCTGTGAATATTCCTGTGTCACCTGTCCCTCCTGTTAGTTCCAGTGCCTCCTGTGTTCCCCGTGTCTGCAGTGGCCCTAGTGTCACTGGTGTCCATTTCCTAGATCCTTGGTATTTGACCCCTGGCTTTTGACATAAAGTCTCTTGGTCTCTTGCTTGCTGCCTGCCTCGACCCTCGCCTTCTATGAAGATTCTTCTGCCTATTGATTTGGTACCGTGTATCATCCTGCCCACCCTGGTGTGCCCAAGGACCGCAACCTGGCAGTAACCAGCAACACAACATCCTCACCACTAGAGGCACTGAAAAAGACCTGGTTACAGCTTAGACTTAGACCTTTCCAGGACCCACACTACTTCTGTGCAAGCTGTGGCACCCTCTAGTGGCCCTGTCCACCCAAGCATGACAGTTGAGGTGGTGGATAAAGGATCAGAACCACTTCATTTAAAGCGTGGTATGGAGATTAGCTCATCAATTTGCGACTTTTCCAATCACTGTCTGTTTATAGACTGGAATCAGTTCAAGCCTGGGCATAGGGGAAGTGGTTGGAAAATGCTGCCTATCAAACAGGGGACATCTAGTGGGAGAAAAAAGGACTGCAGGAAAAGTCTTTAGAATGAAAGTGAACATTCCAGCAAAAGCTGTTTTTTTTTTTTTTTTTTTTTTTAATGGACTATCTATTTTTATCC
The DNA here is from genome assembly GCF_032062135.1 of Pyxicephalus adspersus. NCBI lineage: Eukaryota > Metazoa > Chordata > Amphibia > Anura > Pyxicephalidae > Pyxicephalus > Pyxicephalus adspersus. The sequence goes on along the minus strand of NC_092865.1, from coordinate 56,951,480 downwards.
TGTTCTTTTTAGCTGGAGTTCTGCTTTTAGGTAGAAATAAACTCTCACAAAAGACTAACTTGCTTTGTAGAGCACTGGGAGTAAAAAAGGATCATCAATTAAAAAAAATATATTTTTTCACTTGCATCATTCATTTTTTTTCCTTTCCTGCTCTGTGTACCTCCTGTAGACTCTTAATAAGAACCTCCTGCAGATGTATGCACGCTCCAGTGGCATCTGAACATCATGGTTTTACTGTGGGGATTTCAGCAAAAAGAAAAAGCACATCGTGTATCGGCACCGCTGCTTCAGAAATGTGTAGAGAAAGGTGACAATACAGCAACTGAACTGAATATGTCGTATTTGAAAAGTTAGTAGGGGGTGAATAAATGTTGCTGGCATTATTTAATACCATATGATTTTAATAATACAATATATACTCACTGGCTATTTTATTAGATACATCTGTTGGTGCAAATATCCAGTCAGCCAATTACATGGCAGCATTTTAATTCATTTACCCATGTAGACATTGTCAAGATGACCTGCTGAAGTTCAAAGTGAGCAACAGAATGGTGAAGAAAGGGGACTGCTGATCAGCTGGGATTTTCCTAAACAACCATCTTTAGGGTTTACAGAGAATTGTCTAAAAAAAAGAAATTATCCAGAAACCTGCAGTACCCATGCCAGAGGGCAGAGGAGAATGGCTAGACTGATTTAAGCTGATATAAGGGAAACTGTAACTCCAAGAACCATTTGCTACAACTTAGGTGGATGGGCTACAGGAGCAGGATACCACACCAGGTACCACCTAACCAGACATCTGCAGCTACAATTCACACAAATTCACCATAATTGGACAGGAATAGTTGGGAAAATGTTGCCTGGCCTGATCAGTTTCAATTTCTCCTCTGACATTTGGTAGGGTTAGAATTTGGCAACAAAACCATGAAAACATGGATCCAGGTGGTGGATTAACAGTTTGGGGGAAATTTTCTTGGCACACATTGGGCCCCTTAGTACCAATTAAGCATTGTTTAAATGCCACAGCCTACCTCAGTGTTGTTGCTAATTGCGTCTATCCTTTGTGTCTATCCTGTGATGGCTACTTCCAGAAGGATAACGCACCATGTCACAAACCTCAACACTTCCTAAACTGGTTTCCTAAACATGTCAATAAATTCACTTTACTGGAATGGTCTTAATAGTCACCAAATCTTAAACCAAAAAGAGCACGTTTAGGATATGATGGAACAGGATGTCACTTTACTGGAATGGTCTTAATAGTCACCAAATCTCAATCCAAAAAGAGCATGTTTAGGATATGATGGAACAGGAGGTCCATATCATGGCGACTGTATAATATCAATAAGGGCAAAAATATCTGAGGAATATTTCCCGCACCCTGTTAGATCTTTGCCACAAAAAATTATGGCAGTCCTCAGGGCAAAATTGGGTCCAATCTGGTACTAGCAAAGTGTACCTAAAAGAAGTCTATCATGTGTATATCTGTCTACATAATGGGATTTTTACATCTTCAATCTTTTGGTTTATATTCGAGTATCTATCTATCTATCTATCTATCTATCTATCTATCTATCTATCTATCTATCTGTGACACTTTTGACATTAGGCAGTAACATACTGTATTTGGTTTGTATGTTTGTGCTTGTGACAGCTGAATTCAAGTCTCACCCCTTCATATAATTTGTCAAAGTTTAAGCCATGCTTTGTTCTAAATTGCAGCCCTATTATTCTCCCTCCTCTGGATGAAGTGGGTATCAACCATGTAGTGCTCCTCGAAGACCTCCTTCTGCCAATTACAACTGCTCTACTTTTGACCTAGACAGCATCACCTAAACTGATCGTCTGCTAGTATTGTTGATGAGCATTATCAATTACTCTCTGCAGCTCACTGTGTGAGCCAAGCCAGGGCCATAAATTAGCAAAAGAATGATGGGTGCCCACATGGGTGAAATCCCCATATTGAAGTAGGAAGTATTTATAGAGTATCCATCTTCCATACAAAGTGGACAAAAATATTAAAGTAAACATTTTGGGACTTTACAGGTACATATAAAAAAGATACAAATTTATTAATTGATGTTCTTAAACATCAGCTTGTATTTTTCCAAATAATATAATATTTCCAAATAATTAGGCCAATTACAGGTTGTTATAATTATAGTACACAATGTTCCTCAGGAGAAGCATCAAACAGTGGTCTATAGTATAATAGATATCATCCATTATATCCCCACAAATTCACCAGCATAATAAATTACAAAAATTCCATTAAAAAAATCATACCAACACTTCATCAAGTATAATCTCAACTTGGTCCCAATTTTGTGAAAACTGCAATGCCATGTATTGGGAGACAGAATCTGGAACCTAAATCAAAAAGTTAAAGACATTGAAGTGAAACAATAGTTCTACAACAAAAAATAGGCAGGAATGGACAGGTGATGTTGGTTGCCTTACATCCTGCAATTGAAATTAGAACCCCTGCTCTGCGCACATCTTCCAAAATAATCCCCCGGACGTTTGCTCTAGAAGTTTCCAGAAATTCCCCTGTAACTTTTTTCTTTAATTTCCATTAATTTGTTGTAAAAACGAAACACACTTAAAATGAAACTTGCTTTTCTGTAAAATTATGCATTTAGCAGTTTTCCAAAGGGGGTTGCTCAAAAGCCGCTGACATGCACATTCTGCCACTAATTTTCAGCTCTCAGACTTGTTTTGATGTAATTAGTACTATGCTAAGTGAAGTCGCCATTTACAAAACTGCTTGCAAACAAACTTAAAGAAAACAATAGTTTTTGCTGAATAATCATAAAAAATCAGACACAAATTAGTATCATATTACAGGATGTTGTCCACTTTACAGTCATTAATGTCTAATATTCTAATGAAATGTTTTATTAGAGTTTAGATATATATTTTTTTTCAGCCAAATGTAAACAACGCTGGACTCTATTTATCCTGTGTTTGGGAGGAGATCCTATCATAAAACTAAACTACATGGTTGAGGTACATGCCTTTGGACATGGTTGGGTCCCTCGAAGGTTAATATTAGGTAATATGCACTCCCAATGATGACCATTTGCACTGAACAGGGGCCTGGTATGGCCAAGAGGAAGGACAACTATTCCCTTGAGCCTAATTTATTAAAGCTCTCCAAAACTTGAAAAGATAGACTATCATTAGAAAACCTAGGTGATCCATCCAATCTCGAATAAATTTGGTAAAAAATTATTTACTATTAGTTGGCAAATGTTTTAAATCTTGGTTTGCTGAATCACCATATTAGTCTATCATCTCCAGTCTTGAAGAACTGTAATATATCAGCCCCTTGCTTCAAGTTCTTCAACCAGCCACCACATTTATGGAGTCTGGTATGGGCAAGAGGGACTATACTTCTGGTATAGGCACGAAGAGGGACTTACATCAGGTTTAACATCAGGTGGGATCCCAGACAGATTTTCTTAAGACATCCTAAAGTCATGTTATGAATGTTTCCTTTATTTACATAGTTTTCTTTGATGCTGCAGATGTCTCCCCAGCCCAGTACAATACAATAGATTCTTCTGCAAATGCAATTTTTTGAGTACAATGAAAAGCTACCAAAAATAGCATTCTCACCAAAATTGCTGGGGTGCGTTGGAGGTGTCTGAACATGGCACAAGTGAACATAAATGCACAAATAAAGTATTCCCAGACATTATTTAGGCTTTAAGCATTTTTAAATTGTTTATTGGGTATAAATTCACACTCTTCCCACATGTCCTTCTGACACTTCCAGCAATACACTAGGTTTGGTGGTTTTGCAATCATATTGAAAAATTTAAAGGTCACTCAAAAAAAAAAATTGCTCACAAATTACTTTCCCTTTGATTGAGAAATAGCAATTTTTAGCTTTTTTTCAGTTTTTCTATCATTCGATTAATTTCCTTCACTTTTCTGATGATTTTGGTGACAAGATCATGTTCAGGGGCTTTCTCAGGGGTGATCAATTCATTACATTTTATTTTATTTTAGAATTTCTGTTTTACTCATCCTTATTGCAGATATGTAACAGCAGATAGTCAGGGTCTGAGGCATGGATTATAAAAGTCATTGGAGCCTGGGGACCTACTTTAGGAGACTCGAGACATAACTAGAGATCACAGCCCCTTTACAAATCAATGCTTCTGCATTTGTGAACCTTACGGCTTCTGTAAAATTGCTTGTGCCACCATTGCCACAATTGTCAGTGTGATCCATTATAAGGTTATAGAAATAAAAAGAGAACATATGATGAACAGCAGAGAAAGAGTAAAATAGTTTGAAAGAAAACAAAACTACTAGTAGAAACTCTGAAGCTGGATTGTGCAGGCACCAAAACACTGAATACTGTATATAAGGACCACATAATAGGTGTCAAATGACTGCACTATGGGCATCAAGGCCTTAAGGCTCTGGTGCCATACTTGTGGCCCAAGCAATTCGGAAAATTTTGAGCAGTTCTGAACCATAACATTCCATAGTGGGGGCATTGATTTATATTGGGTTAATAGATTTGGCCCCTACTAGCCTCATATAACATGTCCTACGTCTATGCAGTCATCTCCAATAAGTTTCCATTCTTAAATCAAACTTGCATGAAGTTAACAGTCTCTGATTATCATCTCTTCTAGAATGTTTGCAGTCTCTGACAGTTCTCTCTAGCATTGCATACCATACACTTAACATTATGTGACGCCCTTTGGTGATGTCAGGGACCATGGCTAAGATCTTCTATAAGTCATAGGCTAATAGGCACTGCCCTAGGGTGCAAGAACTCCAATGGTTAAATAGCAGCATGACTCTACGAGGGATCTGCATTTCTTATCTACTGCTTCCATTCAAGAGCAAAAAGACAACCATCATTTGATCGCCGTAATTTTTTATGATGAACAGAGAGACATTTGGATCTACATCTGTATTACAGCTTGTGTTGACTCAAAGTAAAAGTGGTTATGTTATTTTCTCCCTCAGAATTTGCTGGCAAAAGCTGCTGTGTTTTGGCTGCCTGTTTCTGACGAGTCTGATGCCAATGGCGCTTGTAACTGTAACTGAGCTGATGTGAATTTCCTAAGCTGCCAAGTCCTTTCTTTCTCGCAAAGAGCACAAAATGGAAGATAATGTTTGGTGAAGCCGGATGATGCAAGGATATTTTATTAAAAAGGGCAAAAAGGTAAGGAATCAATTAGCATAGCTGCATTTGGAGTCAACACACATTTTATGTATTCTAAAGAATTATTTTGGTTATGATGAAAGTGATTTTGTACCTTTTGGAAAGAGAATCAGCAGCTTATAGCTAAATGTGGTGAATGTAGGGAGTGTTATTGGGTACATGTGTCCCCCCACAATGTGCCATAATTTCTTTCTCTGACCACTACGATATTACAGGATACAGCAATGACATGGAAGATCAGAAGATGGGACCATGGCATGAAGCAGGCATCTAACATTCCTAGAAGTTAGTGACTGTAACTCCAGAATAAATGAAGGGTTGGACACCCAGTCTGCCAGAGAGGTGTGTACAAGAGCTCTTCTATTGTAGGGCACCTTTAGGGTCCATGACAATGAAAGTTTTTGCAAACATTTGAATTGAAATGCAGCATTTGCCATGAAAAATCTACATTGAAACTGCCTTGTCTGTAGGTCAAACCTCTATAGGAAATGCTATGACTATGAAAAAAGTGCAAAGAACTGTCATGTGTACTGTTCTATTAAAGTCAATGGCATTTTGCTGACCACAGGAAAAGCAGGGGGACCCTCTCCATGTACACAAGCCCCTATTTTAAATATTTAAAGTCTTAAAGTCTATGCATAAAGTCTGCCTGAAGTATGTGCATAGCCAAAACTTAGATGGGCTTAAAATTCTTAAAAGGTTATTAATTTGTTTCACTTTCTATGTATCATTGCAGAACTCTCCACTAATTTCCATACCAGATGCAACAGAAAGACACTTCCCTGGAATAGGTGTCCCAAATAGAAGATTTCCATTTACTTCTTGTTCTAGGGGCAACTCTGGGCAATTTTGGGGGCAATTTTGCAATTTCCTTTTCTTTCTTGGTCACAAATAGAGGTGTGAATCTTTCCAAATGGGACCAAAAAAATAAAAACTTTTTTCTTGGTGACCGTGTCCCCACTGGAGAAATTCCATTGGGTACATCCTCCTATTGGGAGTAATATATTAAAAAGTAAAAAAAAAATCACATTTGAAATCTAAGATCAGAAATGAACCATCACTTCTTAAACCAAACAAATTCTCCACCTGCTTACCGGAGTCTGTATTCCATAATCGTTTCTAACTTTGCACCTTGTATCACCAATCACTTTTCAAGTCTGGCTAAAATCCAATTGGAAAGTGGAGGTGCTCAGAGCACAAAAGCTTCCGAATTAAATGAAATCAAGTCTAACCAGTTAAAAAATCTGGTTTAGAAATTCCAAGTCAGAATTTGTATTTTTTAATGAACCATAATATACCTGTTATTGACAGCAAATCTCAGCCACTGGCTCAGCCAATATGGCCACCAGATGAAGACAGTTGTCATTGGCCACCTACTGGTCGGTTATCAATACAGTTTTAATAGGGCTTAGCCAATTTGACCACTGGACAATAACAGTTGTCATCATCCCGTGTCCTACTTTGAAAGTCTGTGTCCTCACTGGAGAAATTCCATTGGGTAGATCCTCCTAATGGGAGTAATATATCCAAAAGTAAAAAAAAATCACATTTTAATTTCAAGATCACGAACGAACCATTGCTTTTTAAACCAAACCAATGCTTTGACCAGATCTTTAGGCTCACAATCCCCAAGTTTCCTAGCACGGTTCTGGCCTGCCTACATAAGACATGTTGGAATTGTAAGAACCAGCGCAATGTCGCTTTATTAGTAGAAAAAAAATAAAAAAATATTACAATGACAGCTGGCAGCAAAGCCGAGGAATGTGCATCTCACTGGACAGACTGCGGATTTTTAAACACTCCATAATTATTTCAGCTATATTATTTAACTCAGCATTCTATTCTAATGACCAATAATGGGCTTATTTAGTCTTTATTGTGTTTTCTCTGCATTTCTTCATGAGTCTGTACCTTTCACACAATTATCTGTATATAAACAGATTACAACCAGCCATATTGCACACTAATTCTTCACTGACATCATAGGCCTGTATATTGGGATAGGGGAGATTCATTCATCATTTTCTAATCTGCTTCTGACATCACACTAAACTACAATCAGCTCCCATTAATAATTCAGATCAATTGCAATTAACTTTAAAGCAGATTAATTTAGGAATAAAAACACTGGCAGCATGCGCATACATAAAATGTCGAGAAGCGGGCGTCCACTGCACTAAAAGTTTAATGTACAAAATCATTAGCAAGTTAAATTGTGTTAGCAAAATTAGAAGTGAACATTAGACCGCTGATAATGAGACTAATGAATGATGTAATTGCTACCTATATCGCTTGTACCATAGAAGAACAAAGGCCAACAATCGTGAGCAAAGTTCATTAAGACAAAGCAACCAATCACATTTTATTCTCAGGACGGTGGGATGATTTTATGGGGATGGTCAGGGTCACTGCAATATGCATGTTGCATCTTCTTTTATTAACAAGCAATTCAAGGCAATAAATCCTGTGAACTTCTTGAGCTGATTTATTAAAGCTCTCCAAGACTGGGAAAGACAGACTATCATAGAAGAACCTGGGTGATTCAGCAAACTTGTATTGGATCTGGTCCGGTATTGAAAACATTTGGCAACTTATAGCAAATGGTTTTTAGGAAATCTATTCCGGGTTTGTTTATTCTGCGTCTGCTGCACTATTTTCAGTATTGTTCTCAGTTATCTCTGTCAATTACAAAACCCTCCTTGCTATGATATGGAGAGGACAATGTAGAGGAGTCCTAGCAGTATTTCCTTGTAGCGGTGTGCTTAGTGGAGTTTGTGCTCCTTTTCTCAATTTGCATCTTGTGTATCACTAATCACTTTTCAAGTCTGGCTGAAATCCAATTGGAGTGGAGGTGCTCAGACTGCAAACTTAATTAAATTGAGTGTAACCAGTCAAAAAAGTCGCAATTTGTATTTTTTAATGAGCCATAATATACCTGTCATTTGCAACCAATCTCAGTCATTGGCTCAGTCAATCCAGCTCCCCGGACAATGACAGCTGTGATCGTTGACTGGCCATATTAGCCCAAAGATAGGTATAATAGGGCTCAGCCAATTGGGCCACCGAACAATGACAGCTGTCATTGTCCCGCAGCCTACTGTCATAGTAATTAATCAAATTACTCAAATAGTGGGTTCTGAACTGAGATTAGACTAGCTCAGTCAGAATTGTCTCCTAGACAGAATTGACTCCAATCAGAACTAGAAATTCTAGAAATGATATAAAAATGATTGGTTACGCATCCCTTTAAAAAATGTACAAACAGAAAATAGGATTTTTAGGGCGTAAAAAGGTTTTTTTTATTAACAGATTAGTCAAATTAAAAAGCAGTGTGTAACAAACTAACTGCAAGTGTGACCCAAGGGTTTATAAATCACAAAGAGATTTTTATGAAAGACACCCAATTATATTAACAATTCTTATTAATACTTTCAATACAATATGGGATAAGAATAAGGGAATAAGATCTGCTAGTACTCAATGCATTTTGTTACAATAATTTAGGCATGGACAGAAACTAAGCATTTATTCTCCACATTGAGCAATGGTAGATCCCCAGCTGCTGCTTTTTGGGATCAACAGATTACAGACAAAGGGGAGTTGATTGGAGTGGTGGAGTACTTGTCTAGATATTATACTGAATGAAAACCCAATTTCAGCCTGGATGTGAAGGACATGTTTGCTGAGGAGATGGAGAGGAGAGTTCTGTTTTAAATGGTCAGTAAGTCAAAAGCTTATTGTCACACCTTCCTCTTCTTCGCTAAAGTGATGGTGACCCTCTCTTGCGCATATGGGCAGTTTTGACCTCAGGAGCGCCTACCCTTCCAGATTTAACCAGTATCTCCCCTCCCGCCAGTCAATCAGGAGATAGCCTCCTTAATGCTGCAGCCAGACTCATCCATCCTTCCCACCGCTCCTCTTCCGCTGCATCTCTTTGTAGTTCTCTCTATTGGCTTCCAGTTCACCTTAGAATCAAATTTAAGCTCCTGTGCTTTGCCTTCAAATCCCTACACAGTTATTGTCCCACTTACATCTCTGACATGGTTAAAAAATACTCCCCCTGCCGCTCCCTCCGCTCCTCCAATGATCTACTAATGACTTCCTCACTCATAACCTCATCACACGCACGGTTACAAGACTTCTCTAGAGCTGCTCCAACTCTCTGGAATGGTCTTCCTCGCCCTATTCGGCTTGCTCCTACTTTCTGCTCATTTAAAAGAGCGCTCAAAACTCATTTTTTCAAACTTGCCTACCCATCTTCTTCTGTCTGCTAAACCCTCATTACTTCCCACCACTACATATCGCCCATCCTATTGTGTGTGAAATTCCCCCACCTACTAGATTGTAAGCTCTTCGGGGCAGGGTCCTCTCCTCCTGTATCACTGTCTGTATTAGTCTGTCATTTTCAATCCCTATTTAATGTACAGCGCTGCGTAATATGTTGGCGCTATATAAATCCTGTTTAATAATAATAATAATAATAATAATAATAATGCCTTTGGCTATTTAGCTGGATCAGACACAGTGCTCAGCCGAGCCCCCTACCTGTGCTGAGCATTTTCTATACACTTGTCTGTTAACTGAGTGCTTTCCCAGTCCAACTCCTGTGTTAACCCCTTGTCACCCCTTGTCCGTTTCCCTGCCTGTTACTATGTTCTTTTTCAGTGCTCCCCTTGTCTGCGGTGACCCCTGTGTCTCCCATGCCTTTCATGTTACCTGCATTCCCTTGTGTCTCCGGTGACCCCTGTGTCACCTGTGCCTCCTGTCACTTCCTGTGTCGCCAGCGTTCTCCTGTGTCTTTGGTGATCCCTGTGTCACCGGTGTCTATTTTCTGAATTTTTGGTACTTGGCCACTGGTTTTGCCTCAGCCTTTGACTATTCTCCCCCCTTCTTATTTGGTACCACACATTGTCCTATCTACCATGCTGTGGCCAAGGACTGCAACCTGGGAGCAGCCTGCAGCACAACATCCCCAACACTGGAGGTTCTGGAGAAGACCAGGCTGCTGCTTAGATTCTGCATCTTAGCCCTTTACCACTATTGTGCAACCCATAGCGCACCCTAGAAGCGCTGTCTTTCCTAGCATGACACTAATGTTTTATTTTTTGTTAGAATATTAAAACACTTAAAAAAATAATTTATTTTGGGGATAATATTTGTAAGATTTCTGTTACATTTCTGGTTTCACATCAGTACTGCTCATTCTATTGACTGACCAATGATCAATTTTTATTTATTACATATAACTGTGAATGCATGAGGAAAATGGGAACACCCAAACAGTAGGACTGGATTAGGCCAAATGGCATCCTAGAGAAGATAGTATCTCTGGCCCTCCCATCACTTCAATTGACATATATATAGTGAGCAATAGGCTCAGAGAAGCCACTCCATTCTCATTGTATTGGCATGGCAAAATCAGACATCATGTACCAAGAAGTGTATGCCCTCATAAAAGTGATTAGCTTTGGCTAACTGCAGGATCCTCCTGGTTTACTGATTGAGCATTAAAGCTGTACCTGGACATCCATCAGGCTCTAGGCTTTGGTCCCAGTTGCCTTGTGCATAATCTGGTTTTGGAGACACATTGTACTTCACAAGAGAAAAAAACAGAAACCTTCTTGTTGGACCCCCAAAAGTTATAAGAAGCCAAATTATGACAGCTCCTCAGAACCCAAAACTGCAATCATTTGTTAAAGGACTTAACCTTTAGATCAGGTTCAGACCTGCAGCAGGATCAGGAGATGCCATGCAAACCCTAAAGACTGGTACATTGCCATCCACTTGGCTACGCAAACCGCTATACCAGTTCTTAAAGGCCCAGTGTCCACAGATCCGACAGCGAGTGGGAGTGAGTGGTACTGAACTGCTCACTGCTGTCCCCAATTATTCTCTATTGTGGTGCCATAGGTAGAGGATAAACTTAGTGTCTTTACCCAGGGCAGTGGTGCTCTGGCATGATAAAGTGACACTTCTGCCAGTCTGAACATAGCCTTAAGATCCATCACTAAAGTTTGAGCAACACCTGAAACAAAGTTTAGCTTCTGCCATTGCTTAAGTTTTTTTTTTTGCTTGAGAATGTTATAGATTTTCCGTCCAGATTTGAAGATGAGGAAATGGAGAAAGTTACGGAAGTGGAAAAGACAGTGAGAAGGGTCAACGGAGGTCAGAATTGGTGTAGGAATAATTTAAAAGAATAACTGCAAGGCTGGGGTGTCTGACAGATCACTGCCTCACTATTCCATATGGACAAAGCTTGCGTGCCAGCCCAAATGTTTTCAGGATGCTGACTTGGACCTCCAGGGAATATCCCGATCAAAGCACAGATTACGGAAGAGTTTACTGGGTCAAGTTGTGGAGTTTTTTTTTGTCTGAATTACCCATCCAAGCACTTGTTATCTCCCTTCTTACATTATCACTCAATAACTGTCATTAAGTACATTCACAAGCAAGTGAAGTGCGACTATAGATGCCTGGTAAGTACAAAGAGCCGGATACATTTTGAATGCACAACATATAAAGGAAAAGGTTGACTCCTTTTAAAGGGTTCGCTCAAAACCAATATGTCAGTTTATAGTAAATACTTTTTTTCTTATAACTTGAATTCTGTGAAAATTGGCGCTTATAAGAACATTTTCTTTAAAAAAAAGAAGATTGGATAAAGGATCTTTTTTTTTTTTTTTACCTCATTGTCACTTTCCATATTTAAAAATGGGGCGTTCATGTTTTTTTCATGATGGCAATTAGAGACTGATTGCTATATTATAATTATAAACAAATTGGCAATTTGAAACTTCATTCACCCAATGCCCAGAGACTCACAATGTGGCTGCCAAGCACTAGATTTGTGGCAGAAGTGACCCCTAGAAACTGATTACCTGTACTACATCTAAAATTGGCAGTCTGATTCCCATTGTAGCCCATGGCCTTCCCCACTTTCAGGTAGTAAATGTCAACTGGTGATCAATAAATTGGAATTAGGCTGATCACTGCTTATTAAATTTCTCAATCCTGTTGCAAGATCTGCAGTTCTGTTGAAAAGTGGATGATTGGCACTTTCATAAATGAGGCAAAGAAATAAAATTGTGTTATAAAAGAAATAAATAATGCTATTTTTCATTTTGATAAAAGAGTCCCAATGTCTATGTAAACCTTAACTACTCTTGGATTTTCTTCTGTTACATATACAATTTGATAATATTCCCACTGACCCTGCCAAATCCAGTGAGATGATCATTTTCTGGACTTTCTGCCATTGTTATACTCTTATCTGTTAAAAATGTGCCAACTGAGCTACAGAACACATCCCTTATGCTATAGGAAAGAACAATTCCTGTCCTAGGATGACAACACTGCTTCTCTGTAGACACAATACTGTAATCACCCAGAGCAGAAAATGTGTTACTAGCAGAATTATTAGAAAAGTAATGTCATCACACCTAATGACTGATTACCTGCAATATGACATATTTTTGTTTCTGGGTTTACATAAACTTAGATTGCCAAACACCTGATTGGCTCCCCATTATTCCTGAACTCTTTAATGGGAAACTAGAAACTTTCTTTGGGAAATGGAAAACCCAAAGGGGTAAAAAACAGTTCAAAAGTCCATGAAGGAGGGGTCAGGAAGAACAGGAATGGACTGATGATTTGTCCATGAAAAATCCACGAAATATCCCTTGAGAGTAGACTGAATTTTTGACTAAAAAAAATATTGGATTAGATGTACAGTATATAATGCTGCTGAAATCAAATTTGATAAAACTACAAAGAATGGGGGCAAGTGGACCTACACTTCAAAAACAAAAAGTTACCAGTAGGTAGTACTAATTCACAAAAGAGACATGCATTGTCTCATTTGTAAAAAAAACAAGATGGCTTTTTATTTAGGCCCTAAAATGTACGGGGCATGTGCTGTGTAGTGTAGAGCTTGGTTCTTTGTGTGGTGGACACACAGGGGACAATCTAATGGGCAAAAGTTACATCACCAATGACCATCCAATGGCCAAGGAGGAACACCCGTCCTTACAAAATCTGCCGTGGAGTCCAGGACTCGTCATCGTTATCCTCGCCAGGATAGGAGCAGCTGCACACAGGTAAGTATGTGCCGCAATTGGTGTACACAATTGCAGGTTATGGCAGAATCTCTCCATCCATCAATGTGTTTAACTCTGCTTTAAGCAAGTCTCAGTGAGTTAATAATATGCAAAAGAATGTAAAAGAATAATAGTTATCTGTCTAGCAGAGCAAAGCTTTATATTACCTACCAGAGAGGTAAATTATTGACCAACTCATGTTTAGACCCCTACAAACAGCTGGACAGCCCGTTGTCTGCTGTACTCACCTTCTCTCAGTGCCCATTACTTCTAGATGTCCTCTGCCTTCCCACATAAATAAGGGTGCAGGAGACCCAAGTTGGGCTTTAGGGTCACTTTAAGGATATGCACCTCTTTACCCATTCGCGAAGGCCACCAAGAAAGCTTTTGCCTTCCCTGCTGCATCCCTAGCAGACAATTTGGAATTTCTTGATACTGCAAGCACAAAATATGCAATTTGTTTCATTTCATTTCTCTCCGAATTATAATAAAAAGCCCAAATAAAGGCAAAAGCAATCTCAGTTTGTTTCTATTTAACGCTAATTGTAAACGGTTGCGCGGCTTTCCGTATGTATTCAGCAGAGCAAAATTTGCACCCGGAAAAAAGTGATTTATGTCATTATACAAAGGGATTATATGGGCTAAATCGTCTGCAATGGTACAATTAGCCTCACAGTATTGTTTGATTACAGTTCAGGGAGGATTATGTAATCTGCTTGGCACAAAAATGCCCATGGAATTTATTGACTTCTATGCTAAATGAGGTCATTTAAAAAGCTTAATTTGCACAGGCAACTTTCCCTGCCTCCTCCTTGCTGATATAAAGGGCCATCATTGGAAAATATTGTAGGAATTTAGGACATAAACAATTTACCCGTGAATAGCACAAAAAACAATTTTGCTTATGTTTTTGGAAACAATTATTATTACACATTTTGTGTGTGCTATTAACGGTATTGAGCGCGATGCCGCACATATAAAATCCAAACGAGAGCTTCCATTAAATTTAATGAAATAGCAATTGTTTAGGAATAATGCATATTTAGATAAAGGATTGAGTGTAAAAAGAGGCTTTATATCGGGGAAATGAGCTCATATGCATATTAATGTACTGGCTATACGGTTAGTCGCTGAATATACCGTCAAAGTGGGAATGTATAGAAAATTAACAAAAACTAAAAAAAGATGTTTGTTCTTTAGCTTTGGGCAATTGGTAATAGGAAGGTAATGATAATAAGAAAAGACAATGTAAAAATGTGTTTTATTTTTTCATTATAAAACATTATTAACGTTTAATGGTTCTACAAAGTTACTGAAATAGAATAGCAAAATGAAAAACTAAAATACTGCTGAGAACATGACAGGTTAGCTTTAAACCATAATATACCCAAAATTGTTTTTTTTTCTGGATTTACCTATACTGGGTTCCTTTACCAGGTTTTTACTTTGCCTGTGTCCAGGGATGGTTCTAGACAAAATGAGGTGCTTGCCTAATATGTTGGGACCCCAAATGCACATCATTCCAGCTCTCTGCACCCCCGTCAATCTGGTGTTCTTTTGGTGATGTGGAAGGGTTGGAATACAGAAGAAAAACATCCAGATCTGGCTAAGATGTACTCAAATGTAAATTTAAAAAAAGAATAAATAAAATATATAAATACAAATACATTGAGTCTCCCAAAAGTATGTGGGAAAATATATTATGGCCAAGAAAGATTGAACTCTGCCACAAGGTTGCACATGACCACAATTCCATAAGGTATGTTTGGTGCAAAAACAACACTTCTCATCACCCAAAACACACCATCCCCACAGTGAACCATTTTTTTCTTTAACTTGAAATGGGGCTTTAGTCATGGTGGAGGGAATTATAGACAGTTCCAATACCAGTCACTTTTGGCACAAACCCTTAAGGAGTCTGCTAGAAATCTGAAGATGAATTTCACTTTTCAGCATGACAATGACCCCAAGCATACATCCAAATCTACAAAATAATGACTTCATCAATTAAAGTTTTGGAATGGCCCAGCCAAAGGCCAGACCTAAATCCAAAAGAAAATCTGTGGGGTCACTGGAAGAGGGCTGTGCACAAGAGATGCAATCTGACAGATTTGGAGCACTTTTACAAGGAAGAGCGGGCTAAATGCTATATTTAAATCAAAAGGTGCTTCAACCAAGTATTGGTTTCAGGGTGTGAACAACCAGCTTATTGTACGTTTGTTATTTTTTATATTTTTTCCCCTAACAGATTTGTTGAATTGTACAGGGTACCCAATAAAGGTGGCAAAAATTTGGAAATTATCTATTGCAGTTTATTTTTTTCCATCACAAAATGGCATTTTAACAGGGATGTTACACTGGATATATATATTAGTGCATATAGCCAGCTCTACAATAAAGGGGGTTCACCTTCCCTTCCTCTTCGACCTTGTCATACTTTGCTTCCAAACTTAAAAACACCGAAACCCTATAAACGTTGGCTCCAATAGACCTGCAGCATTTTACTAACATCAGAGCAAACAAGTGAGGTAAGCGATATTCTGGTAAATCTCAGCGGCACCCAGGGCCCACACACTGCCCCGTCTTATTTTAAACCATCACAGGAGATGTGTAATGGGTGTCTCTGGAGGCTTGCTTCCAGCTAAAAGGCTTTCGCTCGGCTGCTCCGCATCATGTAAGTTTGTTTAAGTTGCATAATTCATGAAGGGTACATAACACCATCCTTGACTTCACTCTTCACTCGCCAATCTCTTGATCAGAGCGGAAGTGACAGGGCAAAGGGGCTTCTGAAATCTGACATTATCACGCAATGCGTCGAGGGAGCACTTGTGGGATAGCGATCACCTTATTATTTTACATCCTTGAACTTTCTAGTATCACATCTTCTAGGAAGCCCCACTTATCACTTCTATGTATTAGCTCAGAAGATTTGAATGCAGAAGAAAGATTCTGAAGGGGCTAAAATTAACATTTGTTATTACATAAACTCGGAAAAAGTAATTTGTGATAATTGAGAGGTGAAACTATTAGAGGAATTAGTTTAAATTAAAGTGTTCACACTTAAGAGAAATCTAAAGTCACAGTCCTTACAATAAGACTTTTGTAAAACATATCATATATGAGCAATATATTATAAAAATGAAAAACTTCATTTATGCAGTCAGTCGGTGTGGATGCTGCTGGTGTTTTTCACTATTTATGGATAAAAACTAAAGAGCTGCAATGTTATTCTCCTACCTATAAGAAAACTTTATGTTCCATGATTGCTTTATTTGTGTATCATGAATGTTGTGGCCACTAGGGATGAAAATTTCTTTGAACTTCCGATGGTTATGCAAAATTTCGGCCAACCGATCTCGTGAAACCATTGGACGATCGAGAAAATTATACCAGGAGGATTCACAGGACTCCCTGGGAATCCTCCTGTTTGCGATCCCCGGGGCAGCAGAGGTTAATTAACCTCTAGTGCCGGGGATTGCACACTGTTCTCAATGGCTTGTGGCGGCATTCATTGAGAAGATCCCCGGGCACTAGACATTAGTTAACCTCTAGTGCCTGGGGATCGAAGTGGAACTGCAGAATAACTCTCAAAGGAGAAACTAACGTTAATTAACCTCTAGTGCCCCGGGATCGCAGTGGATTTTTTGAGCTGCAATCATTCTTGCAGCTCTGGGAATCCTGTTTGCGATCCCTGGCACTAGAGGTTAAATGGGGACAAGCATCCCCTTTCAAAACCTCTAGTGCTCCCTGAATGGCTGAGGAAAGTTTTAAATGGGGAAGCTTGTAACCTATTTAACCTCTAGTGCCAGTGATCGCACACTAAGCTGATCAATGAATGCAGCCGGTGCTGCATTCATTGATCAGTGCAGCCCGCGATTGTTTTTTTTTTTAAATTTGAGCTCGATCTGCGAATTTACACCGGTCATTCATGCTTGAAATTCTGATAAGTGTAAACGGCCAATTTGGCAGCGAGATCGAGTTTTAAAACCTCGCCTGCTCATCCCTAGTGGCCACAAATAAGGACATTCTGAAAGGAACATAATTTGTAGCCACAGACATTAGGGATATGCAGCTCTCTGCAAAGGATAGAGGATAATTAAATAGATTTAAACTGGAGGAAAATATGTATAACTAAGGCATAAAAGAAATATTGTTATTAGTCTTTGACTTTATTGACACTTTTAATTCCTAGCGCTGGGCTATGTTTAATGTTTAGCAATACCAAAGGGAAAAAAATGGCAAACTGAAATACTGACTTATAACTAAAAAATGATCAGGCTGACTCCTTGTGCCAACTTTCTGCAGTAATATGTTCCACCACCATATGCCCCCATTTTTCCATGTTGAAGGACACCAAGCATTGTCCAATCCAGAAGACTAAGAAATACTGTGACCTAATGAACTGGCCCTCCTAAGGTCCTTTTGTACTTGCAGTATAAAGATAAAGAAAGATGCACCATTGTCAGCACCATTGTGTCAACATGACTGGTCTAAAGACATCTAGTAATGCTAAAGATTAAAAATAAAAGCAGATCATACATGTGAGGGGACCTTCGGAGGGGTAAATGAGCTTTATTACCCCCTTTACGGCAACACACTCATCTTTCCTTGCTTTTACATTACTTTGTTCTTCTGCTGGGCCTGGGGAAAAAGTTACCCCTATTTACTGCTAATAGCTTATATGGGGGCTTCATCACACACATGGGACACAGTTGTTCCAATAAGGAGGCACCCAGCACTGTTGGCACAGTGAGTAATATACTTTCCTATGTCAGGTATTTCACTTCTTTCCTGGGGGTTGAAGTGAGTAGGAAAAGGCAAATACATGGTGCTGGAAATCGGGCTAAGTTGACCTGCAGGGGCAAAGAAAGACGCACTTTAAAAATACATTGAGACCCAGTTTTGGTCTGTGAAAGTAATGTGTGTTAAAAAGAAGAGTCCTATCCTGCTACTTCGGTTTCCTTTTTTGGAGATGAATAGTAATTTGTGTGCTAACATACAGCAATGTGAATGTAGCCAGTAATTGGTTTTTAAATAGTTCTGTTCCAAGCACCTCTATATGCAATGCGGACTTGATTCTGAGTTGAATAGGATCTGTTCCAACCTTGGATTGGAACTTGAAATGTGAGCAATCTGAACTTCAATCCTACATATGACAGTACTGTACTTGTTGATATAGCAGCGTTCATCTGATCCTGCTGGGGCACAATGACAGCTGTCATTGTCTGATGGCTGAATTGGCTGCATTCTGCTATACTTGTCATTGACCGGTAAACTACAGCTCCTTGAAAAATAGTAATTTTAACTATGAATTTATGAATCTGGTTGGATTTATTGACTGATCTGACCAGAATTATCCAATCCAAATATTTCAGTTCTGAGCACCTCCATTTGCACCGTATTTTTCCAGAATAAGAGTGTTAAGTGTAATTCATACTAACTGAAACTGACATCAAGCAGATCTCTGTTCTTTCTGCATCTTTTAGGATATTCATTTAATATTTTCATGGCACACTTGGGATGCAATCACACAACAGCTACACTAAGAGAGCACTTAGCATCACTTTACAAACCCTAGTAAAACCGCAGACTAATTAGCTGACACTAATTAGCTGATAACTAAGCTGACACAGGAGCAATGATCCAAAAAAAAAAAGGAGATAAAGTTTTATTTCTCAGTGGTAGTTGTGGTGTTTTGTATTGTAATTTATTTTAAATAACACCCTAATACATTATTATGTGCAAATCTGTGTCTTGTGGGAGTAAAAAGGGGTCAGCTGCATTTTTTGTGTGTTAAGGTGTGATGCCAACCAAAATAAAATGTATGGACTGTTATAATGAGACCCTGTGATCTGACCATATCCTTCAAGAACAATCCCTTTATATTATTAAAAAAAAGGTTTGTTTATTAAATAACAATCCTGATATAATAACTGACTTATATTTATTTAAATAACAATACCAATGCTCGTCCCCTTCAATATTCTCTCCATTTACAATTAGGCACCAATGCCGTCTTGTTCTCCACTGGTGGAAGACGTGGAGCAGATCAGTTTCTGTCTGCTGTTTTAAGATATCCGATATTTTTTTTCCTTACTGCATCCATTAACTCAAAGCGTGTTCCTTTAAGAACAGATTTCAATTTAGGAAAAAGTCCCAAGGTGCCAAATCTGGTGAATATGGAGGATGTTCCAGTGTAGTAATGTGTTTCTTGGTCACAGAAAGTGCTATGTGAGAAGGAGCATTGTCCTGATGAAGAACGAAACCATTTTCTCACATTTCTGCCGTCTTTTCCGGACTCTTTCTCTCAGCGTTGTCAAAACTCCCTTATAATAATGTTGGGTCACTGTTATAATAATGTTGTCATTCTTTAACTTATTCTGCCAAAACGACGCCCTTTATGTCAAGAAATACGATAAGCATGGCTTTGATGCGCTTTTTTGATTCTTGGTGATGAAGGTGTTTCCATTGCATTGACTGTCAACTTGTTTCAGGATACCTGAAGATCTGGGTCAAGTGAAGACTTTCTGAAAAAGGTTCAGGTCCCCCTTAAGTTGCTGCAAATAGTCCGATCAAATTTCCTTAGGGCTCTGGTGTAAAATTTTACCAAAATTTTCAAATTGATGCATTATGAGGGGAAACACAACTGCATTAGGCGGTGACTGACAACAAACTAAACGGAGTGCCAGCATTTTGTTGTGAATGTTTGGAGAAGTTTAAACATGGCAAAGGTCATAATCATCTCACTGCTTTGTTTAAGAGAAGCATAGAGTTGGTATTTAATAGACAGACCCCGTATGTGAACCTAACACTTAAAGCGTACCTAAACTTAGAATTTTCACTTTACATAATTAATTAATCCATGTAAGGTAAAAATTCAGTTTTTTTTTTTTTGGGTGCAGCAACGCCCCCTAATGAATGGGATGCAAAGCCTACCGGGATACCTATGCCAGACATCCCAGGAGACTTTTGGGTGCTCCTTCTGCACATGCCCGAGCATCTTGGGCATGCACAGAAGGAGCCTTTTCGTGGGGGGGAAGCATGCGCAGTGAGATTGGGAAATGTTTTTTTCATCCTACGTCACCCAATCTTGCACATTGGTTGGGTGACATAAGATGAAGAAACTGGAAGAAGAGACAAAGATGGCAGCATCCAGAGCGTCAGCTCCAGGATGGATGCCAGGACGACGTGGGACCAGATGCAAGACACCCTCGGAGGGATCGAAGGTAAGTGTATTTTTTTGACAGTTTTTAGTTTAGTTTCTCTTTAATTCATGTTATTTACTTGTAAAACCCTACCTTGCGTAGACATCCAGAAGCCTTAAGAATGTTGTTGGGCATCGCCATCTTGGATGTGATATTAGAAACCCCTGAGTACTCTGTAATAGAAGGTATGCTCTATAACAGTGGTCCCCATTTGCTTTGCACTATGGCCAAGGAGAAAGGAGACAAATTCTTTGAATTTGAATTGCTGTTGAAAGAAATGGTCTGGTAACAGGGTCTCTTTAAAGCACAGAACAGTTCAGCGGATCACAAATTATGCACAGTGCCAATATCCATGTGGATATTTTCAGCTGTTTAGGTAGAGTTGCTCTTTAATATGTCATCCAACAGGAAAACAGAGATTGCTCTGCCTAGTTCACTGCAGGGAGCTGAGGAAAGTGTTGTTTAATCGACACGCTTACCATCCTGTAGCTTACTACAGCTGTTTCCATCTGACCAGATGTCCAGCAGGCAGGAGCGATATTAAAGCGAACATTAGCTATGGCTATGACCAAAATCAGAAGCAGAAGAATGATCAGCACTTATGGTTCAAAAGCTCATAATAGTCTTAATAGCCTTTAAATGGTGAACATTCTGAAAATGACTGTAAGCCTTGGAAAGGAAAACATTTCTATTAATTAATGCACTAAACAGTCTGGCTGTGGCTTATCCAGGCAAACTCCCTGTGCAGACAATGGGCAGAAAGTATTACTGCTGATTCCTATCTGACAATGCATACAAGTGAGCAGATGGGGGCGGTAAAGGCCCGTTCCACCCAAACCTGATGGATACGCTTTGCAAAGTTGCTAGCAAGCTTAGCCATACGGGGTCCATACACTAAACGGCCACTTTATTAGGTACATCTTGCTAGTATTAGGCTGGACCCCATCGTGCCTTCAAACCTGTCATAATTCTTCATGACATAGATGCAATAAGGTGTTGGAAACACTTATCAGGAACTTTGGTCCACATTGACATAATATCATCATGCAAATTACGTAAGTTTGTTGGCTGCAAATCTCCCATCTTGCTTTATCCCAAAGGTACCCCATGCGATTGGGATCTGGTGACTGCAGAGGCTATTTGAGTACAGGGAATTCAGAAAGCAGTCGGAGATGATTTGAGTTTTGGTTGATATCATGTTGGAAGTAGTCCCCAGAAGATGGGTACACTGGGGTCATAAAAAGATGGACATGGTCAACAACAATACTAAGTTAAGCTGTAGCATTTAATTGAGGCTCAGTTGGTACTAAAGGGGCCAAAGTATGCCAAGAAAATATCCCTCACGCCATTACACCACCAGCCTCAACCATTGATCCAGGACAGGATTAATCCATGCTTTCATGTTATTGACCCTACCAAATCCTGACCCTACTATATGTACAATTCGAGAATCATCAGACCAGAGAACATTTTTTTCATTCTTCTCTAGTCCAATTTTGGTGAGATTGTGCCAATTTTAGCCTCGGGTGCCTGTTCTTAGCTGACTTGCACCCAGTGTGGTCTCCTATTGACGCACCTCATCTTCTTCAAAGTTTAAAGTTTTGTGTGTTCAGAGATGTTCTTCATACTTGAGTTGTAACAAGAGTTGTGTTAATGGTGTCTTCCTATCAGCTCAGATGAGTTGAACCATTCTTCTCTGACCTCTGGCATCAACAAAGCAAGAACATCAACAGAATAAAGTGGCCGTTGGGTTTACATTTGGTATGACCATTGGTTTAAGCCGTGAGATTGCTCCTCTAGATTTAAGTTCTGCTGCATCCATTGCAAAGCCAATTGCTGGTGTCACTTTCCTCAACCAAACATTCCTTTATGTAGAATCAATAAATGTATTGGTGTGTTGTTGTAATTAGCAGACAGAACTGGAAATAATGCTTTCAGTAATGGCAACTACACTGATAAATAAAAGAAGAAACAATATATAGGAATGCTGTCTGGCAGGGTAGGAGACCAGACTTTTATTGCCTTTTAAGACCTGTAACATATACAGGTCTTGTCCCTCCCCTACCCTGTGATTGGACAGATGAGCTCTTTTCTCTATTCTCTCCTTCTATTAGAATATTCAATGTTACTGCAGCCCAGATTGGCAGCTTGTGCTGCTTCTCCCTCCACCAGTGAAATTCAGGTGCCAATACTGCTTGAATTAAAAAGAAATATTTTTGATACATTTTCTTTAATTTGTCTGGAGTTTTGCTTTACAGTATGTGCACAGATTAGTTTTACCCCAACTGGAATAATAGTATTGCTATGCTTTGTTTCTGTTACAACACGCTACGAATACATTAAAAAGTTTTTTTTACCCGAACAAAGCTGTGGCAATTAACAATAATATGTTGCAGAACAAATAATGATTTCTCCGGCATTATACAAAGTGTGACTTTATTGGTAAGCAATTTAAATGACAAAATGATTTGTAATTTGTGCACCTGCAATTACTGCCAAAAATTCCCCACAGTAGAATAACTTTCTAATTAACGAAAGCAATCTTTTTTTTTTTGTCTTGGTAGAACTGGAAATGTTAAAGGTAATGTTCTATTTTTTATGGAAGTCGCTGAATGCTCTGGGAATTTCAGAACAAAAAACTGGGGTACAGAAGACAATTGGATCAGAACAAGGTAATGAGTGCAATACGGGTCTGCACATCATGCTCATGGGGAGTCTGAAACGTAGAACGAAAGAATGGCGATAATTGAAATTCAGCTATTTGTGCTTCACTGAGGATGATAAATGTACATGTCACGGCTCTCAAGTAAAGAAACTCGGTCGTTTACAAAGCATTAACACATTATGGGCTTTATTGAATAAAATGTTCAGTAGTAGTGGTGAACTTGGTTAGATTTGCACTTGGGACAATCTCTGCATGAGGTTTGTTTAGTTTTTTCCTATAATACCAAAGATTAATGGAAAGTTATGACCAGACTGGTTCCGCAGTGTGTAGAAGTATAATAGAATCACGTAAGATGAAACTATAGGCAAAAAATGACTTATATAATGTAGACTGTCACTAACATTATCATAGTAGAGTTACAAGAGATCCTCTGCACCACAGTTTTATAATGTCTTCATCCTGCAAACAGAAGTGATTAGGTGGCTTTACGGCCATTCAGATCACTTCTGTAAAAAAATGGGATCGGGAGGCTTTACAGCCACTCAGATTACTTCTATAAAAAAGTAATTGGGTAGCTTTACAGCCACTCAGGTGTGAGAGTGTGATAGAGATATTTAAAAATGAATACAAACTATAGGCAAAATAAATGACTTTTATAATGCAACTTGACACTAACATTAAAACAGCAGTTTTGCTGTTATAGTTTTTTTGTCTGTTGATCCTAACTGTAGGTCATGTGTATATAGAAGTGATTGGGTGGCTTTACAGACACTCAGATCACTTCCATAAGAAAGGGGACAAGTTACTGCAAAAAGGTAAACATACTTTTGGCTGCTATAATGGTACTACTTGCAACTTATTGTGCCTATGTTACCAGTGTAGAGGAATTAACTTATATGATGCAGGCTGTAACTAACACAGCAGAGTTACAAGAGTTTCTCTGCACCACAGTCTTGATATAATGTCTTGATCCTGCAAATAGAAGTGATTAGGTGGCTTTACAGTCATTCAGAACACTTTCATAAAAAAGGGGACAAGTCACTGCAAAAAGGTAAACATAGTTTTGGCTGCTATAATGGTACTGCTTGCAGTGTAGAGGGGTGGCTTCTGGGTATGCCACCCAGCAATTATATGATGCAGACTGTAACTAACACAGCAGAATTACAAGAATTCCTCTACACCACAGTTTTATAATCTCCTGATCCAGCAAACAGAAGTGATTAGGTGGCTTTACTGCCACTCAGTTCACTTCTATAAAAAAAAGTGGCAAGTCACTGAAAAAATGTAAAAGTACTCTCAGCTTCCACTGTGGTACTGCCAGTGATATATAATATACATATATACACACTGTGTAGGAGTGTGATATAGATTAAAAAAAATGAAAAAAAAGGGAAAACAAATGCCTTTGAATTTGAATCAAACTGCCACTAACATTAACAAAGCAGTTTTTGCTTTTCTGGGAGTTTCCCTGGAACATAGTTTTATGGTCTGGTAATTCTCAAAATAGGTCTTGTGTATATAGAAGTGATTAGGTGGCTTTACAGCCTCCCAGATCATTTTTAAAGGAAAGGAATCAAGACTGAATAAATGTATTTATACTCTTGGCTGCTATAGAGGTATTACAAGAGACATATGGTATACATTGCTGTCAGTATAGAAGCAAAAAGTGTAGGATTGTGATAACGATATTTAAAATAAAACTATAAGCAAGAGTAATATTAGCACAGTGAGTTTTGCTATTTTGAACCCCCACTGTAACATAGTTTTATGATCTGTTGATACAAAAGTAATTGGGTGGCTTTATAGCATCCCAGGTCACTTTTCAAAGAGAGCAAGTCACTGTAAACCTGTAAACATACTCTTGTATGCCTTTATAATGGTAATGTCAAAGACAAATGTCATGCATTGCTGCCAATAAATGAGTAAAAGGTATGGGAATATGATGGGAATATGTTATATAAACCTATATGCAAAAGAAATTAGCAATATGATGCACAGTGTCTGTATATCGTCTGCTTTTTTAAATCTCCCCTAAACATGTGTGGCAGGATTCATGTGTGTAGAAATGTGTGTAGAAATGATTGGGCAGCCCTAAAACTTCCCAGATCACTTTTACAAGAAAGACAGCAAGCCACTGAATGGCAAGGTAAACATATTTCCAGCTGCTTTAGCAGTATTGCTAGCAATGTATGGTATACATTGCTGCTACTATAGAAGAAAAAAAATGTAGGAGGGCGATGACTTATATGATGCAGCCTGTCACTAAAATAATTTGGTAGTCCTAATTTCCTTACTTTGTTTTCTAAATTCCTCCCCTAACATAGTTTGGTTACATAGTTTTTGGTCCTGCAAGTCGTGTGTGTATAGAAGTGATTGGGTGGCTTTACAGCTTTCTACAAAAAAAGAAAACAAGTGACTAAACAAATGTAAACATACCCCCAGCTGCTAAACCAGTGCTGCCAGCAACTAATAGTATATATTGCTGGCACTAAATGGGATATAGGAAGCATAACATTAGTGGACCTACAGCTATATACTGGGATCTAGGTATAAATTATCCCCAAGTCAATTTATCTACAATTCGTTGACAGTTGAATCTCTCTACACTTCTCCTTTCAATTCCTAAAACGGCTGCATTTTAGCAAATTTTCTTTAAGTTTTAAGTTTTAATGTAGGTTAGGGATTATACCATTATATAACAATCCACCAGAGGAAGGACTATGGGCTCTAAATATTTGGATTATACAATTTCTCTTTACACGGCATACAATAAAAATGTCAATTTTCACAAATATAATTGCATTCTGTAGTGCTGGTGACGTTGATAAACTACAGATATGTGACCTGGCCTCTTTTCTGCTCTCTAAAGAGAAACATTACAGAATTGGCCAACCAATTGTCTAATCTCTCCAGTAGAATTCTTTGTCCTCTTTATTTAACTCTGGAGCAACATATATCTTTTTATAGTGCCTTCTAGATGATTTATTGGTCTCAACGTAGCTTCTTCCTCCATTAGTGGTGGTGGTTGAAGGTGAATAGGCATGCTTTAAAGAAGCTTTGGGAAGAACCCTTGAAATAACTTTCAGGTTTTAGGCACCCCGTTTATATTTGCTATGTCCATGGCTCACAGTACATTAGCATGGTGGAAAGAATGCCTCTTACATTGCTGGCTATTGGAAGAATATCACCCTTACAAACAGCCAAACAAGAAGTTGATTTCAGTAGTAATTGACCTGAAAAGCACAAATTGCTTATTACTCCAGGAACCCCTACCCCTCTACGTCTGGAGGAACCCTAGGGTCCCATGCAACCTTGGTTGAGAAACATTGCTTTAAGGTCTAAGTATTTACTTGTGGGCACTGTGAGTGAATGTTGTGTCTGGGTTAGGACAAAATAGCCAGAATGATAGAATGCTGGTCTACCCTAGGATGACGATGGTGCTGGACAAAGGATGAGGTCATTACAGAGCAGAAGCCTTAAATGGGTAGAACGTTTTTAACGCAGGAAAAAATTAAACTGGAATTGCATGTTAAGTCTTTTCTTTTCCAGCTTCTAAAACAGATCTGACCTTTATCTAAATAACAATAGTTTTTAAGACAATCTCACTCAACAAACAAACCCATCATTCACATTTTTAGTGAGAGGTTTAAAAGGTCAGGGTCACTGATAGAAATAACACCCTTACCTTTAAGATTAGGACAAAAGAAAAGAGAGACATTGGAGTCAGGTATCCCAGTAAATGGATTGGGTGTTAAGCTACGTACACACTTCCAATTATTATCGTTGGTAAACGAACGATGAACGATCCTGCACGATATCTGCGAACGATCGTATAGCACCGATCCTGTTCATACAGATAAATACACGATCGTTCGCAGATATTGTACACACGATAGATGCGATCGTTTGAACGATACAGGAAGTGACGTGCACCACAGGAAGTGAGCGAACGTTCGTTCACCGCGCATGCTCAGACCATGGACGATCAATGAACGACCGTACACACGATAGATGGTCAACGATCGTCGTCCAATCCGATCCGCCGGTCCGGTCGTTCATTTCCAACGACTATCCTCGTTCGTCGGCGTCGTTGGTTACTTTTTTTACGAACGATTTTTGCCCAATCGATCGTTCGTCGTTCGTTCGTCGTTCATTTCCAACGATAAAAATTGGAAGTGTGTACGCAGCTTACTTTCCAAAGTAGCTTCACAAGAGCATTTACACTATTGTTGGGTATGTGTGACTTGTTTCGTCTGGGGGTAAGCTAATCAGAAACATGGAATGGGTAAAGGATGTGAACTCCTAATTGGAAGCAAACCCAACTTACATAAATGTTATCACCAACCAACCACCTGAAGATTGACTGGAGCATTATGTGTAGGTTAATAAAAATGGGTTTTGAAAAATTAGGCTTTATTACCTGCCATTTGGGTCAAAGTGACAATGTCTGCTAATAGCCCACCACCCCAAGTGGATACACTCACCGATCTACACTTGTGTCCAGCATTCCACCCTGGGAAAGCTCTGATTTCAGAGATTTCCCAGGTAGATGACATCAATGCTCCTCCATGGGACCATGGGGTCGATGTCTGGTGATTGGACACTCAAGCCTGACATAGGGATCAAAATGCTTCCGCGTGCTCGTTAAAGTCAGGGGATCCAACAAAATGGGGACAACAGATGGGTGAAAGTATTTTGTTATGGCCCCAAGAAATGTTGAGATTTACATTCTGGCCTCTGTATGGCTGGTTCAGTAACCCTAACCTTTGGTGTACCTTCATCCCAGTTGAATTCATGCCAGGCGTCTTTATATGCAAGATGTATGCAAAGTCTGTAATGTTAGACATGGATAGATTATAATGAAGCTTCAACAACAGCTTTTATTCATATATTAATAGAAAGAAGGACTTGGACGTCACTCTCCTAGTGTAATCAGCAAAGCTCTACTGTCATTTTGACAGCTGTCCCACTGTGATATGTATATCAAATGCAGGAGACATCTGAGCTTACAGAATGTATGGATGTATATCCAAATGTATATATGGGATGTATGCAGAGTCTGTAATGTTACAAATATGGATAAATTATAATGAAACTTCAATAACAGCTTTTATTAAGGAATGATGTGTGAGCATGGGAACTGTGAGTGATTATGTGTTCCTTAATTGGGCATCCAAATGATAAGCTGGGTTAGGAGGAAATAGACAAAATGATGATATGCTGGTCTGCCTTAAGATGACCACAGTGCTGGAGAAAGGATGAGGTTATTACAGTAATCCTAACCTAAGTAGAAAATACACCTGGCCATATACATCTTTATCAGTCCCTATTTTCAAGACTGGACCTTTTTTTTTTTGGGTCCTACCATCTTCTCCCAGGCCCATGCGTCAACCTGGACCTGGACCTTATGATCACAACTACTGAACCAGCCTGTGTCAGGTCAGTTGGTATTAAGTAGCATAATGGTGCTGAAATTTCAGTCCAGGGTCTTTTAAAGCACCGTTATACTTTAATCTCTTCTACCAAAGAATTCGTTTCGCCCCACAGAGAGTTATTAGAAATATTTTTTTTCATCAGTCCGCCCCTCAGTTTCAGGGTAATTTCCAAAATACATGCCATTAGTCCTTCAGAGAAAAAAAATCCACAGGTACTACCTTCACATAATGCCACTTGTGCAACTTTAATACAATGCAGCCCTATTTGATAATAGCACTTCCAAACTTCACCCCCTGAGCCTCTTCTTTTCAGCTTGTAGAACCCGCGAACAGCGTAAAATGCAAATCAATTTTCAGACATCACAATAGTTTATAAAAAGAGTGAGGAAGGAATACGTTCACAGAGCCTTTTGCATTTCAATATGATATTACCAGCCCGGACCTGTTCTTTGTCAGAGCTATTGACAATAACACAGAGGTATAGCAGCTGCTTTCATGAGTTGACAAGTCAGTTCTTTTGTGTGACAGTGCAAATAACAGTGTGGATTTAAATGGCATAGCATAGGTTGAGAGAGAAGTTGTAGCTTGAGATGCAAAATGCTTTATTCAATTTGAAAAAAGGGAAAAAAAGAAAGTTTTTTTTTTTGTTCGTTTTTATATCCGACCCTGTATGTTGATGATATATTCAATGAGAAACAGAAATTGTGACAAGAAGAAAAGAGAGAGGAGGTTTTCTTTGTTCCATGGAGTCATGAATTCTTAAGTGTACCTGTCATGTTGGATTAGTGATTTTTAAACTCTTTTGCTGCAGCTTCGTTTCTCTGCAGGTCAGGCATTGAGTCTTGTAAAAAAAGCTGCTCATGTTCAAATTCTATCTTTCATTTAAAAATTGAGCTTAACAGCACTGATCGTGAGTGCAGTTCATCTGGGAATAACATGAGAAGATACTTAAGAATTTTACTTTTTCTCCGTCAGTATACCAAATAAAACCCAACTACAAAACTGCCCCCATAGAGAGGTGACGGCCAGTGGTTACCTTCACTAAGGTTACTAGCCTAGGGTCCAAGGCAAAGGCAAGGGGGCATTATGATATAGTAAAAGCGTGATTTAGTAATACTTAACATATATACTGGTAACATTAAATTACAACAAAGCTTCTATTTATATATTAATAGAAAGCAGGACTGGGATGTCACATTGAACCTCTCCTAGTGTAATTAGCAAAGCTATGCTGTCATTTTGACAGCTGGCCCACTGATCAGGAGCAGGAGACATCTGGGCTTACAAAATGTACTTTCTTGCTAAAGAATTATCATCACATTTAGGTTCTGTATATAAGGGATGTATTCAAAGTCTGTAATGTTAGAAACATGGATAGGTAATAATGAAGCTTCAACAACAGTTTTATTTATATAATAAAAGAAAGCAGGATTGGATATCACATTAAACCTCTCCCAGTGTAATCAGCAAAGCTCTGCTGTCATTTTGACAGCTGGTCCACTGTGATATATATATAGGGATAAGCGAGCAAGTATTTAAAACTCAATCTCACAGCGAATTTGCGAGATCGAATTTTAATTAAAAAAAAAAGGCGGACTGTGCTAATCAATGAATGCAGCCACAGTTGGGATCCCTGGCACTAGAGGTTAAATGGGGAAAAGTCTCCCCATTCAAAACCTCTAGTGTTCTCTGATTGGCCGAGGAAAGCTTTCCACTGCGATCCCGGGACATTGGAGGTTAATTAACCTCTAGTGCCCGGGGATCGCAGACAATGATTTCCTGGAACTTCTGATGAGTCCGCGAAAATGGTTCGCTGAACTCGCGAGAGGCTCATCCCTATCAGGAGCAAGGAACATCTAGGCTTACAAAATGTATTTGCACGAAAAAGAATTATCATCACAATTAGGTTCTGTATATACAGGGTAACGTATGCAATGTTAGAAACATAAAAATTAAATGGAAACTTCAATAACAGCTTTTATTTACAAATGAACAGAAAGCCAGACTGGGACATCACACTGAACCCCTGCTGTCATTTTTACAGCTGGTCTACTGTACTCTATATATCAGGAGCTGCTGTCAATATTCCTGGTACACAGCTGAGTGGTTGTCACACTGACAGTAGTGGAGACCCAAACACTTACTGCAATACACTGGTCTGAGCCGTCATTTTTACAGAGAGTAGAGACTCCCAACTCAACTGTGTCTGCTCTCAGCACAAAACCCATAGGTTTTTCTGCCTCTGCTTTGGCCAGGCTCTAAAAAGTGCCTAATCACTACAAACTGCACCATGACCTGGATAAATGGCATCCTTCACACACAGCTTTAGATACAGCTACTGTTTCATTGCATAAAATATTCTGCTATATTGGTTTGAGGTTTTTTATGGGAAGCTATTAAATAATTTGCATGGAAACTTTCTCTAAATGTCAATTTATTTAGTGATGGGGGGAAAGTCAGCCAACAAGTCTTGTCTAATATGGCCCTTTTCCCAGGAAAATTGTGGCAAATAAAATATTCTATTACATTATTTTCTAATTTCTGTCCATTTTCTCTCTGGCCCCAGGGTGGTATGTTTTCCAAAAATTCTAAAATATTTTCCCATCCACCATCTGGATGTCCTGGATGTAAGCGCTATGACATCTGTGACCTGCAGAGACCGGGCTGTCCAAAGCAGGATACATCTGAGCTTACAAAATATCCTTGCTAGCAAAAGAATTATCATCAGATTTAGCTTCTGTGCATACAGGATGTATGCAAAGTCCGTAATGTTAGAAGCAGGGATAGACACGCCATCTGAACAGCAGTGTATGGCTACAAAAGGGGCCGACGAGTGGCTTACAGCCAAAAAGAAATCTTGTAAAATTGGAGTGGGCCCTTCAGCTGGGCTTTCAGAAGAGGGCAGTGGAACTTGGGTGAACTGCCCAACTTTTTAACTGCTGTCAATGACAGGATGTACACACATTCCATTATGATAGAAACAGGAATAGACATACCCTCTGCATAGCTGCATAGAGCCCAAAAAGGGGCCCATGAGTAGACTACAGCTATACAGGAACCTTTTCTACTCACAGTAGGACCTTTACCTGCTGACTATTTGGGCTCTTGGTAGGGCTGCAATGGAACATAGGTGAGTTTCCCAACAGCAATCTTTTGATTGCTGTCAATAACAGGATGTATGCACAGTCCATAAGGATAAAAACAGGGATGGACACACCCTGGATAGCTACATAGGGCCCACAAGGAATCCCATGAGTAGATTAGAGCCAAACAGGTACTTGTATTATCAGAGTAAAACCTTCATCTGCTGAACATCTGGGCTCTTGGTAAGGCTCTAATGGAACATGGGAATTGCCCAACAGTGACCCATTGACCACTATCCACTATCCACTATCCGTTTCACCACTTAAGTTTGTTTGAAAGGCCCTGGAGCAAGGATAAGATTTAAAAGGTGAAGATCGGGAGAGTTTACACGGAGAACTAGACTGGCAATAGACACAATCCGCAGAAAAGGTGCTAAAGCCACAACTGAAGTTGCAGGGTGGATACGGACAATAAAATATTGAAGATCACCAAGGTCACACAGTGAGCTGGTTTGGATTAGTGATGGGGGCATCAGATATCTGCTGATGCTTCACAAGAAATCAAGTATGTGACAGGTTCTCTTTAAACAAACACGCCATTTGGCCAATTCAATAACCCTATCAGCCTGTTATCTTGATTTTCTGGAAACTGTTAACAATTAAAAGCAAATTAAATTTAATTAAAAGTCTATATAAGGTGCATGACAAAGTGAATCTTATTTGCTCACCTGCTTTCCCTCTGGATTCCAAATCAGATACCAGGATCCTTGTTCTAGCTTGTGAAAGTCAAGTAAAATTAAGTGGAGTGTGAAGCTTTATGTTTACTGGGGCCACTGAATCAATAACAAGGTCAGAGAGAGTCGCGTCTTAACAAACAGATACTTCCAAAAAATTGTCCATTTACTTTGTTATAATGGGTGCAATAAATAAAGCGCTTGGCAGACACAAGGACAATCCAGATACATTCAGCGCTGTGTCATCTGGGAAATTCGCCTGAAAACCACATAACAGAGAAGTGTACAGATTTCAAAAACGCTGGAACATAGATTACATTTTATGACATTGTTCGAAGACTTAAAATAAACTTTTGAGAGGAAAATAAAATATAAATTTACACTAGTTAGGTGGAACCAGGTGTCTGCATGATGCCCTCAATCCATTATAGAGAACCCCAGGACCCACAAAACATACAGGGTTTTGTATGTTTTGGGGGTCCTGGGGTGCCAATCAGAATCCTGAGTGAAAGGGATACAAGCCAGCCACAATTTTGTATTGTACAGAGCCCATGGTATTTTGGGCATGGAGTGTACTGTGTATTCATTTGCTGACTATGCAGTCCATAGGTGCACCACCACTTTACTTTCCTCTAAAGCAGGGGTCCTCAAACTTTTTAAACAGGGGGCCGGTTCACGGTCCCTCAGACTGTCGGGGGGCCGTACTAAAGTTTGAAAAAAAACAGGAGAACATTCTTATGCACACTGCACAAAACGTATTTATTGTATAAAAAACATGAAAGAACAATACTATATGCACAGCACACTTGCCGATCATTAAAAAAAAGTGGCATTTACTTTGGCTTTAAAATTGCTTGAGATTATTCCTTTGCATGGAAAATGCACAGATAAATTTGAATTTTCACTGTGTGTATTGAAAATGCAAATTTATCTTGCATTTTCCATGCAAATGAATAATCTCAAGCAATTCATTAATTTGCTTCTTTTTATACACCCTACCCTACACCCAACACTACCCCACACTTTTTAATAATTAAAAAAGGGCTGCTAAAAAAACTTTGTCAGTGTCTGCTACCTGTCACTCACTGCTGCCTTCATACATCGGCTGGATCACACTGCAGCACATGTGTACATGATCAATGTGCATAGTATGTTTATACTATTTACAAATGTACATTGATCATGTACATTTGTCCTGCAGTGAGCAGGGAATGAAGGCAGCAGTGAGTCTCTGCTCTGCTCATACCTTCTCTACCTGATGGCTTCAGCCCGACAGCTCCAGCGTTACTCCGGCAACAGTGGTGTCACGTGACCGGGTTCCCTGGAGTGCAGATGGCAGGCAGCCAGAGCTCAAGCAGGAGAAGCAGCCTGGGCTGCCGGCGGGCCGGATGGAGAACCTCAGCGGGCCGTATTCGTCCCGCGGGCAGTAGTTTGAGGACCCCTGCTCTAAAGGGTCAGTTTATAGAACTAAAATAAAAAAAAATCACTTTCCAATTTTACCTATGTTGCCACAGTTCCTAATAAAGAAACCAGATAAAGTCCCAGTTTCATATGTCCACGTGGGCAGGAATAGGTTTGTCAGCAATGGCGGATATCTATTGAGAAGAAGATTGCCACCCCTAGCAGTTGATGCTACTAGATTTATAGATGCCACATGATCTATAATCTATAATTATAGAGATGCCACATGGAAAAAGCCTGATTTGGTGAGGGAAGTTGCTAGTCTTGCCACCTTGCTCATTCCCTTCCTACACTCAATCCAGGCTTCTGCCATGTGGCAGACATTTTCCTGTAGCATCACCTCCGGGGGGTAACAACTTCCTTCCCAACAGATACCCAACCAAAATAGGGACACCAACCCATTCCTGCTCATTCCATAAGTGCCCCAGAAATCGGGAAGTAACCTGGTGTTCATATTAGCTGCTGCATAAGTGGTAATGTAGTGATAATATATTATGCTTTTGCTGTGGTAACTGTGATTGAAAACTTCATAAAAATATTGGTAGTTGGGGGAGGGGGGGGGGGATTATTATACCTTTTTGTAAAACAAATGCAGATTTTTTGGACCTGCAGCACAATTTCTGTTATATATTGCAACTTTATTTTTTATAAATTACAAGTTTGCTTTCTTTGTGGATTTTAAGTGGCTTATCTGCTCTATGGGACATTTTCACTTTCTTACTATTATTTATTATTTTCCATTGTGTAAAGTGACCCTAGGGCAAAACTAAAAGTACAAAATTAGTTTCCTATGTAAAGAATAATCGTTTGCCTACCTGTACTGCTGCCCACTGTGCCAATCTTTGCTCTCTTTTAGAGCTTTGGTGCCTGGGGTGCTGTCACCTAAACAAACACTGATATAACAAAGAGAACTATACAAGTCTGTTTGATGTACATTTTAAATTCCATCAATTCCATTTCAATTCACACACCTGTACTTTAAAGCCAAATCCAAATACCATAGATTGGCCTAATGTTTCAGTCCACAATCACTATTATGTTCATACATTTTTTTGTTGCAAACACTCAGTGTATTTTTATGATCTAATAACATGGTGATCCATTAGCTGCAGTAAAACGGTAAAACTACATTTGCCTCGGCACAGTACCACTTTCAAACACATAATCAAATCCCTGAAACATTAAGTGAACACTGAAGCAAAGAAGATTCTTTGTCTTTTTGTTTTGTTTTTTAATCTTACCCTTACACAATATGCTGTATGATATATTTTCTTTTTTACAGTAACTGTAAAATCACCATTTATGATATGAAATCATATACCAAAGCAGATTTGGGTATTTATGCAACCTGCACATAAAAGGATTATTTTAATGAATACACAATTGGATTCATTTGTGTTGTTAAACTTGCCTAGAGTTTAGCCTAAACACGAAAAAGGCACTCAAAGAATCACCAAAGTGAGAACAAAAAAAATATTTGTTCATGTCTTAATGCTACATCGCTTTCTCCGGTTGTGTGTTTGGTTAATCCCCATAAATATCATTTGTAGAGAACTGCATATCTTTTATATAAGTGGCTACAATTCATGCTCCATTTAGAATGTTTTTATTTGTTGCCAGTCTATTGTGCTGTAGAGAGCTGGGACTACAAGTGCAAACACCTATAGGTAGTTCCGGGTTACATATGAGATAGGGTGTGTAGGCTTGTTCTTAAGTTAAATTTGTATGTAAGTTAGAACAGGTACATTATTTTAATAAATGCATCTAGGACAGATGTTTGTCTGAACATATTATTAGGGAGCGTGGTGTCAGTTACTGTAAAAAATCCTCACTGTGAGCTAATCACAAACAAAGCAAAAAATAGAAAATAAAACTTTATGGAACCTAGACATTCATTACCTTCTGGAGCAAGCTGTGCTTTGATTTGCAAAAAGAAACAGCTGCAGAGTTTGTCATGGTCTTTAAAGAGTTACAAGATGTTGCAGAACAGCAAAAGATTTCTTCTGCAAGTCATGCAAACCGCCCCTTCCCCCATCAAGCCTTGTCCTGCACACAACCAGAAGGAAAGCCCTGTTCTTATCTAGGAGTGGTTTGTATGTCAGATGTCCTTAACTCGGGACTACCTGTTTATCCATTATACACAATGCCAGAATCCATGGGACATGGAGTTTTCTTTACAGGCAGGAACTTGGCATTGCACCACTCTTCTGGCTTCTAGTATTCAGCCAGAAATAATGACAACCATCAGCAATGCATACAAAGAATAAAAAACAATTCATTTATGCAGTCAGATTAGGAGAATATAAATAAATACGTACAGAGCTGTGATAGTAGAAGCAGCTAGTTGTTTAAGCCTACAAAGTAGCTTATGAAATGATGACCAATGTTTCATCAGCTATGACCTTCAGATGCATATTGAACAGTCATACTGCTCAGGACACACCTATGAGGTTTCCTCTTTTATAAAAACTTCACCCCTTATCTGTCCAATCATATTATGTGGTTATGAATATGACATTTACAAATAGCATGCATTCTTTTGATGCAGGATTCTTTGCCGGCAGAGCTTGCATGGTTTAGCATTCTATGGCATTCAGAAAATGAGATGATGTTTATATTTTTCATAATCTACATAGTCTGCCAAGGTGATTTTCTTTGCTGTTTTACTATTGCAGCAACATTTAACATTTTCTAAGAATTATTTATTGCAGGGGAGGAAGGAAAACTCATGCCCCCATGGATTTAGAAAGAGATACTTCTATGGCACCCCCTGTAGCTCCCTCATCCTTGAGGTTATGGCATTTCTTTTATCTATAATGTGTCCCTCTGTCCCATATCATGTTGTGTGAAATATGTTCATTACAAGTGAACAACCCTCTCTGAAGTTTAGCCATCACACTGTGCTATATTGAGATTTATATGCTCCACATTAATTTTGCTGCAAGCCATAACCTGTTCTAAAAAGGACATAAGACGACTTTCGGTGGAAATCAGGCTTTTAAAACCTGATATCTCAAGCTGCATATTGTACATTTCTCTGCCAGCATTTAATGGTTTGTTTCCTTACAGATAATCAAATACATCGGCCCCACAAAAAATGTGTATATATGTCTACTGATCATCAAACTCTCGAGTTTCGTCAGAAGTTACAATATTTTGATTTCAGTCTCTATTGGTAGAAGCCTACTATGGGCTCACTACTTTGGGGAGAGATATCCAATACAACCCCCTCTCCATCTGAACTCTTCCCCATCACCAGGCTCCACTGGTCCCACCCCACTGGCTCCATTCTTATCATAGAAAGAATTACAGGTAGTCCCCAAGTTAAGGTCATCGGACATTTGGACATCTCCTAGATACGAATGGGGCTTCCCTGCTCATTCTGTGGAGGATGGAGGCATGGAGGGGGGCGGTTTGCATGGCTTGCAAAAGAAACCTTTTGCCAATGACAGCTGAGACGGATCTCTTCTGCAATCTTTTTTAATTTCTTAATGACCAAGACAAACTCTGCAGTAGTTTTTTTTGCATATCCAGAAGTTAATGAATGTCTAGGCTCCATAAAGTTGTTTTTTTTTTTTTTTTGCTTTGTTGGATTAGTGTTTGGTTAGTGATGATTTTATACAGTAACTGACACCACACTCCCTAATAATATGTTGAGACAAACATCTGTCCTGATTGCATTTATTAAAATAATGTACCTGTCCTGACTTACATACAAATTCAACTTAAGGACAAACCTAAAGTCCCTATCTCGTATGTAACCTGGGTTTTACCTGTATCCAATGATGCTCACCACTTGCCCCTTTTAAACTAAAGACTAGGCCCATATGATTTTCAGTTGTTCCTCTGGGAATGAAATTATTTCTTTAAAGTTATTAGACTTTATACATATCTAGTCCCTAGAACAAATATATTACCACTTATTCAGACATTGGATGTGGTGGCTAAATCAATATTTTCTTCCCTCCAGTAGCACTATGGTGACTATGTATTTTTACTTTATTATATCTATGGAGGAGCAGGGTCATCAACCACGACAGTCCACAACAGGACTACAAAACTTTTCCATCTTTCCTGGAGGGAATGTTTCCTATTTTTAGGGATTCTTTTTGAAAAATCCCTCTATTTAGGGCAGAATTGCATGGTCTCTTGAAAGCCCATTGCCTAACTCATTTATACTTCTTTGCCATACAAATTTGTTGCTCATGGGGAAGCTCAAAATAGAAATAGTGTTATGGGCAAAGCCTCCAAACTCTCAAGGGAAAGAAAGCCTCCACCAATAATCCCTAATATTTCAATGGAAACAATTATATCCCTGCTAACACAGAATATAAATATTAAACAAGTTTGTCCATTTTGTTGTTTTTTTTTTGTAGATCTGAAAAGCTAATTTTCTCCTAAAATGTAACTTTTTTTTATTGAAATTCATCTAAATATAGAAATACCTTACAAAACAAACAATACTCACAAAATACATCATATCAATAAATGCTATGGTGTAAATCAGTCTGCGGGTGCTCCATATTGAAGCTTACTCAGGGTTGATGAAGTCCTACTTCTCCTTGTGTGACAATGTCCAAGCCTGTCAAGTGTCCAGTTGATCCAACGAGTTGAACCTTAGAAGGATGGAAGCCACATGTTTCCTACAACAAAAAAGTGCTAGGTATTTCAAAAGGCCTTTGAAAGGACAACAAGGTAAAGCAAGGGTGAAGGTATGGGGTCAAGGTTGGGCTTTCAAGCGAACATCGCTTTGTCCATTCGGTTTCCCTACCAATGCCCTAGTGGTATTCATTGATGCTTCTATTGGGCTAAACTAAGCACATAATGCCAGCCTCCTATATACGCAGACAACAGGCAGAATTTTAGAACTTGTCGACCTCCTAAGCATAATTTTGAGAGAACTTGGAAAGTGCGTGTTATATAAAAAAAATGTTTTAATGGACAGCCCATTAACAGAACCCATTTTTAGCATCTATACTGCAAAACCAAATTCGAAATAGCACTTGACTCTTCCCGCTGAGAGTAAATAATCTGGCAAAAAGGCATTAATGGATAATAAATTATTGAGAAGAAAGCAGAAAAAGCCAAAACAGCATGCCCTTTCCAAGCTGACTTCTGGTGCCTTTCACCTTTTTTCTTACAAAAAAAATACGCTCAATCAGGTCAAAAAGCCAAAATGCAGTCTATTAGAGGGAATCTTACTTACATGGGGCATTCATGTTGTTCTGTCTTTACAATGCTAAAATACTAATGAATATCAACCAAGGAAAGGAGATATATTAAAGAGGTATTCCATTATCCGAAAGAATACACAAAGCCTCTTTAGAGGGAACTTTTAGAAAATATGATTTTAATCCTAAAGCTTGATACCTAACTAAAGGGTATTTAAGGTTTGACCGTATACTTTTTTATTTTAAGCCCTATAACACAGGCAAGCTAATCAATAAATTTATAGTCCTAATATAACAATTTTTTTTTTTAATACTTACTACCCATGCTATACTTATAATACAGTATTGTTGTAGCTTGAGGGATTATTCTATAGGGGGGCATCATTGGTAGGGAGGTGCGAAAATTTCCTCGAACTTCTGATGGGTCCGTGAAATTTCAGCGAACCTATTTCGCAAAACCATCGGAAGATCAAGGAAATCATTACGATCCCTGGCACTAGAGGTAATTAACCTCTAGTGCCCCAGGATTGCAGTGGATTCTCAGGGCTTCATTTATTCTTGAAGCCCTGGGAATTCTCCTGTTTGTGATCCCCGACACTAAAGGTTTTTTAACCTCTAGTGCCCTGTGATCGCAGTGGATTCTCTGGGCTGGACGTTCATGCAGCCCTGGGAATCCTGTGCGCGATCCCCGGCACTAGAGGTTAAATGGGGACAAGTCTAGAGGTTTTGAATGGGGAGACTTTTCCCCATTTAACCCCTAGTGCCAGGGATCGCACACTGAGCTGATCAATAAATGCAGCCTGCAATCTTTTTTTTTTTTGGCAAATTTACAATTTCGGTAAGCAAAAACAGCCAAATTTGCAGCGAGATTCAGTTTTAAAAACACGCTCGCTCATCCCTAATCATAGGTTGTATATTCAGATAAACATAGTCACCATGTTATAGGAAATATAATTCAAATGGGTATTTTTATACAATAAAGGAAACTAAACATATTCATTTTGTAATAAAGGAAGAAATGTACTTTACGTGATACTTATCTTAAGCAACTGGCATGCAACCTGGCCAAAATACTAATCAGAGTTTATTATAGGTGTTCTTCTGTGCCTTCAGTAAACAAATGATTCGTGCATCACTCCCATGGCTCCCATGTGTTCTCACTGCCCCAAAACATTTATTTGTAGGACCTCTGTTGCTTTTCTGGTTGGTCACAATTGGCTATAGTATACCACCTGTGCTTTTTGTAGGACATTCTGATTATACAGTACAGTTATATTAATTTGACTATAGGTGGATTTGTAACTGGTCATACGCTGCATATACTGTACTGCATTGCTATTGTGCTTCGACTGATTTATAATAATAGCATTTAAATTCTATTTTATTTTGTTAGTACTATTTGAATAGTAACTTTCAAGCAACCAGAAACTACATTCATCCGGAATCTACCCATCTGTGGTTGCCAGATAACAGGTAGTTTTTGGCCAGCGATAAACTTTAAATTCTCCAAGTGCCCCCAGCAAACTGCCTATTTTGTCCAAGGCAGTGGTCCCCGACCTTTTCTAGCTCGCAGACCACTAAATGCATGAACTCCTGACCGTGCATGCGCAGGGCAGCCATGTGTCATTTAAAGGGGAAGAATATTCCCCCCAGAGTGACGTCATGATGCCAGAACCCGTGCACTTTCCCATCACAGGTCTGAGCCTGTGATGGGAGAGTGGGTGGGTTGTGTCCAGAGACTATAACTATGTTAATTAGCTTGCATTCGTACGGGAGACATGGTCTGCAGTTCTGGCCGTTGCCCCCCGCCCCCAGCAAGGTCAGGAGAAGGACCCAGTTACTAGTGGGCACTGGACCAGGGGTTGGCACTGCACGGAAGAGGATAACTGTAGGATAACAGGTTAAGTCATCTTTATTAGGTCATCTACTATACAAAATGAACATTATATTGGTCATATGTTAAGGGTGGGGACTCGCTAGGCAAGCTGCAGTATTACTATTAGTCTTCAATGCCTTGAGTGATTACCCAGAACACCAAAGCATAAGTCACTTGTTAGGAGAATCTGCCATAAGAGAACAATGGAGGCTGCCATAGTCCTATTTTGAGAATGCTAGCTTCTAGGCTTTTATGCAGATTCTTCATTTTCAATGCAGGAAGAGGAATCATGAATGGCCAAAATGACAATGAGGGGGGTTTGTCCTTCCTTTGAGTCATTAAGCCGTGTAACCTAATATCTTGCTATTCAGGTCTATCACAATGGTAATGTTGTGGCTGTGTTACTTTGCACCTACCATCTGTAAGTGATACCTTCGCATGAAAACTAATTCACATTGAGTAAAAATAATCAGAAAGTATTTCTATTTATGAATAATATAAAAAACACATATTCTATGTAATAAATTAATAAATAAATGATGAAAGATTTGTCAGGAAGACCTTGAAAAGGTCCTAGAAAGCCAATAAAAAAAGCTTGCCCGCATTTATGTGAACAAGGCGCACCTGTGATTTGCTGAATAAAGACAGATAATGGGAAAATAATTACCATTAGGTAAACCGAAAGAGATGGCTTGGAAATTGGTTGGTGTCTACGGGAAAATGATACCCGGCTGTCATAATTAGCAAACACGGCATTTATATTGTTTCAATAAATATTTCATGGAGTGTCACTGGCTCTTTAGAAAAAGCCATGATGGTATGTGTCAGCTGCATATTGATCAGCCTCGGAGTGACAAAAAATAGGCTCATTATGCTGGGATCTAACAAAATTTAGGGCTGGGAGGAGGTGAAGTTTGACAGGACATACCAGGGGCCGAGCATCAAGGTTATGCAAAAGATTTCAACATTCTGCTGTGCTAGTTTGATATTCTACAACTGTCCTCTTGTACTGTAACACTGCAGGGCGCTGCTGTTCTGGCCTCTTATACCAATAGTAATAAATTGTAATCGATTATTTGGCATGGAAGATGGATTTGGGGCTTCGGACCATAATTAAACCTTTTTGAACCTTTTTGGCAAACCTCATATTGTGAGCCAGCACAGCAAAATGATTGGTTTTATCCCCACTAATGTAGAATTTAGAATACACCAGTGGAATTTACTAGAATTCCAGTATGTAATAATAAAGAGGATAGAGATAAAGCTGAGTTTTTTTGGCAATAAGCACTTATATTTGAGTGAATTTCAACAGAAACAACAATCAGTGGTATACACAATGGTTGGGGTGGTCTTCCCCATTAAATTTCATGGGGTAAACAGACCAAATAACTAGACATATTGAATCGCTAAGTACATAGAAAATAGGTCAATATTGAACGTCTCTTGACCTGACGCGTTTCGCCGTGCAGCTTCTTTAGGGGGGCAGTTGAGACCATTAACACTTGCTGACCAAAGGATTACTTCTCCACAATATCAACAATATTCAAGAAGGAGTATGATGTGAAATCTGCTAATGAGACCCGCTCTTGTGGAAAATGGCAGCCCAATGGAAGTCCAATCCCCATGCTAGTAAATGATGATGTCACAATACAAGCAACAAGGTTGGATTTTAAAGATGAAAGGCTTACATACCCCATTTTGCTATGCTGCTCTGCCTATGGGGAGAGGAAGCCAGGGTAGCAGCTTTATTGTACAGAGGGGTATCCAAATTGATGGATGTGTAAATGTGAATGAGCCATTGCACTTTCCTATTAGAAATACTCTGACAAGTACAGCCCAGTGACCGTGGGAACTGAACTGCAGATGAACTCTCAATGGAGAAACTCCATTGAGAGTTCATCTGCAGTTCCACTGCGATCCCCAGGCACTAGAGGTTAATTAACCTCTAGTGCCCCGGGATCACAGTGGATTCTTAGGGCTGCATTCGTTCATGCGGCCCTGGGAATCCTACTGTTTGCGATTCCTCAGCTTTCCTCAGCCACTCAGAGAGCACTAGAGGTTTTGAATGGGGAGACTTGTCCCCATTTAACCTCCAGTGCCAGGGATCGCACACTGAGCTGATCAAAGAATGCCGTGGCTGCATTAATTGATCAGCACAGCCCGCAATCTTTTTCAGTAAGCAAGAACAACCGAATTTGCAGCGAGATCGAGTTTTAAAAACTCGCTTGCTCATCCCTAGTGGTAAACACCAGCTAATTTCAATTCAGATTTGAAGTCAATGATTGGGAACTATTATACAGATCAGAAATTCACTTCTTACTAGGTAGCTAGTGTTTTCATTAGGTAGACTGTGCTGGCAGCCCTATATAATTAAAGTGCATTTTAAAATACTTTACTAAGTTCACTGCATTGTAGTTGATTTCCAGTTTGTAGGCAGAAAGTGTATATGTATATATATATATATATATATATATATTCCATATGCTTTTTCCGTCTGTGAAACACAGACACTTTCCAATAAAATGACAACATAGGGGCGAATTTACATTAATTTGTAGTAAAAAATGGAATCTTATTTCGCACATTTGACATGTGCAGTATACGTTCGCACTTCAGATATTTTTACATGTTACCCACCTCCACTGACATCTGTTTATGTCAAGTGCAAACAAATAAATACTTACACAAAAAAAGGGTGCACTAAAAACAGCTCGGTATGCCATGGAAGCATACAGCCATCAAGACTCACTCACGATGCTTAAAGCTAAATGTCAGGTTAGAAAGAATACAAGGAATAACCAAATATAGTAAAATAAATTTTGAGATATTTATCTACAGTCTGGAGTATTTTTGCTAATGGCCGTTCTTGTTATAGGAGTAAACTAATATTATACACACTTGAGTATAAAGCATGTGATTTTTTCTATAAGATGCCATTATAAAAGGAATCTCGGTATATACTCAGATCACACCAGTAGATGGCAATGTGTCTTCATGTAAAGTGTGTAACAAACTTGCTATCGGAGAAAAGAAACATGGGTTTCTTTACATGTAGACACAGAACCATCTACTGGTGGACAACAACAATGCACAAAAATCATTAATAGTATAAAAATGTGTAAAAAGTGGGAAAAGGATATAGAGACTGAGCCAATGTAATTTTAATTCCCTCCCCCTTTGATAAAATGTTTTGAAATTTACACACAATGGATGTATTTATTTGTGTTCATTTTATTGGCATTTCTATACACTGCTGTTTTAAATGTTAGCAGTCTTGGTCTAATTTTTTGCCCTAGGTTTATATTCAAATCATTTTTTTTGTGTTCCCAGGTAAAAAAAGGCAATGGTTTACATTTAGACTGGTTGATATTCAAATTTATATGGTCGGATAGGTGATACAAATGTGCTACAGTCTATAATGATCAGGTCAGGTCAGCCAGTTAAAATACTAAAGCCAAAATGCAACCAGGATAGCCATTTACAGAAGGCCAGCAATAGCAGTCATTATGTTCCTCTCATGACAGGTTCCCTTAAAAACAAACTAGCTTAAATAGAAGCTTAGGAATCTTCACTGCTAACATTTTCAAACCTTCAAATGTAAAGGGTTTTAAGATACTAACCTTGAATTGATGCTTGGCAAGTCAGTGGCTTAAATACCCATGCCATGAGGTGGTATGATGGGCAACCTACTTGTTCCAGGCCATTGGAACACAGCATAGCAAAAAAAGGATAAGTGTGTAATTCAAAACATGATGCTTTTTTGTATATTTAATAAAAAAAAAAAAAAAACAAGAAAAAGATCCATAGTAATGCACTTGGTGGAAGAACACAGCTGTGTTTCAGCACGGCAATGTGTCATGAAGTTTGCTACAAACAGCCTGGCATTGAGTGGCAGATAGGAGAGTGATTACCGCTGGCTATCCCAGCAAAACCTTCTGTCCTTGGCACTTATGCCATGTTAAAACCCTCTCAACAGGAACAATGCCAACCCAACAGCTGGTCATTACAGCTCCCATGCCAATGTGTCAGCATGTAAATGAAATCGAAGAGTATAGAAAGTCTATCTTACTGA
This sequence comes from Pyxicephalus adspersus, assembly GCF_032062135.1. Lineage (NCBI taxonomy): Eukaryota > Metazoa > Chordata > Amphibia > Anura > Pyxicephalidae > Pyxicephalus > Pyxicephalus adspersus. Next base: position 56,906,485 of record NC_092865.1, on the reverse strand, counting down.
CCCAGGAAAACCTATCTGTATGCTGAAATGAGGAAAACAATTCACCATTCTTAACTGGAAAAAATGGTAAATCATATTTTGGCACAGGTCATGTGACCTCTACTCTTTCAGATCATTACAGCTAAGGCAGGCAGGTGGTATGGTCCAGGCAGGGTTGCACAAGTTAGGGCGACAGCCCGTGCTATAATAAGCTGACTATGAGACTCCAGGTATGTCATTGTGCTCGTGTTGTGCTAAATGTATGTCTAATCTTCATATCTGCTTCTTCAATTGAACTGCACTAACCAAGAAAAGAATTCACAAAGAAAAGCCCAACAGGGAAGCAAAATTTGCAGCAGCTGTTGTGACCAATAAGCTCAGTAATATATTATTGAAAGAAGAAATGTCATTATGTCTGTGAAGGTTTTTATATATCCAGGTCATTGCGTATCTAGTAGTAGTTTGTGAAGACGTTTCGCAGCATTCCAAGCTGCTTCTTTAGTTTTTACCAGTGTACGAAATCCCCAGCATATCCACATGGCTTAAACGCTATAATCCAATCATAATGAAATGCGACACTGCAGATGGTAATTTTCCAAGATCAGATGGTGTGAAATTTATTGAACTAATATTTTAACCCATCCTTGGTGTCAGGAAGTTTGCATAGGGGTTAAATCTTCCAATTACATGACTGAAGGTGTGAAATATTTTCAACGCAGCATAGTGGAGATTTTGAACCCCTGACCCCTGTTTGGAGATAGTCGACCCTATGGGCCCCATTTATTAATGTTTACCAGGACTGGAAATGGACTATTATGGGAGATCCTGGGTGATCCAGAAAACTTGGAATAGATTTGGTCCAGAACTGAAAATATTTGGATGATTCAGCAAACCAAGAATGGATCTGGTACATGATTAATACATTTGCCAAATATATAAAATTATTTTAAGAAATCCATTCTAGGTTTGCGGGTTCCCCATGATAGTCTACCTTTTTTAATAAATCAAGTCACTTACATGCAGGGAAATCAGTATGGAAGCCTGTACAATAGTTCTGTACAGAGTTCTGCTCCACCATTTGACCTTTTGACTTTTTTCTTCTTTAATAACAGGCTTGCTTCGATACCTTGATGCTCATTGTTGAGAAATCTAAGTTTCCAGTAACCAGGATTTAAAGATGTCACAACAACTTGTGTTCTTACCGTACATCTCTCTTGAGTGAAAAGATTTTGACAGGCAGAGTTAAAACATGGGTTTCATGGAAAAGAACAACATCACATTGACTGCAATGTTAATATTGCAATGGAAGCTGGGTCCTCATAATCTGATACCTCCATGAAGTGATGGCACAGGTGACAAGCTACTTATTGAAACTCAATAAGTATTTTTAAATCTGTCAAATGCAGGGCAGTCAGAAGGGCCACATTTCTTGAGAATCTTGAATTAATAAACCCGCTGAGTGTATGAATCTCTGGTTGTCAAAACATTCACCTATCACAATAATATATATGCGGGCAATGTGTCATGAAGTTTGCTACAAACAGCCTGGCATTGAGTGGCAGATAGGAGAGTGATTACCGCTGGCTATCCCAGCAAAACCTTCTGTCCTTGGCACTTATGCCATGTTAAAACCCTCTCAACAGGAACAATGCCAACCCAACAGCTGGTCATTACAGCTCCCATGCCAATGTGTCAGCATGTAAATGAAATCGAAGAGTATAGAAAGTCTATCTTACTGACCCAGGAAAACCTATCTGTATGCTGAAATGAGGAAAACAATTCACCATTCTTAACTGGAAAAAATGGTAAATCATATTTTGGCACCGGTCATGTGACCTCTACTCTTTCAGATCATTACAGCTAAGGCAGGCAGGTGGTATGGTCCAGGCAGGGTTGCACAAGTTAGGGCGACAGCCCGTGCTATAATAAGCTGACTATGAGACTCCAGGTATGTCATTGTGCTTGTGTTGTGCTAAATGTATGTCTAATCTTCATATCTGCTTCTTCAATTGAACTGCACTAACCAAGAAAAGAATTCACAAAGAAAAGCCCAACAGGGAAGCAAAATTTGCAGCAGCTGTTGTGACCAATAAGCTCAGTAATATATTATTGATAGAAGAAATGTCATTATGTCTGTGAAGGTTTTTATATATCCAGGTCATTGCGTATCTAGTAGTAGTTTGTGAAGACGTTTCGCAGCATTCCAAGCTGCTTCTTTAGTTTTTACCAGTGTACGAAATCCCCAGCATATCCACATGGCTTAAACGCTATAATCCAATCATAATGAAATGCGACACTGCAGATGGTAATTTTCCAAGATCAGATGGTGTGAAATTTATTGAACTAATATTTTAACCCATCCTTGGTGTCAGGAAGTTTGCATAGGGGTTAAATCTTCCAATTACATGACTGAAGGTGTGAAATATTTTCAACGCAGCATAGTGGAGATTTTGAACCCCTGACCCCTGTTTGGAGATAGTCGACCCTATGGGCCCCATTTATTAATGTTTACCAGGACTGGAAATGGACTATTATGGGAGATCCTGGGTGATCCAGAAAACTTGGAATAGATTTGGTCCAGAACTGAAAATATTTGGATGATTCAGCAAACCAAGAATGGATCTGGTACATGATTAATACATTTGCCAAATATATAAAATTATTTTAAGAAATCCATTCTAGGTTTGCGGGTTCCCCATGATAGTCTACCTTTTTTAATAAATCAAGTCACTTACATGCAGGGAAATCAGTATGGAAGCCTGTACAATAGTTCTGTACAGAGTTCTGCTCCACCATTTGACCTTTTGACTTTTTTCTTCTTTAATAACAGGCTTGCTTCGATACCTTGATGCTCATTGTTGAGAAATCTAAGTTTCCAGTAACCAGGATTTAAAGATGTCACAACAACTTGTGTTCTTACCGTACATCTCTCTTGAGTGAAAAGATTTTGACAGGCAGAGTGAAAACATGGGTTTCATGGAAAAGAACAACATCACATTGACTGCAATGTTAATATTGCAATGGAAGCTGGGTCCTCATAATCTGATACCTCCATGAAGTGATGGCACAGGTGACAAGCTACTTATTGAAACTCAATAAGTATTTTTAAATCTGTCAAATGCAGGGCAGTCAGAAGGGCCACATTTCTTGAGAATCTTGAATTAATAAACCCGCTGAGTGTATGAATCTCTGGTTGTCAAAACATTCACCTATCACAATAATATATATGCGACTAATGCAGCATTTGGAAAGTGTCAGCAGGGCACAGAACACAAATACGATCACAAGGTAAAACTAAAAAGAATTGCAGTTAAAAGAGAACTGCAGGTAAAGTGCAGATTGTAAAGAATTCCTATTTTTAAGGTGTGCCATTCAGAAGAAAATATGTTCAATGTTGATTTCGTTAGCAGGATAGCAAAATGGTTCATTTCAGTTTCTTCAACATTAAACCACCATAATCCTCATCTTGAATGTGGGTCGGGACCTTCAGCAAGGCAGCTACCTATTGATAGCCCTCTACTATAGGGATTTGAAAGCATTCAGAAAATATCTGGCCGAGTGATTGTCAATATCCAACTTAATACTCAAGGTTAGAAGGATTTTATTGCTTGACATGATGCAGGAGAAACCCTGATCACACTATATAGGGTAATGCCAAGAAGATCACAATCATCTATCCTAGCTTTCCGGATACCAAAAAGTCCTTATGCCTGTCTTTGCTGTCTGTTTTTCATTGGGACAGTTCTACTAAGTTCCTGTCCTGAAGATATATTAGGAAGAGAGAGGAAATCTCTATTAAGTGACAGATGTTCCACTCCTGGACAGTTGGTACCAAAACTAGTGTCCTTCATGGAATGGTATGAAAATGCTTTTATCACTATAATAAATGGGCAATACTTGGTGTGGCTGATTGGAGTTTTGTAGGAGCAAGTGAAAGGTTGTTTTTAATGCTGGCCATATGAAAAAAATGTCAGAACATGTATGTGGCCTAGTCTGATACATCATATTTTCTTTTGGATCATGTGGATGTTGGGTGCATTTACCTGGGGAAGAGATGGCACCAATATGCATACTGGCAGGTAAAGGCAGTGGGACCTTTTGCTAACATGTTGATATCAATTACAACAGGACATCTTTAGAGTCCATGCCTTCATGGGTCAGAGTTGTTTTGGTGGAATCAGGGGGACTTACACAGTATTAGGCAGATGTTTTGGCTGATCATTGAGTCCCCCAGGTTCTGCACACTTTGGGCCTGATTTAATAAAGCACTGCAAGGCTGGAGAGAATACACTTTCATCAATGAAATTGGGTGCTCCAGAAAACCTGGAACGTATCTGATCCAGAATTAAAAACATTTGCTAGAAAAAATTTACCATAAGAAATCCATTCCAGGTTTGCTAGGTCACCTATGTTCACTGATGAAAGTGTATCTTCTCCAGCCTTGGAGAGTTTTAATAAATCAGCCCCTATGTCTTTATCTAGTGCCATGGGACCACAGCCTAAAAGAATCAGCAGAACACAAGCCAGGTGACCCAATTTTTTTTTTCAGTATTGGAATGAATTACTCAAAGAGTTTTCATTATGGGCTCCAGATGACTTTTTCATTATTGCTCGTCCAGGTAAAAATCAGAAAAGAGTTCAAGGCAAGAGAAGGGCTGTCACAGCGAACTCTCCACCGCAGTAAAATCTCCAATAAATATCAATATCAGATGCAGCTACAGCAGCTTTCAAACATTACTTTATCTTCTGAAATATTGCAGGGAAAAGTGTTTATTGATTTATTGTCACCGTCAATAGTGCTACAATATATCCATTTTTTTTTCTCCGGGAACACTTCAAGATAAAATGGAATGTAATCAGCAATAGATTAATAGCTTTGAAAAATAAAAGAAAAAACGCAGTCACCGAAGAACACAGTACAGAATATTGTAATCCTGTTTTAGTTTTTTTTTTTAAATTCATTATTATGTAATGTTGATCCAAAGCCTAAAGAAGAATTATACTTACCTAACCTTCAGTAACGCAATGTCTGTGTGCTCCCTTGTCACCAAATGTAGTCTTGCCAATTACGTTATAGACATCCATTCAAGTGATGGGAAAGCTCATCTCAAAAAGATTTCTACTTATCTGGTGGTTATCACCACAGCTAGAAGAAATACAACTTGTTCTCAGTGTTGTAACAAGAAGAAAGGCCATAAGGCCAATTTTTTCCTAGAAAAAGGGGCAACCCTGGAGTACAGACAAAAACACTTAGTGAATGAATATATAACCTATATATAACCTACCCTTATTGATCTGCACAAGCATGATTGAAAACCTTCCAATGACTGTTCATAGAATTACTTGCTTCAAGGAATTGGTAAACATTTTGGGGATAGAAGGGCCAGTGATTCTCAAATCAGTTTTCAATGATAGGTTAATTTAAACCAGATACAAACCAACGTTCCACTTTCAGAACTTTTGATCAGGCAGGGGGCTTTTTTTGGCAGAAAGGGGAAGGTGATGTGCATGCATTAGTTACAATGATACCCAGCAATACTGGGTTGCCCTATGGTTGTTGGGTGGGAGTTATGTCATCCTGACTTGGTCAATCAAGGTGGCTGAAGATCGCATGTAGGAAGAGAAGAAAGTATAAATGGTGGCCCCATCTGACAGGTTCAGGCCAGGTGAGTATAATATGGTTTATCTGCTTTAAGAGAAATCTACCCAGTGGCGTCAGAGGTCTAGGAGAGGGATTTCCCTTCAGGGAGCATTCCCTATTTACCGCGCCGGCGGAAGTATTAACGCCGGCCGCGGTAAATTGGGGCGCAACAGCTAGGAGGCGGCACCGGAGCTCCGGCGGCTCTGGCCCTGGTAGTTCCCAATGCCCTCTGGCTGATCCAGCTGGCTCCGGAGCCACAGGGTTGCCGGCCGGCATTAGGTCAGATCGACCAGGGGGCGTTAGGCCGGAACGAACTACCGGCTAGGCCGTATCGGGCCTAAGGGCCGGGGCTTGCCAGACCCTGCTTTATAGCTTTTACACAGTTTCAACAGTCAGGATAATATTTTGACAAAGCTTGACCTACCAATTGGATTTACCAATATCTTGGACATCAGTCCCTAATCTTGCAGGAAACAAAAGAGATTAAATTGTCAAAAATCCCATGAGCTACCATGACGAACTGCTTGATTGAAGTACTGCCTCTAATGATATGCTGGTCAGGAATAGATCAATCCTTACACCCATGTAATTGGTTAAGAGGACGGAAATCTCTTTACATTCATGATATGCACAGCTAATAATGGAGAAAATGGTTCCTGGATATTTATTTGCATGAAAATGTTCCACTATAGCCTATACATATCAGAAATTATTTTTTAATTTGGGCAAGAGATGAGATTTTGACCCTGAGCTGTTTTTCTTACGCAACCTGGAAGAATTTATGCAGAAGTGAGGATTCAGTCCCTACCTGCCAGGAAGCCATCAACTTTTTCATTAATATTTCAAAGTCTTCCTTACTTAAGAAGAAAAAAAAATGTCCAATATAAATTTGATTTTAGATAGAACAATCAGAAAGAAAGAATGGGATGGATGGACTTTATGAACTTATTTTATATATTGTAAATCCCTGTAGTTCTAAAATGTATAGTATATGAGCAAGAGTTTGGAGACATCTGACCTTCACACCTAAATTAACCTGTTGGATAAACTGTTCTGAAACTATGTGCAATATTTTTTTGCTGGGGATTCACTTCTAATCACTTTTCTAGGGAGGTTTCCACAAGATTAAGGGCATTTTTTTGGAATTTGTGTCTAAACAGCCAAATAAGCAGTCATAAATCCAGATGCTAATGTTGGATGAAAAGACTTGATACACAATTGGGACTTTAATTCATCCCAAAGGTGTTCAAAAAGTTTAAAGTCAGAGTTATGTGCAAACTACCCAAGTGTCTCTCCAAAATTTGACAAACCATGATCTTATGAAACTGTATTTGTGCAGAGACACAATTGTGTTTCCAATGAAAAAAAGATTCCCCAAATTGTTGGCACAAGATTGGAAGCACACAATTGTCTACAATGTTCTTGTATGCTGTAGCACGAACAGTACTCTTCACTGGTGAACCCTGAACTCAATCATTGAGCAGTGCACATACACTTTTTTCATCCACTGTATGGTTAAATGTATTAAAGCACAATGAAAGATACTGAATTAAGTTCCAGTGGTTCTACTTGGTGCTTCTCCATTCAAACTATTTGGTCCTGACATACATACTGTTCTTTCTGATGTGAGTTTGACTTTCTGCTGCTTCACTCTCATTCTTGCATTTTCATCAGGGTAAGTGGTACATAGAAACCAATTATCTCATTGAGCCACATAAAACCTACCCTATGGACATACAGAACTGAAAACCAACCAAGAACTGATCTTAACTTTACCTGATAGGAACTGGTAAACATTTCAGTGCTAGAAGGACCAGTGGATCCCATAGCAAATTTTCAGTGTTAGGGTAATTTAAACCCCAAACTAGACCAAGGTGTAAACAGATTGTTACTGCTTTTTTTTTAATTTAACAGAATAGGCTAAAAATAGCTTTAATCAATCGGAACCAAAAAATGTTTGAATTGTTTTTGCTAAAAAGACTGTCATTGGTGGAAACGGTCTTACAAAATTTAGTAGCAGCAGCATTCTGCTAGACCTTCCTGCTTTAGCCAAGTCTCACGTTGTTCTGAAAGGCTGCTCCCCATGCACTACTATTTACCCCATTGCATTACTATTTGTCAGTAAGGCTGTTTATTACAGTAATAGGCCAATAAGCATGCGTTAGGGCTGGAATCAGTGTCAGACCAAAAGAATTTGGAGTCTTGTCCATTGAAATAGACTGCCATGGATGTGATAGGAAGGTTTGTAAGTCTGCTGCAGGTATGTGCACCTCTAAGTATCTGCTTTTCATTCTTTATCAGCTTGCCCCCTTTCATCTTCTTTAATTTATATTTTTGAGTTACCAAAGCCCCTCCTAACATTTTTGTAATTAGTATGAATTTAATGAAGCTCAGATACCTAATCTGTGAAATGCACCGGTCTCTGCACCAAACCCTTGCACCTGCAGAGCAAAGAAAGGAGCAAATCCTTTTTCTGCATATCATTTACTCTTTTGAAAAACCTAATTTATTTTATGGACAAATTCTTTAAATACATCTTTCAATATGATATGTGCACATTAAATTCTAGACATTTAGCTTTAAAAATTACATAAAATAAAATATTCTTGCAGTAGCATTTGAAATTAATGATTCATAATTATAAAACTGCTGTAATAATGAACTGCAGCACTTCAGAACATCATGATTAATTTTTCAACATCCCGGCTTGAAATGGGAGTTCGATCAGCAGCAATGGCCCCGTGGATACCAATAAGATGCGTCTCCAGGGGCCCCAATGGAAAGTGCATCACGCTAATTTGATGGAAGGGGGAGACAGCCAGGATGAGAATGTCATAATGCTGCCTATATCCAATCTTTCTAATATCCATCATAGCAACAAAACATTTGCAACTGCCAAGTGGGTGAGGATGACTCTAAACGGAATGCACAGGATGCTACCGATGTCATTGCTTCCCGTCTGATTAGAACTGTCAGTATAATGAGTGACAATTAGGTGACCTGGCCATGGTTATCAAGCAGTTTGGCCAAAGAATGTTATATTGTTGACATTTACACCGCTGTGAAAACTCAAGAGAGGCTGTGGCCAAGCACAGCAAGCTTTAGAAGGGCATCTGAGGATTCATGGCTTTATATACACCTCATTCTTTGCAAGCCTTCAGGAGGAAACAATATAATAAAATAAACAATTCTTCAAGTGTGTAATACCCATTTGCTCAAAATTCTGGAACATTGAATTTCACAGCCATATGCTTCAGCAATAATGGGGTTACAATGCAATTAAAATGGTCTAGGAGCAGGGGAGGGCCAGGCTTGGATGGTATTTCCCCCAGAAATATTTTAAGTCAGATGGGAAGAAGTTCTAGGCAGGTGGCACCCAAAAACTTTGATGATTTAGATCTATATTTGACAATTTTTCAGACAGTCTGGGGATGGGCAAGCGATTCTCCTGACCATGCATAATCTGTTTTTATGGTAAATTAGTGGCATGTACCAATCTCCTTGGATTGGAATTCCATTGATAAGGTTGATTAGAAGTCAAAAACTTGTGTAGTAATTACAGCTACATGGTTTTTTTTTTCTACACCATGCAATGGCATTTAATTCATCTGAAAGAAAAGATACTGCCTGAAATAATGCCAATCCAAAGAGCTGATAATTTGCATTCCTCTACAACCAATAATAAAGGTTTACACGAAATTGGTCCTATTGAGTTTTAAAAGTATAGTTACCTTGTAAATCATTATGTTTCCTCTAGGGAAGCCATCTTAAACTTAGATTCCATGGAACCCTTTCTAGAGGTTCCTTGACATATGGCTGACTGATCTCTAGATGGATGATACTTGCATAGTCTTTGAGCAAAAGTTACTTGGTGGAGCTAGCTACATGATGCTAATGATGTCATTGGTTGTCTATAAATATTATTCTAGACACCACTGTATGGGGGCATTTTTTCAATTAGCCACAGTTTAAGAGTTTGTTTCCAATTGCACCAAATAAGTTGCTTTTTAGCAGGGGTTCTCCAAGACTGGATATATTTTAAGGGTTGCTGTAAAAAAAAGGTTGGGAAAGTCTGCTCCCACAGTGCATAGATCTTGATGCTTGTTCTATACTACCTGCAATGATATTAGGTATCACCAGTATATTCATAGTGCATACTGGGATCTGTCTTGATATCACAATTCTGTTGCCCCCTGCACAGTAGTACTCAGACTGAGGTAGGACCAGCTCTATCAGCCATTAAGGCTCAGCTGCATGCACAGGCAACATTAATATTATTCTGTATTTATATAGCTCCATCATATTACGCAGCACTTTACAAGGTCCATAGTCAAATCACTAACTGTCCCTCAAAGGAGCTCACAATCTAATGTCCCTACCATAGTCATATGTCTTTCATACAGTCTAAGGGCAGTTTGGAGGGGAGACAATTGAGACCCAACACTGCAAAGAACCTGAGACCCAACACTGCAAAGAACCTAGGACCCAACACTGCAAAGAACCTGGGACCCAACACTGCAAAGAACCTGGGACCCAACACTGCAAAGAACCTGGGACCCAACAACACTGCAAAGGACAGAGTGCTAACCTCGAAGCCACTGTGCTTCCTCAAGCAAGTATAAGAAGATTGATCATGAGTGATGAATTATTATTATGCTTCTGCTCCTTTATAATGTATCTGTGGAGGTGACACTGCAGAATTCACTAATTGTAACAGAGAATATGTTGTCACCCCCTATCAGTGGTGTATGAATCATTAAAGTAGCTGGACAAGTTCTTTGGCTGATAAGACAGGTAGCATAGATGTATTAAATGTGTTGTGATGTGGTTGGAGTTTGGCTTTAACATTAAGAGAAAAAACACAGAAGAAATATCTTATCTCCCGACATTTCACTTGAAATAAATAAATAAATCTAAGTTGGTCTGCAACTTGTCAAAGCTTTTTTAATACTATACATTAAATCAATTTATGTCAAGGCAATGTGTTATAAAATTTATGGAAAAAATGATTCCTTCTTCCATCCTGCAATATAAACCAGCAAAAACTCTCAATGGTGCCAGAAATTATATATCAGATCAAAAACAAGTTCACGGCGCTGTATTTATTGGGCTGTCTATTTGATTTGCTGGAAAGGCCCAAAATGAGAAGACAGAGCGAAGAAAAAAAAATCAAGAAAGTGTGAAATCATCCGAAGACAAGAAGTGATTTGGACAGGAAATCAAGGAAAGGACGTCTATGGAGAGGTGAGGCAGGGAGATTGGCTACAGGCGAGACATTCTGAGGGAACAGATGGAGGTTGAGCTCCTGAGGCAGGGAGCATTGGATAAAAAAAATTCAGGTAGAGAAACATTAGCTGAGCAAGAAAATGTTCGCATTTAGTGATTGATTCAAGAGTGCCAAGATAAATGCCAGGAAAAAAAGAACATTCAGTACTGGTGCTTCACACTTCCAAAAAAACATATACCGTATACATTAATGAATCGGAAACTATCAAGGCCAGACAATTTCAGAAAATATTTTTTTTTTGTGTGTTTGAGTAAATACAGAATTTTCCTCTTCAATATAGAAGGATATTTAAACACAGTCCATACAGCCTTTCTGTGTGTTCAAGCTACACTGCATGTTAAAAAGTTCTACTTTGCAGACCATCATATCTACAGGAGCTTGTTGGGTGTTCCATTCCAAAACCAACAATGTTATTGAGTTGACCAATCATTCCCTCTTTGAGGCTATAAAAGACACTACTTTTTTGTGAAACCTTTCACAAATATTTTGAAATTGAAAAACATTCAGCCAAAAAACATTTGTGTGATGGGTTACTGATGTTTGATGAGATGACGTGATACACCACCAGGAAACCAATTCATCCCAAGGGTGATCAAGGTTGGGATCAGGGCTCCTTGAAGGCCTCCCAAGTTCTTCCACACCAGATTCATCAATCTATATTTAAAGTGAGCAAGGAAAAGTTAGAATCTTTTTTACCTTTCTTTATTTTCTATGCCCTTAATGGAGGGGGGGAGTTGCTCTTGGGGGTCACCAGTAGCTCCTCTTGATTTCCATGACACTACAGCATTTACTCGTGACATGGAGGTTTGCATGAGAAGCTTTCGAGCACTGCAGGAACCAAAGAGAATGACACATCTGGAGATGTAGATTTCCCAGTAGACTTTGAGAGAGCACTTATTTTATATCTCTTGTCTCACCGATCTTTCTGACCTGATTGGAAAAATATATCCCTAGCTGCACTTTTCACTCCTTCAATGACCAGGGGTGTAGTCGTAAAAAAAAAAAAAAGAATAGGGGGCACGGTACTATCCATGACGTGCCTGTTCCACTACACCCCTGCCTATGTGTCAAAAGGGAAGAAACTTCCCCCAGAGTGACGTCATGATACCAGAACCAGCTCACTCTCCCATCGCAGGTCTGAGCCTGCAATTCCATACAGAAGACATAGGCCCTGATTTATTAAAGTTCTCCAAGGCTGGAGAGAATTCACTTTCGTCAGTGAAGCTGGCTAACAAAAAATCTAACAAAAAGCTTGACTTTTAGGAAATCCATTACAGGTTTGCTGGATTACCCAGCTTCACCAATGAAAGCCTTGGAGAACTTTAATAAATCAAGGCCATGGTCCGCGGCTCTGGCAGGTGCACCCTCCCTAACGGGGTCCCTCTCCTGACCCCAAGGGGGGGTGGGGGACCGGCCAGTGCTACAGACCATTAAAGAATTTCTTTGCAAAATAAGAAGGGAGCGACATTCCCACCCATGCCCTCCTCACTACAACCCTTCCAATGACCTACTAATGACTTTCTCACTCATAACCTCATCACTTACATGGCTCCAAGACATTTTCTAGGGCTGCCATGACTCTCTGAAAAGATCTTTCCTCGTCCTATTAGGCAGCATCCTATTTCTAGTAAATCCTAATTCAAGTATGACTGATTATTTGCTACCAAAACACCCTCCATTATGTTTTGTGCCCATTGAAGGTGTCCTTCTTGCCTCCTAAAGGTGTAACCTAGTCCACATGCGTTCTTTCTGCAACCCCGAGCGTTTTCCTTCAAGCAGTATCAGCTTATATAAGTAGAGTAGTGAAGTGCTGCTGTCCCACTTTCCTCCAGGCGTGATCTTCCAGCACTCAGCTACAACTTGCCCATATTCAGTGATTGGCATCTAGTCCCTACAACCTCAAGGCATTCACATTGACTGATACAAAATGTAGTTTCTGCTATACAGGCATAATCCTTTTGATGACATAATCATTTGCATTTTAGAACTACATTTTGCCTTGGCTCCTGTGGACAGAGACTGAGTTTAATCCTAAAATCATCAAAAAGAAGAAGCACTACAACTTAAGTAAAGAAGGGAGAACAGAGGGTAAAAATTACTAGAATCCTAGAAATTAGCTTTAATTATCATTGGTTGTATCTCAGTGCTGCTGTTCTCTTGTAGCCTACCAGAAGCCACCTAATGTCTACATGTGCTACAGAGGTGGCTGCATGATACTTCTCAAGATGAAGGTAACATTTGTGGACCTTGATTGTATGATTTACACATGCAGAAATGGTCATTTGTTTCTATCAAACACCCTTGTGAAATGGTGACAGGACAGGAGCACAAGTGAGTTGACACCTTATACCAGGAAGTGTCTAAATAAGCACCTTCATTAGAGGACTATTAGTTATTGATTGGCAACATGTAACTCTATAAACATTGATGTTTATGCTTACGTGATATTTAAGGCTTTATATATACTTTAAGTAATTCCTTCTCCCTCCAGAACCTCCTAAAATCTTATACTCCCCTTCCCACTTCACTGCGCGACCCAACTGCAAAAGATTCTGGCAACAGCGGGGGTAGATAATTATAAGAAATTTGATGGGGGGTAGCTGGGATAACACAGATATCCTTTAAGCCTAGTCATTTATGGGTTGATTTTGTTGGCTGGAGTTTTTTGGGACAAGATGTTTTTGAAAATTCAATACAAGTACAATTCAGTCAGCTTTGCACTAAAACGATCGCACTTCCACAAGCCAAATGTTTGGGAAAAGTTAAATATTGGACAATAAAAGAGGCAGATGTGACTTTTCCTAAAGACATTAGTGCAGCCTGTTTAATCCATTTTAATCTGACACACTGGCAATCCTTTCCTGGCACTGTGGTTGCTGGCAGGAGATCACCTCTTACCCACTGCAGGCAATGTGATATTCAGTATCAAGGAAATTGAAATATTCAGCCATATATATTTTTTAGTTAGGAAAAGGACTCTGACAGTAATTGGACATTTGCTGTCTTTACTTTCTTCCTTTCTTAATAAAAGCAATAGTTTTAGAATTTGATTATAGTTGCTTTATTATTACCAGTAAACATGTACCCAAATTAGAAAAAAGATTACAGACCACGTCAAGAACGGTTTAACCAGAACCTTAAAGCGGACCGATCATCAAATGTTTTACCATTTTATATAAGTGGAATGTTTTTTTTTATTTAATTTTTTAAACTTTGTTTCTAAGCTTTGAAGGGGGGACCCATCCTCCTCTGTCTTTACAGCCATGGTGGTAAAGATTGAATGATAAGCCCGCACTCTCGTGGGATGCATGATGTTTGGGATGCATGATGGCTATTGCACATCTTGCATGTGGAGATGGGGCTATCCTTTTTTTTACACTTTCCTAATGGCACATCACCCAATCTCACACCTGCGCAGTGCAAGGATGTAGGAAGAAGAACCCAAAAGAACAGGAAGAAGATGGTGGCACCTGTTGTCTAGCTAAACCCAGACTTACTCAACAAGGATTGCAGGCTTTCCACATGTAGAGGTCATTTTTTTGTGATAGTTCCACTTTAAGTCATGGGTGTTCTTTGAAAACAGTAAAGGAATAGTGGATGCTTGTCCCGGCGCAATTTGAAACACCATCCGGATCCACTGGGGTTGGTTTACTACTAAGGGAACATAGATTGTTCATATAGCAGCCTGAATTATTCCCCCTACGGGGGATATTTCGCTTAGTAATTTAGAATAAAGGTATGCTGACTTTAACCATCCAATCATGTGAAAGAAAAAAGAATCACAAAATTCACTACCCTAGATAATTGAATCTAGCACATGTGCGCCCATTAGAATTAGAATGTTAGAGTTAGAATGTTAAGCCATTAGGGCTGATTAAATAAAGCTCTCCAAGGCTGGGGAAAATACACTTTCATCACTGAAGCTGGGTGATCCAGCAAACCTGGAATGGATTTCTTAAAAGTAATTTACTTTTTAGCAAATGCTTTCAATCCTGAACCAGATCCATTCCTGAATTTCTTGATCATCCAGTTTTTTATTATGAAAGTGTATCCTTTCCAGCCTTGGAGAGCTTTAATAAATCAGGTCCAATGCATCAATAGACAATGCATGTGGCCTGTTCCTACATAACAGCCAGGCAGCAGCAAAATATGGCAATATGCCAGATGATGGGCTTGGCTAAAAGGGTCCGTGGAGAACATTAAAGTGGCTCTACTAGTTATAACAATTAAATGTGTCATTAATATACCCATAACAAGAGATTTGTTTCAAAACAAACATGCCAATAAGACAAAACAATTATAATTCCGTTCCATTAGTTTTTCCATGATATTTAGTCTTAGTTAAAAACTTTTTCCGCCTACGTGACGTGCTGCTGCATGTTAATTGGCTGGATAGGTTCCTTGCTCTATCACATGAGGGCAAGGAGGGGTTCCTGAATCCTAAATAAGCTACAAATTGCTTTTCGGGTAAATGGAGTTTTTTTTCCAAGCAAGAGTTGCTGCTGCAATGTTCTGGTTTGCTGAACTTGCTGTGAGGTGCAGTTTTTGTGCAATTGGTCATTCTTTTCAAAACTGGGAACACAGGCGCTTCACTCTTCTGCAAGCAGTAGGGACAATGAACAGAGATTGTGGCTCTCCAGCCATACTGTGTCATCACATATGATTCCTGGCTCGGAAAAAATCACCAGTGACAGGACACTTTCTTGGGAGAAGAAGCTGAACAAAACCAAGGGGATGCAGGCACGATGAAAGCAATTTGATGTGGATAACATTTGACATATGCAGTTTTAATACGTGCACGGCTCCTAAGTGGTGACAAAATGCAGCTTATGAGCATATATTACAGAAAAGAGACTTGTAAATGCTACGGGGTAGTGGTGGCTCATTGTGGAAGGGTCACCTTCAGCCCTTTGCAGACAGGCTGTGTTTAGATTACAAAACAAAGATAATTCCTGTCTGGTAAGGGTGAGCGGGATGGATGTGATGTCGGTGGACTGCGGTAATTAAGGAGGCCCTATGCATTCCGCACAGGTAGCTTGTAGAGATAGGCTTTTTACTTTATAATTACACTCATATTTCTGAATTAATTGGCTCATCTAAGAGCAATATGAGATGGGCAATCTTTTAGGCTGCATAGATATTAGAGACAGGTCTGCATGTTCAACCTTTGAAAGATTTATATTCAGATATTGACGTATACATGCAGGCTTGGATACCCAAGTGTGCATATTTATGTCAATTAAAGTTAGGAGGGGCTGAATGCCTCCTACACCATCTTATTGCAGCAAAAAAGGCCGATCGACAAAATATATCCAACACAGCTTCTAGTTTGCACACAACTAGTGAGCTGCTGCAGGGTCATAACTACAGTATATGTTAGAGATATCTATATATCTTCCTGTATGCATTATTGACCTGCCCGAAAGTGGTCATAAGAGGCCCCCTACATTCCCTCTGGAATAAGGGACCCTGTCTTGATAGAGACACCCCTTTTTCTACATCATTGGTTCCAGTTTGAGTATTTACATAGACTAGAGTACAGGGCCACATATTGTAGTAGGGGTGTTGGCATGGTGCTGTGGCTTCATGTGTATTTGCATCAGTTCCATGGTCCTGTATAGCTTATATCATTTGAATAATGAACTAATCATTAATCTTATGTCATTTTAATAAAAAGACTGAGCCCCCTAAAACTGCAACATTACCTGATCAAATGGAAACTGGTAATACCTCACCTTATGTCTATTGGTTTGGATGCTTTTAAAGGAATTTGCCCTAAGATAAATCCGTAGGTTGCCATTGCTGAACTCCTTTTAAAAATCCTAGATGCATGGATGTTTCGCACCTGGCCTGAATATTTTCTTAAAAGCCCACCTGGAAGTATTCAGATCAGGCAACATGATCTCATCAGACTTCTCTGGCTGTTTGGGATCAGCCACTCAAAAAATATAGAAACCAAAGGGTTAGTATGAAACTCCTTGTACAGCATTTTTATTAGGAAAATCACAGCAAAACTTATGTGGTTCCTATAATTGTAGTTTTTAGTCACCAAGCTGGTAAAATTGGTTTGGGAAGTTGATGACTAGATGATGAGATCAGAAAACTTTGGCTTTGGCCTTTTCCTTAAAAAAATTAAACCAGCAACACAGAAAATCTAACTTATTTTAAATTGTTTTTTTTTTAAATCTAATTTATTTTAAAATTTTGGGATTATCTTTGGCTGCAAATGTTTAAACCTAATTGTAAGAGAGATCTAGATATCCATTTGTCAGTAAATCTACCTGTAGAGTTTCTAACAAGTCTGTAGTTCGTCTGAATTCTCCATTGGTACGTTATCATTTGCCCAGTGGAATAAATCAAGTTCTATTAAGATATTCATATGATAGTGTGAAACTTACCCAAATGATAGAAGGAAATTACCCCCCCCCCCCCCCACTACATGTGTGAATAGTGAACAGAGAGGCTGGTTTATTTAAAGAGATATTAGCACTAAGTAATGTTAATTCAATTTCACATTTCAAGTGTTGCGTTGGTGGAAAGTGATGTAACATGGAATTCCCTGGTATAAACCATCCTTTCACTGAATAATGAAATTGCTCTGAATAAAGATGAGAGCATGTTTAAAAATACATAGATAGATTCTATGCCTGGTACATTCATAGGAACCCATTTATTAACTGGTACTGTTCTGGACAAATTGTTATAGTTGGAAGGTCGTGTGTGTGTGTAAGCACATGCTTTTGTTAATCAAGGCATGCTGCATTGTATTGTATATTCACTCTATTTCTTTCTTTTTTGGAGAGAGGTAGAAAAGATCAGAACCTTGGCAAGGGGTGATTGCTGTCCAAAGTGCCAATAAAATTTCTGCTTACTACCCGTTTTTGCAGACAGAAAGTCTCTAGGTACGGGAAGGCTTGTACCAACTTTTTATTGCAGTTTTTATTTGCAAATGTTTCCAAATGTCCATTCTGATGAAACCATTGTCTACCTTATAGTACATGAGCGAAAATCTTTGTAATAAAGCCGCGGATAGTAGTACAAACTGGGTAGAGACTCTAACCTGTTGTCACTCTAAGCAAAACTATATTAAAAAAAGCTTTGGGTAGACATAAACATATACTTTGAGACCTCAATGATTTAGGGTGGAATTACAGCCTAGTTCAATGTATAAAAAAAACTGCACTTTCAGCATTGTTGGCAATACAGAAGACCAAGATGGCCAGTAACATATGTTGCAGTGAACAGTTGCTTTGGTGGCTACCGTATGTGTGTGTTAGGTCATAGTAACTTGTGTTAATGTGCATTACAGTAACCTTTGACTGAAGTTGTTGTTTCTAATTTTATTTGATATTTTGTCACAAAGCAGAATCCCAATTAATGGTATTTCATTAAGTTATTACTTACCAAGTCAGCAGATGTGTTCATTCACACTCCTCCCACAGCACCCTCTGCATGTCCGCGATATGGCGGCTCCATCTGCTGCGTCAGGTTTACATGTCGTGTTGTGTACAGAAGCAGGATCTGTACTTGTCATCTGATAAGTCTTTTTTTGGTTCTTGGTGACCTTTAACAGTAAAAAAAAAAAAAAAGATGCTTCAAAACAAAGCTCACAACAACAATAGACTGGGCGTATTGAGTGTCAACTTAGATAAAGAGAACATATTGTTAACATTTAAGAAAGTAGCAAAAGTTGCAAAATGGAGATATGTGCATGAACACTAGGGATGAATGGAGAAATATGGGCTCAGTTGTGCAGTGATTACAGTTGTGGATGTGTAAGGTCTTGAAAAGCCCCATGCAGCAAAACTGATTTGAGCCAGATTCTTATTGTGCAGAGCTGTACAGTAATTTGGAGTGTAGGTACACCATGAATGGATAACTATCAACTTGGGGCAAAGTGTCACTGCTACGAAGGACATTTCACATGCTAGTTGGTCGGGCAAACAGAACAAAGCAGATGGGAGAAGAAAAAGAGGCAGTGGTCATTAATGAGGAGAGAGATAGGAGGAACAACTTTGGGAGTGGTGCTGTACATGGGAGAAGAGAATAAGTTTAGTGAGGGCCTCCGAGTGTGCACTTATGGAGATAGATATTACGAGTACAACAGAGAAAAAGTTATCAGGGTTAGTAATACATACACAGTTTTACTAGGCAGTACCTACCAGGCAGGTTTACAAGGCAGTGCTGGGTTTGATTAAAGCAAAGCAAAAGGTTTGGTATTGTGGTTTACCACCATGGCAGGTGGGTAAGATTCATGGGTGTACAAGTAAGGATTAGAGTTACCCCAGTTAGGTAAGATATAGATGGGGATATAAGTTAGGCAATGACATTAGACCCCCTTGCACGGGTTTAACTGAATCAGTTGAGATCCATGACCAGGCATAGGCATCTACCAGTTCAGTGAGAATACATTTTTCATTGCCATTCCCACAGTCTACAGGCAACCAGGGAGCAATGCCTTTGGTACATATAAAGACATGCTTTGGCAATCCGGTTTCTGTAAAATTATAACCAGTGACAGGACTGGCATTGTGTCCTAATTCACAGCGCTTTAACCATCTCTAGTAAACCATACCTAGTTTTTGCCATGGTGCCCTTTTTTGTAAACTAAAACATGGCAACTCTTGTGTAACCTCTGGATCTTCTGAAGGTATCCAAAATGGCATCATCCAAGCCACTGTCACAAGCCTGTGCAGAGTACCAAAAACATTTTAAGTAGATCAGTGTTACTCAACCAGGGTTCCTCCAGAGCTTGCTAGGGATTCTTTGAGCAATGAACAACTCAGGCCAGTTTAAATGGTCCCCGATGATCTTTCTGCCTATCTTCCTAATGGTCAGAAATGTAAGAGGCATTCTTTTTACTGGCCACTACACTAATGTGCTGTGAGCTGTGGAGTAAGTAATATTAGTATTATAGTATAGTAATAGTATTCATAGTAGGGAGTTCCCTGAAGATTGAAAAGTTATTTCAGGGATTTTCTCATGTTAAAAAGGTCAAGAAACACCATTCTAGATACTATCCAGGTATTGCCATTGGGGCAGTGACTGCTATCTCCATTGTGGAAAAACAGGTTCAATTTAAAGATTTAGAATACTTCAGCAAGTTATGAATACGAAGCATTTGCTTCCTTTAAAGGGTACACGACACCACAACGCCTTTAAATAGACCTCTGCAACAATCAACCGCAATGCCGAAGCCCCAAAGGTGTCCACAATAAAACACATCGAATATAAAGTGGAATTCTTGAAGACTTTCTGCTACATTTATTAACTGACATGTATTATTGATAGGCGATCTCATCCATATTTAATATCCCACAACTAAAGTCATTTTGGGAAGAGCAGAAGATGCTTATTTAAAAGCATTGTAAACAACTTAGATTTTATGGCTCTGTTACTACACACCTGACACACCACTGAAGGATGGGGGGAGAAAAAGCAGGAGGAGCGGGCTTGTAGAAAAGTCTCAAAGGTGAACATTTTGTGTGGTAAGGAGCAAGCGGTTTGGACAATATCTTATTGTTCTTTAACACAGAAATTAACCATTCCACTAAAAATTGTCACCAGATGGGTATCTTTTTGCAGCATTGTCCCTTCTGCAATAAAATAAACCTTACCTGCTTGATCTCAACTTCGAAATACATCCAACCTATCCCCAGTTGTCGTGGGTATCTCCATCTTTACCCGCTTCACTTCTGGGTTCCTGCGCTTCGGACATCTTGATTGGCCCGGTCATAATGATGTAATTCCCACACATGCATGCAAGAGTTCATTCAGACCCAGAGACCCCAGGGAAAGTTGGTATACCCCGCATATCCTGGCATCATTGTCCCACAATTTCTGGTCATGTTCTGCTGTTATCTGAAGTTCTTGGTGGACAGATCTCCAACTTCCAACTGCATATCTAAGAGTCTTTAGAGTTGAATGCCAGGTAGATATAAAGATACAAATTAATGCAGCTCTGAAATGATTAATAAATCAATAAATATGTTTTTAAATGAGAACAAAAACAGACCAAAGTTGAACAAGTATAAACCTCTTCCTGTCTTTGTAGAATAATGCTAGGGTGGAAGGTAGTGAAGAAGCAGAACAAGGAACTCATCATTTGATGAGCGCAAAAGCTAATAGGAACATATACCAAAATGACAGAGAAATGAGCTCATAATTGTGCTGCTTTTCCATTTCCTGTTCATTCACAGGCTGGGAGTGGGTCCGGGATAACCCATTTTAAGGGGAAGGGGATTGAATGATGCTGGGCAGACTGAGGACATTTAGTGGCAGAAAAAAGTTCTGTAGAGAAAATTTGTGAACTGAAGAGTTGTGCTCTGATATTTTCTGAAGCTGTTGCAGTGTGGAGAAGACAGGCTCTCTTTATTAGGTATAAACTTTCCCAATCTGCAGAGTGGCACGCTTGTGATGCATATAGGTAATGAGACCAGTACTGCCAACTTGCCTGTTACTGCGAATACAACACTTTCTACGACCAAATAGGATCTGTTCTTCAAGTCTTTGGGCTACCATGTTAAAGACAGGTGCTTGTTCAAAAAGGCCAGGTAGATCATGGATAAATCTAGGACAGAACCAGAGGAAAAAAAGGTTCCTGATTTGTGCATTACTGATGTCTGTGGGCCATAATTCCAGCCTTGGGGCTGTTATAATGATCTACAGACCCCCCCCCCCCCCCCAAACCAGTCCAGTTAAATATATCAATGAAAATGCTCATACCCCCCCCCCCCCAACCCCCCCCCCCCGGGCTTCCTATAAAGGTTACTGACTTTAGAGGAACAGGTACACTTTTTTAAGATATTAAACAGCAGATATTAAATTTTAAGAAGTCAAGAGCGGCAGGCGTCAGCAAGACAGGGAAAAGAGTGAGATGTAATACATTTTTTATGAGTTTTCGATCTAAAATATTTACTTGTGCTGTGTCGTGGAGTTATCAAACAACAGGAGGAAAGAATTTACATGTAGAGATTCACACACAACAGAACACTTTATGATCCTCGTTTATGTTCCTTACCAAAGGCAAAAATCTGATAATGGCTTATTTATTTGAAATGCATATAACTTTAACTGCTGAAGATGCATTTTTCATTACCACAATGTAAGGAAAATAATCAAAATCTCATTTATGAAGGTATTCAGGGGATACTTTTTTTCAGTTTGGTGGCCACAAACTGAAAGATCTGTTAAGAGAATGTCCTTGGGGGGATTTACAGTCATTTTAGACTCTTGATGAGCCACAGCGTTTTGCCAAGGTTCAACTGGCTTTGCAAACCACTGCAGCAGATCATGGCACAGTTACCAAAATGCAGCGGAGTTGTTGCCTGAAGATCTGTACTGCAGCCACAAGCAAATTTCATTGCCCGTGGTGTGGTTTGCTTCTCCTGCCCACACAGCAGCAATGTGCTGCCAGCCGCCTGGTTTGACACCGCGTGTTTGAAAGTGCCCTTATCCCTCTTGTCAAGCCAGTCCTACTGAACTTTCTGCCTCACGCTTATTGAAAAATTGACTTTTCTGGTAAGGTCAATTTTCTGGGCCCCCTTCGTGCTCAATGGTTCCTACCACCAACCCCTACTTCAATACTGTCTCCTGCAGTGATGTAGGGGTCAGTGGGGGGCATTATTCTAGGACTAATATTCTTACTAAAATTTTTTTGCAGCTTTTCAAAAAATATAAACCGGAACAAAGACTTGGCCCTACTTGCTCTCTCTTGCTCGTTCTCTCTCGACCCCCACTGTCAACTTAATTTTCGCATATGTTATAGACAATAGAAGGTGTTCAGTAGCTTTAACACACTTTATTGATAGGGTGAGAATACTACAAAGATTCAGTAAATTGTATACACCTAGAACAGGAAGTGTTTAACTGGCATGATCTAGATAGATTTAGGAGGTATAGATTTCAGAACTCGTAGTACAGCAATTTCCACATGATTTTGTTCACACTCTTCATGTATTGTGTATATTTTATGTGGAACTATCTCTGGCAATTTACTCCAAACTATTCAAACATACACATACTGCTTGTGTGTCACCTTCCCCTGAGGAAGCCCCCAAAGCAAAATGCATCAGACTGAGACCAATGATTCTTTCCACTCGCCAACTATTCTTTACCTATTAATGGGACCTATTTATTTGAACTGTACCACAGTAATAAAGTGTATGGGAATATGTCCAAAACCCTAACAGGAGCAGCGAGAAATGGACCATTTATTTGTTTATTATGTATATAACCTGTTAATTTCACCTTATAAGAAATTGCACAATATACTTTGCCAATAAAACTCCCTTGCTGTTATTATTCTCTCTTTTGATTTCTAACTTGCAGGGTCACCAAGTGGGGGTAAAAAAAAGGGAAATTGATGCAGCCACCACAGGAACACTGTCATGTATGCCCATTACTGGTTGGAGAGTGGTAGATATTAAATGGTGGTCACGAACCAGCAGCACAGAAGGGAATGCTAAGATGAAATGCAGATTCTTATTCTTGTATTGAATTATGACCAGTGTTGGTTTGGAGGTACCCTAGGGGCAATGAGCAGTGTGTGTCTCTAAAGTAAGATTAACTGACACCAATGTAAAATTTTTGGCTATCTGTAAGGGTGGAAATCTTCCTACCGGCCAGCAATGTACAAGGTATTCTTCTTTCTGATCAACATGCTAACATATGAGCTGTGGATAAAGTGAGGTGTTCTCCCCAGACCTTTTTAGCTGGGTGCACCACCCAGCACATTTCAGTAAGCACCCGGCTGTTTTTGGGTGGTTACTGAAGAGTTGAGCCACAACACAGGGGCTACAACCCGCCTACAATTTCTTACCACCCAGCTCTGGGTTGAACACTGAAATGATTATAGGTGGGTGTTCCTGGAGGACCTGAAAGTTATTTCAAGGGATTCACTCGTGTTAAAATGGTTAAAAAACACTGCTATAGATTATCATTACTTTAAGGCAAAGTCATGGGGTTTGCAATTGCGGACCTTCTTATGAAAATACAATGCTAAGAAACTTGCAAAAATTCTGTTCGGGGATAAAATTGAAAAAGTGTTTTATATATTCTCTTCCTAGAATTATTTGGTAGAGGGAAAAGAAAAGCCAGCCAGGTTCTCCTGACACTGGAAACTTGCCAGGAAGAGCGACCAGAAAGATAACCTCATTAGTGCAGTGATAGCCCTTCCCTGTCTAATCATAGACAAGGAGGCTGGCCAGTGCCCAAGTGGAGAAAATTGAGGTCACCAAGTTGTTGTTATCTGAAAGGATCACGCGACTACTTAAACACTGATTTTTCTGCCGCAAAAAGACAAGCATGCACAGCAGCAACTTTAAGCTTCATCGATGAGTGTTTACTGACTGACATGACAGATCTTGCTGTGCTATCTGTCTTTGTAACCCACACAATATAAAACTTGGGCACTTGATCTTCCCAAAACCCGTTTTCCCGGTGAAACATACAGACAATTAATCATCCTGTCATCTACCTGCTAACCTTCTATTTTTGCCCACGTAGAAAAAACACAAAGAAGAATTCTGGCTTAGTCAGTTCTACAGCATAAATAACCTTGCTTCTCTCTTCTCAGTAAAGAAAGCTTTTCATTTCCCAGCCGGTATAGGAAGAGCAGCAATTGACAGGCCAGGTACAGATGTTATTTTCTGTAAAATGGCGACATTTTTAGTAAAAAAAACAAACAAAGCACAAATATTCTGTACAAGACTAGAGGATGGCAGATTAGCCCAAGGCTCAATTATCAGTTAATGATAGAGAGAACCCTGTGCCGCTACACCATTGCCTGTTTGGAAGTTTTAATGTTTCACAGCGCTAAATGTCACTGGACAGGTTTGAAGAGAAACAGGAGCAAGGATTTTTTATTTTCCATTTCCTTCGCTGTGATGGGATTTTCTGGACATAAATAAAAAGTATTGTATATATTCAGTGATTACATATCCTGTGCTATGATTGTAATGCTTACCTTAAAGCTGAACTCTGGACTTACCTTCAGTCTTGCACAGTTTTACCAGGCTCATGTTTTGCATCGGAATTTCTTACTCTGATTTCACTGCACATTTTAAGCTCAGATGGAGCCTGCTTTATTTCCTAGCTGGACATCCAAAATCATCTAGCCCTTTCCTTACTATCCTGAATATCCCTAGGCCAGCACATCATCCATTGGATTTCAATTTTTTCCAATCATGGAGGTTGAGCATCTCACGTGGGGTTAACACAGCTTCTGGTTTTCATGTGCAGCACCCTGTCGTCTCTCCCACATTCCATGATCTGCTTGTATTGTATAAAGGTTCACATAAGCAAAATGATTACGTGACTTTTATAATATATGGTAGGTAAAAAAGTTTCATTTTTTATTTGTTTTGTTTATGTTGAGGGGTAATTGAGGAACCATGGAGGGCAAAATACTAACCATATAAAACATTTGCTTTATTGTCCACCTTATTGGACATTAAAATATTGACATTTCTAACAAGAAACGCGTAGGTTTTCGAACAACCCCTCACTCACTGATCCCTGTAGCTTCATGTACTGTAATGTAATTCATCCTCAAAGGTCACAACAAAGGCACTATAGTAGATTTTGAACTACTCAGAGACATCGCCTGCTTACATTAGAGTGCTGAAGCCCTGGCAAGAATCTGTAATTGGAAAATAAAGCAGAAGATGTTGTGACACCTTTGTGCAAAATTTGATGATGATGTTCTCCTTTATGCCATTACCTACAGAGATTAATGAGGGCCAGTTTGACAGTAAATTGACAGAATAGTCCAAATATGATAATACTTTAGTGTGCAAAGATTTGGTAAAGGTGAACACAGAATTACATACATTTAGGAATGTAAGGGTGATAGATTGTTGCAGGAGACACAGTTTAATTTAAATTTTTCTTGTTGGGATTTCCATGGAGCCCCATTGTAGCTACAACAACATGCCCATTCCCTCCAGGAACTACAAAGAAATGCTAGGGTGCAGGAGGGCAGGCCAGCAGAAAGCACCCAATGAGCACTTTGTTCCTGTGCAGTGCATGGCCAACACAAAGCACCAGCAGTGGTCTTGATGGGGCTTCCTCAGCACACATCAGCATGCATGCCACGTACAAGGATTCTGGTGCGTGCTTGGGCAACACAAGCACAATGGAACGCACTTTCTGCGTGCGTGCAGTATTAGCACACATGCTCAACAGAATGCATGCTCATAGGGTATAAAGTCCTGCCATCAGAAGATTAGGTGGTCCCGAAAGAGCTTCATAAGAAAAGAAATATACATTTTTATAGAGGGTTTAATACCACTTTAAAACATTTTATAACATTTATATTTATATTCCTCCCATTCGTTGTCCTGCATAAATCAACTGAATAAATCAAAGTTTGTAATAAACCACCAGTGACAGACACAGATCCAGAATAGCACAATCAAATCATTTATTGTTTCAAGTATTTGTTAAAAATGGCAAAAAAGTGGAGACGGTCAGGAAATGACAATCCATTGTTCATCTAAAACCCACAAAACTTCTTCATTCAGTTACATCACATACAGCCTATGTCTGACAACTGCATTTTAACATAATCGTCGTTTTATTAATCAGAAGGTAGGGCATATAAAAAATTAGATATTTATACATGATATATCTGATGTCATCAAGAACAAAATATAGCAAGCTAGTACAGTATTAGAAACTGGGGCAAAATTGTGTCCCATTTTGAGTCTGAAAGATGTCACCAGCAAACCAAAATGACTGAATAAATACCCCAAGACTATATGTTTAGTGCACCAACAAGTCACTAACACCGATATACAATCGGCACACAGTATGGACGGCAGCACAGGACAGATGTTACACTTTATGGCTTGTGTAGACAGGCTTAGCATTCAAAATTGCAGTCAAATGCAGTATGCTACAAAGTCTGGCTCAGGTTTCAGTTCTCCAAGTTCATTTACCTATTCTATTACTTGCATGAGAATTATAAGCAACTCAGAAGCACACAAAAGCCCATGTACATGCTCCCTAATAGCGGAAGGGAACTTGGACCTCACATACGAAAAAGACCTGAACAAAAATGTCTGTGTGTCAGTGGTAACCAATCAGCTTACAGCAGGGCGGAAGGAGAAGTCTCATCCTAAAAGGAACTTTTACTACAAAGTGTGTCTTTGATAGAACGGAGGAGCTGAAATGAACGGATCATGCAGAAAAGAGGACATGGCAATGCCAAAGCATGGAATCTGCTTAGATACATCAGTGATAAGAGGTAGCTTAGAAATCCACCATTTTGGCACAAGAGTATGTCAACATTTCTTAACTTTCATCCCCCGGTGAAGGTTGGACAGTGGTATTCAGCATAATTTGCTACGGGCAACAAACACTTTTAGAAACAAGGCCTACAGGCTCAGTACATGATTATATACTTCCAAGTATATAAAAATTATTGGCAAAGTTTTACAATAGAACACAGTAATTGGAAAAAATTTGACCATATAAAAATCAGTGACGGATTATGATTTGAGCAGCGCTTGAAAGAGATTACCACAAAACCCTTTTCCCAAATGCACATTATCCAGACTACATCATGTAAGAAGTCCCTGGCACTTCCATAAAACAGTCCCCCATTTTGCATTGTGAAACTGATACATTCTGTATTAGAGGTTTTCTGTGTTAACTCTGTGTTTCTTCGGTATTGGAATTTTACTTCTTCCTTATACTAGCGACAGCCTTCTTGGCGGCATCGTCCAGGTCATTGGCAGAGGTGATGGGTAAACCGCTCTCTTTCAGAATTCGTTTGGCCTCGTTCACGTTTGTTCCTGGGGAGAAATAAATGATATTTTATGTTATAAATGAAAAAAAAACAAGTAGTAGGAGTGTTACTCAAAAACAAATTTTCATCTTGTTGGAAAACCAGTTGATATCCTGTTGTATCCATTTCTATAAAAAAATAAACAACAACAACCAAATGCTAAGCAGTTTTTCGGATTCTTTGTCCATTGGCATGAAAATCCCAGTCACTGTGAAGACACATACAAATGAATGGTGTGCAGCTTTGTGGCCCCTGTGCACAGTAAAATGCACTTTTTTCTCCTGGCCAGCGTTACGTTGTTCAACAATTTGTGCTATGGCTGCTTATCTGAGGTATTGAACCAGACAGGCTTGCTTTTCTCCTTAGATACCCTTAGATGACCTTTGTCCTTCTTTGGACCACTTTTAGTATCACCACTGAATAGTGGGGGAACACCCCACAAGATCTGCCATTTTGGAGAAGTTGTCTAGCCATCACAATTTGGTCCCTGTCAAAGCTGCTCATATCCTTACACTTTTCCGGCCTGACTCAAAGCCTTCAAGAATTGACTGTTGACTTGATGCCAAATATTTCCCACCCATTGCAACAAGATTATCAATGTCATCACTTCACCCTTTGTAATTGTAATGTTTTTAGCTGATATGATAAACCATGAACCATGTGGCATTACTACATCAATAAGCTCCCTTTCTTTTAACAGTGTTTATAAATCAGCAACACATAAGTAAATACACCAAGATAATATCTGACTTTTCACAAAGAACACAACACTCTGGGCTCACTACAGTGGTTGCATACATCTAAAGATCTCGTCTAGTCTAGACAAATTTAGAGAGAGATTTGCTGATGTTAATTCTGTGCTGTTTATTGTTCTCCTTGCTGGACAGCAAGCTGTACCCAAGTAAGTGCTTGAAGTGCAAGAACCTCCTTGATTCTGTTTCACTGTGTGGATCTGTGTCTCTTCAACTTCTACTACTTCTTGAATATTCCCACCAGTCATCAGATCAACGATCATTAAGGGGTCAGCGAGGAAGCAAAGCCCTAACTGACTGCACTTCGAGATACCATGCAGAACAAGGCACAGTGAGCAGTGAGGGAAAAGATCAGATGCAGGAAGACCACAGTAAATAATGGTGAATAATTTTCTTCTCTGCTTTTATAATTCAAGTCCTGCTTAACAAATACTCACTAACAAGGAGTCATTTACCATATGCCACATTCAATCAGTGCTTTATTCACATCCCAACACAAGCAAATTAAAAGAGAATGACAACGCCTTGATTAGTTTTTTACTACCATTACTTAGTCATAAGTCTTCACGACTTATGGTGGCATACCACTGATGATACCTTCGTTACTAGGTTATGTTGATTTGCTGGGGCTAAACAAGGTCCAAAAAGCTAGTGGCATTCCATGCTTTGAACAGTGAGGATGGTGGTGCTTCCATAGCGGCAGCAGGGTTATATATATATATATATATATATATATAGTATGGGGTTGTTCTGGACCCTTTCAGTGCCTAAAGAGAAATTGTCACCTTGCATGGCAAAGAGGCATCACAGATCTACACCATAACCTGCGCTGACAGTGCCCATACAAAGTAATTGGATGCTATGCCTGGACACCAAAAAAGAAGCAGGTGGAATGCTCTTCCATATCTGGAAGCCCTCTGAGCCATTTCAATGGCTGTAGAGGAGAAAGAAGGAAATGGGGGTCCTGTCCAAAGGCATTGTTAGGAGTCAATCAGTAGACTTGGAGCTCTTTATCAGCGTAAACAACTTTCATTACAATAATACCAGGCAATCTGCTATAAAGGTTGTTTAGGGCCTTCCTGCTATAGGGTGACAAAACTTTACCTACGTCTTCCAAATGTTTCACTGATTTGCCATTCTCTAAAATGCCCCATGCTGACCCATGTTACACAGGCATGGACACTCCTGTCACCATCAGTAAAACCCATCATGAAAAATAATATATGGCAATTGCTGAATTGTGTCCTTGTAGACTGGAAACGGAGCTGGTTGCAAACAGACTAAAGCAGTTCAACGTTCTGTTACTGGTAGGATCACCATGAACATAAAAACCATGCCTGAGAAAAAAAATTCAGCCATCACTTGACTGGTAAGATGCAATAAATTACATTTTTGTTCCTGTAGATGTGCTTCAAATTTGTACCCCCCCCCAATCCCTAAATCTAAAACTAGATGTTCATTATGCATACTCCTTTTTAAAACTCAAAATCAGAATCCAGAATTCTCAAGAAGATTTAACACCTCTCTCCATAAGTCATTGTGGTTGATTTGCACCCATTAAAGCGTACTCATCGTCTTTCCATAAACAACGTAGAGCTGAAAACCGCACTTCAATCATACCTGTCTGCTTTCCTATTACTCTCCACAGCATTTGTTAAAAGCCAGAAGTCTGGGAGGAAGAAGGATGTGCGCGCTGCTCTTTCTCTCTCTCCCTCGTCTGCCGTTAGCCTGTGTGGAGTCTGCAATTAATGCCGATTTAATATTTTATAACTTTGATTCTGAGAGCTGCTGCTTGAGATGGAGCTAAAGGATGTTCTATTTTAATGTGGTGTAAAAAAAAGGTAAAATGCCATTCTAGGGAGCCAGTAATCGGGAAGCAGCTGCGCGGAGGGTGCAATCCACTAAAACGTATCTATTGATCCACTTATACTATGAAAAACATCTCGTTGTAAAGACAGAAAGCGACAACCAATGAACGGATAAAAATTCTTCAAAATAGTTTTGGACTGAATTAGAAGATAAAAGCAATCTACAAGCACTACTTTTACAAAAATGCCAGCAAAACTACAACCACTTTTTGTTTATATAAAAAACCTGGGGGTTCTCTTGTCTATCAGTCAGACTCACAGGGACAAATTTTATTAGATGTTTCCAGGTGCCCCTTTCCTATGCTGCTTGAAATACAATTTATAGCTATATTGTATATTCTGTGTGTGCACATATTGCCCTTTTATTAGCTACACCTTACTGGTACCGAAGTAGTCCTCATTAACGTTCAAAATTACCATAATTCTTCATGGCACAGATTCAACAAACATTCCTCAGGGATTTTAGTCCATATTGACATGACACCAATAAGCAACTGTGTGATGTTTATATGTTGCTGCAAAATTTAAGATCAAGATTTAGGTATGTCAAAAAATCTGTTAGTTCCTAAATACTGGTCCTATAGAGTAAATTTCCCTTTATTTCCTGTTCTATCAAACATCCTACACAAAGTATGAAGCTGCTATTTCTAAAATCGCCTAAAAAATAAACATTCACCTGCTGATGTGATAGGTTAACTTCACAACCTATTTTAACTCGGGGAAACCACTGAAATAACATTCTGGTCTTAGAAAACTCCTACTATAATTACATTCATTACTACATAACAGTATATTAGCATGGTGGTCAGAGTGCCTCTTACATTGATGTTGGTGGGAAGAATGTCATTCTTATACAGTGTTTAACCCAGACATTTTTTTAAGCTGGGTGTGAAGACATTGTAGAAGGTGGCAGGCCCTGTATCGTGATGGAAATCTTCAGTAACCAATTTAAAAACAAGCCAGGTGGATACTGAAAAGTGCCAGGTGGTGTGCCCGGCTAAAAGGGGCTGGGGAGAAAACAGCTAATAGATAGCCAAAAAGATGATTGGTGTCAATTAAAATGACCTTAGAGGCACACATTTATCATTTGCTCAATGAGCCCCTAGCAACCTCCCAGGTGAACCCCTGGGGTTCTACAAATTCCTGGTTGAGAAACACTGGGTTAAATTAACTCAAAGTTGCCCAGCTAAAAAGTAGGTGGATCAGCAGTTCAGAGTTCACTGATCGGCAATCTTGTTTCAGGTCAGCACCCCAGAGTACTGAAGCCAGTGAAGGCCAGGCAACTAGCATTCCTAAAATGGGGTAGGTAAGGGCAACCAGAATGGGGGAAGTTTTACAAATATGGAGCACATTCTCTGCAGTGCACATTCATGTACACTCTAATACCCAATGTTGTGGGTACCCCATCTACTTTGATAAAACTACGTACTGTATAGGCTTAGTTTCTATATACACCCTGTATATATTATATGGATAGATATGTGTGTGTAAAAATACTTGGCAGATTTTTTAGTGAAAGTCCCACCTGTTGAATGTTTACAGCATGCCAACAATGCAGATCAGAACACCCAGCTGTGCACCGAGCCATTTGGGTCCCCAGACCTCACTATTGCAGTGCACTTGGTCAGTGTGAGAAGCCTTACACAAACTAAAATAACATTTCCCCAGAAATCTTTTCTGTTTTTGGAGAGGTTTATTTCTGAGCAAGCATAAGAAACGCTATACAATGGCTGCTTACACAAGTGATGCCAGCTGGGCTTCCAAGAAACAAACAAGGAAACAAATGCAGAGCTGTGGCCACTGGGTGGTGTCAGAGAGCTGTACAAAGTTCAGGGATCGGGTTAAACATAAAAACCACAACATAAAAGGATTTGGCGCTGGATGAAAGCGGCACATAAATAATGGCTTTAACTGTTTCACTGATGATATAGCTTAGACAGGGCTGCCTAAACCCTCTCTGTGATTCTAATTAAATCATGTACATACATTTTTCCTAGGAAAACAAGCGGCTAACCACAAAAGGCTCTGCCAACAATAGATGCCCGGGTTTTTATTTATTCATATGATGCAAAGCTCAACAAATGCTATACCCTATTTCACCAAAATATTCATTTTCAGGGGGTTAATGTGATGATTGGTTGCCCCAGCATACTGTGCAGCAGTGCCCATTGCAAATTAAATACAGACTGTGCGTAAATGAATGGTACTGTCCATGGTGCTGACCCAAGTATCAAATAAGAAAATACTATATTAGCTTTTCTTGGCCTTTTTACCATTTAGGAATCCCTGAAATAGTTTTCTGGTTTAAGGAACCCCTGCAATAACTTCTATATTCACGGCTTACATTGTTGGCCATTGGGAAGAATGTCACTCTTATAAATAGCCAAAAGGTTCATTGGTGTCACTTAAACTGACCTGAGAGTTACAAATTGCTCATTGATCAAGGAACCCCTAACAACCTCTGGAGGAACCCTAAGGTTGCACAGAACCCTGAATCAGAAACACTGATTAATAGATTGCTAATACCAATAGGAAGACTTAGGGTCAAGTGAACCTGTTCTGGGAGATTCTAGGGCTGCCCATCTATGACTTCTGCAAAATGTTAATTGCCTGTCTGCTGTTTTTAAGTCCTGAGAGTTACACAGCCATGTCTAACAGAAACTTGATCTTTCCTTGCTGCAGTTTCACTTACAAGTCTCCTCCTCACCCTGCAACTATTTACTATATATACTATATAGCTCACTATGAGCTCACTTTGATCTACCTTCTATCAACATGCCCTTTGCACTGCAGCCAACCCAACTGGCTCCTTGTGATTGGCTCCTGGTGCTGTCTCCCCCCCCCCCAATCTTTAAACTTTGTTGTACAACTGGATTGCCTGCAGTTTATTTTTAAACCATTGTGTGCCATAATATAAGCTGCACCTCTTCATGTGAACATATTCTATCTCACAATGCATCAGACTGAATAAAAACTCTTCATGTTCTAACAGAAAATGCATATGTGCCAACAATGAAACAAACATTTTATTTTGAGAAATAATTTTAGGAGCCTGGCCTTGCACAGTGCACTGCCGGTAAGCACAGGCTGTCCAGGTGAAGTGTTTGTGATTTATAAAGGATAAGCAGTGTTTATAATTATTTTGCTCATCAGAAATGTTCACTTATGTCTGAGACAGCTTTCACTCAGTGTAAAACTACAATGTGAATACCCGGGAATCACTTTAGAAATGTGGCTCTAGGGCAAGCTATTTTTCCCAGAGCAAGTTGGATCTGGCTTACTTCTCAGTCTTACCCAATTGTACCCCAATCCTAAAGAACTTTATAATGCAGTGGGCAAGAACGCTACAAAAAAACACATGCAGAAAACAAGCAATTCCGATTGTCAGTCCAGAGCTGGCATTCTTTTATTATCCAGTCTGCAAGCAATGAGGTCAAAGGGAGGGCACCTCTGATGCTGGATTTTTGCACCAAAAAGGGAATTAAAATTTGTTCTGCATAAGTTTAGAAATAGGACAAAAACGGGTTAACTCCTTGCACTTCTTAATCCCATACCCAGAAACATCATTTTCTTCTGGAAACAAGTCCGGGACACAACAATCACCGTCACTCATAGTTTAGCAGGTGGCGGCAGCAGATATGGCCATCGGTAAGAAATGAAACAAGACAATAAGCTGTCAGGTATCTCCCTGTCACCTGAATATCAGTGTGAATTACAGAACCAAATAGGCTGGGAAAATGGGGAGAATTTAAATGGAAAAAAAGTTATTTGTCAAATTGAATAAGATTAGCAGATAGTATATAGGCTGCCAACAAAAATGTATTTTTCTGTTTCACCTTGTAGCAGTCTTACAAGTACAGAGCGAGGAAAAAAAAACAAACGTTTTAGAACGCTAAACCCCAAAACAGATTTTAAAAAAATGATACAAAATCTCTGAATGAATACATCAGTGAACGTACGTTTCTATGCAAGCAAAATGAAATTACCTGAATTTGACCCTTAATGTGGAATTTAGGTTCTTCTGGCATCAGGTAGGAGGCTTTATTGCAGAAAGAGACAGGTGATGCCCCTTCTGAAATAGGTATTTTAACCTGCCTGATTCACTGAGTTGCAGGATACCCAGCATATCCCGGCTTTCCTTGCGGGAGCCCAAGACTGAGTGAACCCCCACACACACACCTGTGCTGGGAGTGACATTAATTAGACCGGCCAATCGAAATAGGGAAGAGAAGAAGGAAAAAGAATATAGCATTCGCAATGGAATGGGGACAGGTGAGTATCCACCGGGTTTAGTTCCAAGTCTTCATAAAGTAAAGCTCAGACTTGTGCCAATGAAGAACAAGCTGAAAGGTGGAAAGAAAAGACAAAAAAGGGCTCATTGTAGGGCTGCTTCTTTTATTGTTTAGCTACTGGCCAGGTAAAAGGACAAGATCAGTAAGAGCCCATTTAGCCCAGTTGGTTCGTGTGCAGAGAATGACACTGGAATGATCTAACATGTATCGTGTTACTGGAATGGAATGTATTAGCACTAGAGGGCATATTTAATAATTGAGAGTGCATAGCAATGAATAGCTCCATTTATAAAAATAGGGCCATTGTGTTTTCTGAGCAGATTATTACAGAGATCTTGTTAAAGCAGACAAACTTAGAAAAACTAAAAATCGCAGGGAGGAGGAGCTGATTGACAAAAGAAAAATGCTTTTGTCAAATAAAAACTAAATAAGCCCTGGCTCTTGGTGACTTTTTGTTTTAGCACTACACAGAACAATATATGCGTCATGTAAAGTACAGCTTGGCAACACTGAACACAGAGCCAACCACTGGAGACAATGTAACACCTGCGCATACCGAGGACATACATCATTAGTGGCTATCCTATGGTCGATGATTCTTCTCGTCTTCTCAGAAGATCAAAGTGGAACTGTTTGAGAAGATTTTGCCTTTATAGAAAACAGCAAAGACATATTCTTGACCTGTCACCATTGAAGGGTGGCTGCACATGGATAAGTATGGGCCACAATTGGTAAGTATGCTGTAAACAATTGCTGATTATAGCAGAAGCTCATTACCCGGCAACTAGTTTAGTTCTTGAATAAATGGAGCAAAGAAAGCTCTACGTTTGGAGGAGAACTGGCAATAGGGCAATAACAGATGACACGGCCAATCTGTATTCAAGATTAAAAAGCTTTTTCTGCTGAGTTTACAGCACACTTACCATCATAGTGTAAGATATATATATATATACATACACACATACAGGACTTACATATAATATAGTTTTTATTTACATGTCCAAAAACACTTTACACACGTTAGAAGGTATATAAAACATATAACAATGTCATTCCATAAGTAATGTGTTCCTCTAAGCGTGTCGCATATTTTGCTTCTTTAGGAGAAACACCATATAGTGGTGACAATGCTAAAATTCTAAGGGTAACAACTCTGCTCAGTCAAAATACCATAGAATCTGCAATGTCTCTTATAGAGAAAAAGTTTTGGGGACATGAAAGTGTATGAAAGACACTTTGCCCAAAAAGTAGCCAAGTTGCTTAAATTTTCCCTCTGCTATCTGCAAAGATGAGAACAATCTCATAGTGTTTCTCCTGATGAAGCAAAATAGGTGAAACGCGTAGAGGAACACATTACTTATAACAATTAAAATTGTTTTATATACCTTGTAATGTGGAAAGTGTTTTTGGATATGTAAAATCAAACATGTGTTTTTATCTTATGTACCTTAAAAGTCCCATAATGTCTTAAAAGTATTGTTAATGAAGAGGATGTATTACTGATGTGACCTGGATTTTGTGTACCAAGTGAAAGACAAATAGATAACATTTTTATTACATAGTATATATACATATTTGAACATAGTAAGCTGGTAAGTTTAGACAGAACAAGGCAACTTGTGTTACATTCAGGGTGACTAAATAAAAATAAATTTACCATACATAAGGAAGGTCACTGTCATACCTATTCACTATACATGGATTGAACATGCATTCTCAACGTACAGGTGACTGCAAAAGTTCTGATAACCAGAAACACACATGATATTATTCTGTCATATAACACACCGATATTGCACAGAAAATACAAGCAGAGTCGTATCTCTAAATCCATGCTACATGGCCTATGATTTAGAGCCCTTTCTTCTTCTATCCCTCCTATCTCCCTGTGCATGGAGAGTGACACATTCATTTGCTGGGATTAGGGAATTATATTACTCCCTGATAAGGAATATCTGGACACCTTACTGCCCATATTGCAATACCAATAAAGAAGATCATAGCTTACCTGCTATTTTATTTTATTAAAGTGACATTTGTAGGAAATCATTCCGGTGATAAAGGGCTCTGCTCTGTTATCAGAGTATCAAAATCAAAAAGCCAAACTAAAGAACTGCTCTGCTAACAATTTACTGAAGGCTTCACATGCAGGATCGGAGTAGTAGAATGCTTAGTAGTCCCCAGAAAATGTAAAACATTCCTTTTGTAGGATACTTCTTTCAGATGGTAAAGATGTCTATAGGAAAGGGGTAATAATATTCTAGCCTTGTCAGAATCAATTGTTGGGGCAGTATGTAATGACTGGTAGGACCCACTGAGGTATTTTTTACAAAAATTTGGTGTGCACACTTTGGGGAACTCAAAGTGGACCCCGAGTGAAAAAGAAAAGATTTGTTATCTTATACGAAATATGGGAAATATAAGGAAATGGTAATACTACCAACACGCAGTACCTTATTTCTGTAGTGCACTCCAGGACATGTGACTGTGCTTTGTTGCTCTTGGGTCACAAATTTTTAAATGTATACTTGCAGGGTAAGAACATTCAGGGTATGGGCACCTCTTCCTGCTAACCTCAAAAGAGTTGGAGTTAATTTGGCGTTGTCACCACCGTGCTTGTTCACTGTTCTCCTTGCTGGAAAGGAATCAGTACCTGATGACCTGCAGTGCAAGGGTGTTCCTGCTTTTGATTATTTCTATATGCAGACTTGTGATTCTTTTAACACTTCTTCTGCTACATGTTTCCCCAGCAGTCGACGGTAGCATTTCTGATATATGGAAGTAAAGCCCTGCTACCCAACCATGATATTCCATCTGCACACAAAGACAATTGCAACCCATATGCAACCCCAGACACTTATGATTTGTAATATGATTTAGTGTGAAGTGACATGTTTAAAATGTCACTATGTTGTCTTAAGTGAGAAACCCTGCGTGGGCCTGAAATGTTGAACATTTTGTGACTTTTGTGTGTGCTTTTATAATAAAGCAAGAATCTTGTACTTTGGAGAGCTGGTGACTTCTGTTTTCATAGGTTCTATAAGGCGCCATCCATGGTTGTCACTCACTTCAAGCACCCCTCCGTTTTTACAAGATCTGTTTGCTGTAAAGAGTGCATTCCTATTACGGACACTTTAAAATGTATCTCTAGGCGGAATCTTTTTTTGGGATAGAGTAATCTGTCTGTCCCCACTGGGGAGATACCCTGTTCCATTTGTTTTAGTGACCATTGCAACTGCAAAAGGTGAATTCCAAAACATTAAAATTTTCTCCAAAATCAGCTTCCAATGGGGACACCTGTCTAAGTGGGGAACTTTTCACTCCTGTTGTGTCTCTGAAACAGGAACTAAAGGAAAACTTTGCCACTGATTCAGAAAACAATCAGCCAAACTTAAAAAAAAAAAAAACTTTTGATCATACAAACACTTTATTTTATTGAAAAGACAATTCTGACTGGCTGCTATGGGTAAAACATTTTCTTGTCTGATGTTTTGGGACCAATAACGGCACCCTTCCTGTTTAGAACAAAAGATATGATTTCACAAAGCAAACCCTAGACAACTGTATTGTAATAGAAATAAAAGCCTTATCGCTAATTTTAATTCTGAGTGTTCCATAACAAAACCTCTTAAATCCCAGCCTCAGCTGGGGGTCATCGTCTTCATTAGTCAAGTAAATATATGCAATTAGAAAGTTACCATGTTCAAAGGGGCTGGTAATCCGTCCCTCATCCCCAGATCAAACAGCCTGTAATTATTATACAGACAGTAACAAAGATTTGCTCATGAAATCCCACTAAATCAAGGCAGATTTGACTGATTACAACTTTGTTCATCAGGACATTTTGTAATTCACTGAAAGAGGACAAAAATGATTAATCTGCTTCAGAATCAATGTCCTGAGATAGCCGAGATTGTTATTAGCGAGAAAATCTCAGACTTCTTTTAAAGGGAAATGATAATGGTTTAGGGCCTGATTCCATAGTCTTCATTTCCTTAGTTATCAGAAAGTCACAAAGTGGGAGGCTGCAGCAGAGGCTAATCTGTGCTCCACATTGATGAAAACAGCCACAAACTGCACAGACATAGGGTATATGTTTGTGTAATGACTAAAAAAAAGTAAGGATGTTTACCTTGGATGATGGCAAAACAGAGATGGCATCACATCATCCATTTTAGAAGTAGTACTGCTATAAATCTTACCTTATATGGTAAAAAATGTTTTTAAATAATTTTATATAAATAAACCATTACCCAGCCTATGTGGATTATCCAGTAACCCCCTCATGTGGTCAGTGCCGAGCCTTTGTATAATGATCCATCAGTGACCAATCCCCCATGCCTGTGTGCAACCCCCCCCCCCCCAATGGCTAATCCCCAAGGCTTTGTGCAACCCCCCCCTCCCACCATTACCAATTTCCAGACCTATGTGCAACCCCTCCAGTGGCCAATCCCCAACCTGTTGCCAATTACCACGCCTGTGTCTAGCCCCCCCCCCCAGTGGCCAACCAAGCCTGTGCACTTAACCATCAGTGGTCAACCAGATTATGCATAGTAATCCACCATTGGACAATTACCAGTCTTTGTGCATTAACACCACAGTGGCCAGTCACCAGCCTATCTGCATTACCCTCCAATAAGCCACCACCCAGTATGCTTACCTCCTCAATGGCCAGTCCACAGCCTATGTACTTTAACCCATCAGTGGCCAAGTAAAAACACATGTTAAAGCTTATATGGTGTTTGAGTGACTGGGTTTACATATGTTTTAGGGTAAAAGACTAAATGTCTGATTTTTCTACACAAGCTATTTAAAGCAAAAGGCAGTCAAATACATAGCTTTTCACTGTACATATTAACTTTCCTGCCTAAAGTTTTTGTTTAAAGCTGATGCATCCACTACAGATGGCTTGTTTAATTAGAAAGATTTACCGAATGAGGAGTTACTGGCAAAGTGTGCCCATATTATATCACAAAGAGTCCCACATAGTAGACATCCTAAAACATCTCAGCAGCTGCAGAGGAAACCTCCTGTGTCTCATACTTTCAGAACAGAAGCAGGTATAAATGCACAATAAAGGCTTCTAAAATCTTTTCTAAATATGAGACTTTTTGCTTACTTTCATGTAGGGAATAAGAGAAAATAATTGGACAGCAAGAACAAATATAAAACCTATCACTCATAAAAGGCTGCAGGAGGGGCTAATCTATGTTAGACATTTGCGAACAAATATGCCAAGATTAACACTATTAGGCCATTTCTAGGCAACCATCTGTTGACCTTGGATATTGGATGAGAAAGATGGTACTGTCCTTTTAGATAGCAGAAGTCATTCTCAGAAGTTATACTGTGATTTCTGGGAAGTAAAACAATACCGCTAAGGGGAACATTTATAAAGGAGTGTGGATTTCGCTGTCAGATCACTATGCTTTGCTGAGTACACCGATTCTGCCCTATTTATACCAAGTAGAAAGAGCTCTGTGATTGGATGAGAGCCCAGTCATGTGACTGTGATAGTCCATACAACAAGGCTCTATTTCAATCAGTGAGTACGTTCTGTTTCATTCATGATATGTGAGACTTTTTTTTTCAATGCACAAAGAACTCTTATTGAAATTAAATAGTAATAGTTTCATAATCCAAAGAGGTATACATCTTTCAAGCATACTTTAATAAGTGTTACACATAGCATTGTGCACTTTTTATTGTAATATACACCTACTGCTGGGTGAACCTTATAGGCAATAGTTATACAATAATATAAATTTTAACACTGCCCATACATGAGGATACTCATACATGAGGATACTGTCAGCTTTCCTGGCTGTACTAATGTCTGCCTTTTTTTCTGCAGGCAAACACGGGGAGAAATAAAAATCAACCTTGTGAGATTTCACACAATAAACTGCAGCTGGCATGCTAAAATCTCCCAAGGACAACATGCACATTTTATATCTGCTATACAGAGCTCAAACAACAATACTGCAGCTGCCATCTTCGTCTTTGTTGTGCCTTTATAGTTGGCTGTTTGAAGAAGGCAGCTCTGGGCTAGAACGCAGTTGCGAGGAGACTTTAAAATGCCTTTGTGTCAGTTGGCTTGTCTGTATCTCCATAACAGAGATTCAATTGCTTGAAGCATCCAGTGTGGACTGGAATATCAGGGGAGGAAAAGTCATAAGGGGACTGGAGTCCATTCATAAAAATGGGATGAAAAGAAAACCATATAGCCAAAATTTGGATTTTATATTCTAGCCTGCACCAGAAACATACAGCTGGAACTTTTGTTACTATGGGTTTTTATGGGCATCATATGAGGAACTAATAGGAAAAGCAAGCTGGGAAAAAGCTATACCAATTCTGGCTATAGAAATCAACATATGAAATACATAAAAAAAACTCCTTTTGCAATTGTGTACAGTAGAGATCTACTTTTTACTGCCATTCAGAGATAATCTGGATCAGAGCATCTTCAAAACCACAGATCTGGGGAGGTGTTCCCAGTTTGGAAGGGTTAGTACCTAGCAAAAGATGTCCAATGAGGAACAACTAGAACTCTATCCATATTCCCCCGTTGCTGCTTGCCTTTATCCATGTTCAGGGTTCCTCTGCCTGTTACCATCATTCAACCCTGTTCTGGGTTTCTCTGCTGCCATCATGTTTATATATTTGCATTTGGGTGCAGAACCCAGAACAAAGCTAAATAAAAGCAGCAGTGGGGGACATGGGGAACATGCAAGCAGTACTGGGACAAGGTCCTTAGGTACCCAAGGCCACATCTTCTGTCTAGCCCTTAGTCCGTCCCAGAAGCAGTTGAACAGAGGAAATCTGACCGCTGGAATAGAGAGTAGCTATGCCAATGCTCCTGCAGCATACTCTGCATTACAGGGGCACTCACACTGCGGGACAGGCATGTTCTGCAAGGCTGATCCAAATATTAAATGGTCTTGTAATAAAATGGGCCTTTGGGGCCAAAATCTCAGTTTATTTGAGGGTAAAGTAATGATAGTAAGTGTATACCAACCCCTATAGAAGGTGGGAACTTCTTAAAGACTTTCTATTTTAGGGCATTTTAAGACTTTTGGTGTAAAACAAAGTGTCCGGCAGCTCCTGGTAGGCCTTCTTGATTACAGAAAACCACACTTTGTTATGGGGGGGCATCCTAAAGTCTGATAGGAAACAGGGCTGACTAAACAGCTTGAGATTTTAATGAAGTGGAGTTGGAGTTGTCAACTCACTAGTTTAATGACACACAATGTGTCACACAAGTTTAATGAATTTCTGCTACTTTTTTTATACTAGCATTGTTTTTAAAGATTGCAAAAACATGGTGAAATGTGCATTTACTTTAGAATTGTACTGAATATGTTGTTTTATTTTGCCTAGACAACTATTAAGTGTGTGCTTAAAATATAAAGAAGCAACATTTAAAAGTGAAAAAATCTGGAACAACTTTGTTCTAAAATTAAACACAGTCTGGCTTTTTTGATAAGGTCGGGGAAGAAAAAAACTGTAACCTATAGCAGCCGCACGCTGCTCCATCAAATTAGCAGAACAAAGAAAGATGATTGTGATTGGCTGGTTTGGAGTATCACACTCTGCACATTATTCTCTGCCTAATGACATAATCCTATTAGTACATAATAATGTGATCTGAGCGCCAAGCTTTTCCATTGCATTGAAATATCAATAGCTTACATTTATTCATGATCAGAATACTTTTTGCACGGTTCGCAGAATATGAACTGTGTTTACTTTTGGAACATTCAGTACAAACTTTTGCCTGCGATCTGCTTTGCTTACGTTGCACCTGTCACCGTGAATTACCATTTTCTGATGCATGAGTACACAAACAATCCTACCTATACACTGCAAAGGAATAATTATAGCATTTTTTTTAATCCCATTATTTTTTCCTCCCTCCAGAATATTTCATATTTGCTTTTGGAGTCAGAAAAAATAAAGGGTAAAAGTACAGATATGACAAGCATACCAGCAATGTAGAGACAAAGAAAAACTACCAGTCATTATAAAGGGGGCCTGTCAGAACAGGAATATAGTAGACACAAATGTCAATACATTTCATAAAGTACAAGGATTTAAACTTTTATATTTTCCTCTCTTCCTAATCCCTAAATATCAACACTAAACCTCCTTTATTTGCTTCCTTTTTGTCAGTAAAAATACCATAGAAGAATTAGGTTATATAAAAGTGTAAACCTGTTGACTGTTGCCAGAAATCCAATGACGTGCTGCGCACTCTGTGGTGTTATTAGAAAATGTTTTAGTACTACAGTGTACTTCTGCTTATATATTATAAGTGTTCTGTAGTTCCACTTTTTGTCTTGAAGTGACAACATTGTTCTTCTCTAGATATAGTAAGATGAGTGAGGATTGTCACTCTAGGACAGGTGTGTTACTGTCAGACAAAAACCCTAAGAAAGTAAATAGAGGCAAGGACTGCCATTTTGTTCCAGGATTTAAATGGTAAATACTTTTATTACCTACTGATACAGAACAAATATGAAGGGTGGGAGCTCCCGATTTGGAAGCTGAATATTTCCTGGGTCAGTTACGCAAGGTAAAGGATAACCTGCCCTGCAAGCTTGCATCTATAATAATGTCATTAGTGGAAGTTAACTGTGCTCCAACACTGCTCCCATTTAACTATATAGAGAAGCTGGATAGCACTACGTGCAAGCATTTGCATGAGTCTGCGTTGCAGTAGAGTTGTAGCACAGTTTCTGAAAGTGACAGGTCACCCATGGCTGTACGGTTGCTTCTACTCCCTTGGAGGAACAACCCCACTGCCACTGCAAACACAACAAATCCAAACATGTTGACCTACAGTACACTTTGACAGCCCTGGGCGCATAGCAGAAGTTTACTATGTCCCTTGAAAACCAGACTGTTTAGCTGCTCCCATCACAAGTCTGAAAGGGATCCAAGTGGTACCAAAACTACATAATGTGATGCCTTTGCTGAACAATCTATTTCCCTTGCCTATTAGTAGGCAATCTCAATATGTAAGAAAAAGGGAGGGAACCCCCACATATAAAAATCCTATGTACCATATAGCAGTTGGTGCAAAGAGCTAATCAGTTGTGCTGCAAGAGGGCAAAGATCTGTAGATCCTACTGAAGGCCTGTGTTACAAACAACGTAATAGACACAAATATCTTAGTAAAACAACTCCCATACATGTATTTATTCTAGTTTAGCTTAAAATATTCACCTTGGGGAATATTGAGCTCCTTATCTACTGGACAAAGCACCTCCCAATTCTTTAACCAGGTTCACTGACCACAAAAGACTGATGGATGATCTCATTGACAACCAAGATAAATTAATTTAATGATGGGTAAAGCTCTCTGAGGCCACTTCTAAAAACAAATATGTATTTATAAATAATAGGGATCACCTAAACATCAGCAGATGGATAGGTAATCGGGAACATATACTTACTAGAAGCTCGTGTGGTGATTAATGTGAAGACACACTAAG
Organism: Pyxicephalus adspersus; assembly: GCF_032062135.1. Lineage (NCBI taxonomy): Eukaryota > Metazoa > Chordata > Amphibia > Anura > Pyxicephalidae > Pyxicephalus > Pyxicephalus adspersus. The sequence goes on along the minus strand of NC_092865.1, from coordinate 56,862,374 downwards.
CTATTCTCTTTAATCTGGCAGAAACATACACTTAGAGAATTTTACGACTAAGCTTTGAGGAATAATTTTGTGCTCTGTTTTGCTGACATATTTTGATAGCTTTGTGACAGCAAATTAATGTTCTTTTTAAACAGGGTGATTACACGCTAAAAGTACTAATGTTTAGTGAAACCTTGAAAGGTTTCACAGCTCATTTCTCTCTCTCTCTCTCTCTCTCTCTCTCTCTCCTTCCTTTAAATTACACTACAAAAGGCAGAAAGCTTATGAAATCTAGACACACATTTGCCTCTGGGATGTAGTAAAAAAAAGAAAAAAAAAAAGAGGACGTGTTCTTCTGTGCTATGACGAGGACAAAATGAACTGACATTATAGACGGATTGCATTTTTTGTGCGTCAGGTTTTGAGGGCCAAATGACAGGTGGATTGAAGAAGTGACTTAAAGAGAATATATAACCAAATTTAGGCAGTGCTAAGAAAAAGGAGGTCTGTTTAGAAAAAAAAAAAAAAAAAAAAGATATGTTGATAGGCTGAGAATGCCAGGCATTAAAAGTTATCAGGTTAGGGCAAAAAGGAATGCCAGGTAAAATTTAGAATGATTCTGTCAGCTGTGAAGGCAGCGCAGGAAGGATGAAAAGTGTTCTGAAGTCAGTCTACTTAGTAAACTTGAGACAAGCAGCTGAATACAGTTGAAATATATAAGAGAGCTGTTTTAAAAGCCAAAGATTTATAATTCTGTTCATCCAGGCTTTACATGCCCCCAGCCAGACAGCATGGTCTGTTTGCTGACCTTACTTTTCTATGCTGCAGTTTAAGAGGTACAGTATGGTCAGGGTGCTGCATTGTGACTGGCTGGACAATTAAAGAACAGAACACTGATGAGGTCATCCTTCTGTCAGCATTTCCTAGTGTTAGTTACACAGCGTAGTTGTGCAATGTGTAGAACTTGATTAACTTTCCTCTCCAAGTCTGGGATTTAAGGGAAGTTTAGATACTATACTACTCACATATAAAAAATATTGTTAAGGAGTTATTAATTAGCTAACTGCATTAGCAGAATATTTTATCAGCCCCTAGTATAGTTTAAAACAAGGCTAACAAGTGAAATTTCGGTAATAGGTGTCTGGTGGACAAAATCAACTGCTGGCTTTTTATACTACTTAGGTAATCCTGCAACAAAACCTTCAAAACTACTTGGAGGTGTTCATATTTCTCCTAAAGCATTTCCATGATATAAAATTACAAAAAAACAGCAGGGACAGTGGGTAGCCCATGGAGTGGCCTACATGGGTATGCGCCTGAGAGGTTGTTCAGGTGATAGAAACAATGATTGCTAGCCTTGATGCCAAGGATGGTCGCTCTCTTTCTAGCCTCCCCAGCTATCCCAGCCGCTGTGCGGATTCCTAATGACCTAGCGTTTCAAACTTACTACACAGCTCACTACCTCCCCTATTCAATCTCTACTTGTGGCTGCAGGTGCGACATTACATACAGTGTCTCAACCATGGGCATGTGTCATGGATGTTAGCAAACTGTAACCTCACTGCCACCCATCTGAAGTAGCTCTTCAGCTTTCACATCCTGCATGAAGAAACTTCAGTAGAACACAAATGTGGGACTCTCGGAGTTCCCAGGATATCATTAGGAGTCTGATGTCCCAATCACTTAGATGCTGTAGGCAGAATCTGCATGGCAAGTATAATTTTAGCTTTTTCCCTTTGCATTTTTGTGCATGATCTGCTTTAACCCCCAACCTCCTGCATGTCTCCATTGCAGGGACCACAGACTGGCAGGACCTCCAAATTAATTGCTAAAGAAAATAGCTCACTTTAAAACCTTTCTTTAACAGAACGCCAGGTTTTAAAACAGGCCTCTTTGGTTGAAATCACTAGTCAGCGTATATTGATTTTTTGTTGTATGAAATTTCTATGAGCTCCAATACTTGTTAGAGATGTCAAAATAAACCAGCTGTGAAACTGCTAGCAACCAGATGGGTCCTGTTACATTGAAATTGTGTGCAGGGCTCCTACTAGCCAATACAAAAAAAAATGGCAATCTAAGCAAAAAAAAAAAAAATGTTCAGATTGGTTGTTCACAAATTTGTATAATTTTCTGCAAATGATTTACCTTCAAGTCTGACAATCAGTGGCACCTTAAGTTCAAGCTCACGGCAAGCCTTTGTGATACCGTTGGCAATAATAGCGCAGTTTACAATTCCTCCAAAAATGTTAATGAGGATGGCTTCAACCTGAAAGAAAGAAGAAAACTTATGTAAAAAAAAGGATTAAAACAGCCGTTAGGGGTAAAACAAATAAATAGCACAGAAAATATGGCAACAATTAATCAAAGTAGCTCAAATAGGTGCTTCAGAAAAGCTTTTATATGGCTACCAATAGCCGACGTATAAATATAATCTACAAATGTTTTGCCAATTTCGGAAGGTGGAAGAACTGCTAACATGGAATTAGCTGATCTCTTAAGTAAGATATCTGAGAATAATTGGTTGACCAACCCTGCCTTGTTTTATCACTAATACAAGTAGAAGCTCTGCCAAGCCACCCTGTGAATCCCTATGACAGATAATGAATCTAAAAATTGAGGCACAAACAAAGATGACTTAGATCTGCCCAACATTGCCATATTGAAAAGAAGGAAGGTCTAATTCCACTACATCCAGGAGTATTCATATATACTCGAAAAGAAATTTGTTATGACAGCAAGAGTTTGTTACACACTTTACATGGACACAGCACCATCTACTTGTATGACCCGAGCATAAACTGAGCTTAATTTTGTAATGACATTTATTGGGGAAAAAGGCTGTTATACTGTATGCATAGCTCAGTGTAAATTATAGAATAAATGTCAAACCGGCAGGTAAGTTTATTGCAGAGGGGATATCTCCTGTTCCTTCTGTAATAAATAACCTGCCTGTTGTTGGTTTTTAATTATTGCAGTATAGTTCTGCTTTAGGGCCCAAATAGTTAAAAATGCTGATCATATGAAGTGAAATAAAAAAACATAAAATGTGTTTAGTTCATAAAGTCACAGCAACAGTACAATAACCTTTCGGGAATTGTCACACCATCAAAGTATCCCACTCATAAGCTTGTCACATGCACAACTTCCAGACTGTTATAGGGCTTCCCCAACTCTCTTCTTCATCCTATCAACATTTAAAGGAGCCTTTAAAACCCATCTTTTCAAATTCACCTACCCATTTTCTTCTTACTTTCAAATGCTCACCATTCAGCCACCATTCTGTATATCCCCTTATAATGTGTGCAGCTTCCCCACCTCTTAGATTGTAAGCTCTTATGGGCAGGCTGTCCTTGTTTGTATCTGTCTGTCATTTGTAACCCTTATTTAATGAAGAGCACTGCGTAATATGTTGGTGCTATATAAATACAGTTTATTAATAATACTACTTTCTGCACTCAAGCAGTGGTCTCTCAGCAGGGAGCTGTAGCCATTGTACCTCAATAGAGATGCTGCTGCTTCCACACAAACTAGGGTCCTCTGCAGTAGGGAACAGCTGTATTCCCGAAAAAAACAAAAAAACAAAAAAACAAAAAAAAACACATTCAAGTCAGCAGCCTGACTTCTTGCAGCATAAAACAAAAATGTTTTATTTCTTACATGATTGGAATACATGCAGCCTTTTATATTTGCTTATGGTAGCTCTGTAAATATTAACAATATATTTACCGGATAACAAAGGCCAGACGAAAAGATAAAAGTGTCAATTTAATTACACTTTTTAATCCAATAGCAGCCACCAACATAGAGCACACCGAGTGAAATTAGAATGAAATTGGATGCAGCTTGTATAATTGATGATTTTATGCTTGGCTTTAATAAAGGAAAAAAAAATCCCGAGTTTAATTAGAGAGGAGTCTAACAGGATTTAATCAATAACGGAGTGACTCAGGTGCAGCTTTCAATCCGCGATTTCATTGTAATTTTATAAGGAACGAACCACTGATTGCTTCAGCCCGTGATGTGATTCGTTTCTACCCAGCGAAAATTTATGTTAACTGCGTTTAGATTTGTTTTTGATTTATTTTTTTAATATTTTCCCTTCTAACCTTGCTCGGTCTTTATAAATCAAGTCCAAGTGACCCAGATTTGAGTTTTCTTTTTTGCCATTCATCAGTGATAGTTTTAGAAGTCTTAAGCGAAGGCAAAAAAAATTTAGGAAAAAAAAAAAATTCATGGGCAGAAGGATTTTTGGAACAAAGTAAAAGTGGTTTATTGTTATTTTTGGTCATTTAAAAGTTAATTTCAAACCACTAAAAACTCCAAACTCTGTCTGGAAATGGACGCATAAAACACGCCGACTTTATGTAAACTGTAGGCCATTTGAGTTTATGGACTTGCATTTCTTCGCGTGTTGTTAGTCAGGGTCAATTGAAGAGATGAGTGCTTTATATGTGCGGTAAACAAGCTGGCGGAATTGGGTTCTTTAGAGTAATTAACTGCCTTTACAGTAGAAAAGTTATAGTTTAGAGGGAAATTGAGCACAAATTGACAGTAAGTCAGTCTTAAGTAAACCTAACATCTACATCAGCCTTTCTCCATCTTTTACCATAGGGGAACCATTGAAAAAATAAACTTTAAGACCTTAGGGAACCCCTGCTATAAATAATATATCCCAGCTCACAGTAGATTAGTTTGATGATCGGTAGGAAGAATGTCTTTTACATTGCTGGCCATTGGGAAGAATGTCACCCCTACAGATACCCAAAACGATCATTGGTGTCAGATAAACTGACATGAGAGGCACAGACTTTTCATGCTGTAGCTGGAGGAACCCTGGTGTAAACAATGATCTACAACCAAGAACAAAAATGTAATGATCTTATTTTTTTTTTTTTTTTACAACTGGCTGATTATTTTTGCAACTCACAAATTTCTAGCAAATGACTTCTCTATACCAGTGCTGCCCATTGGAAAGGTGGGCTGTAATGATGTAAGGGGGGCGGGGGGGATACATCTGTGTACATTGTCTCTCTCAAACCAGGGGAGTCAGACATATATGTTTGCAATCAGCAAATCTCATGCTCTCTGACGATTGGAGAATTCTGGCTCTGACTCTCTAGGAGGAATGTTAGACCTCTGCAAAGGGACCCCTGCTTCCACACAAGGGTCCCTCTACAACATGTTGGCAGATGACAGACTTTTCTACTAGAGCTGTAGCTGCTTTTTTAAAAAATATAAAGTGCAAAACTTTGACCATAATTTATATTGATGCCTTTGTATTAGATTTAGCTTATTCAGCTGGGCTTTAAACTCATACAAATGCAGCATGTGTCTGGTGGCTCCTTTAACCTCTGATTAAGCACTTAAAAGGTCATCAAACGCTGTGCCCAGGAAGTAATGGTTGGCAAAGTTCCTGGATTATCTATTTAGAAGGAAGATCCTATATGGCTACAGATCATGCCAGGCCAAATTAATATCTACTCTAGATAGACTTCAAGTAAACATCCTCTACATTGTTACGAAAAGTAGAATTGTTTGAATTCAGCTTATTTAATTAAAACATGTGGTTAGGCACCAGACGAAAGCTGAAATGTGGCTTACTGTGGGAGTTCCTAGTCTGTAGATGTATTTACAGAAGTGGGAAGTTGCAGGTAATATGGAGCCATGCAAACTCAATGTTTACAACAGAATCACTGAAGTCCTTTAAGTCTGGTCTCAGCATTCTGCTCTCCTCTCTGTTCCCTGATTACATTAAAGGCATTAAGGCTGGCAGACTGCAAGTCAATGTTAGGAGGGAGGAACAGGGAAACATGTTCACAAGTCACTGTGCAACTGCATGGAGCAGGAACCATGACCATTGTAAAATCACCTGTTATCACTGCTAGAAGTGGGGCAAGGAGGAAAGAGGTAGATGAGATTCCCTACTAAACTGGGAACAGGAACATGCTGAGCTGCTGAGTTACTGTTTGGAGAACTGTGCTGATTAGTTACTACTGGTAAGGGGGGGGGGGGGCAGAGTAAGCTCAGGAGATGAGTTACTTCTGTAAGGGGGAAAAGGGTAAGCCGAGTTGACAAGTTACTACTGGAAGGGGGAAAGCGTGAGTTACTGCTGGGTGGGGAGAATGGTTGAGTGGTTGAGAGTGAAATGCTTTAGATGAATGTTGAGGATTGACAGACAATACCTGTAAAAGCTATAAAAGTCAGCTTTTGTTAAAGCTCATTTATTTCTAATTAGGCAAACACACATTTTCAGATGTCCATAACCCGGCTACAGAGATACCACAGGCACAGGTACACTTTATCTGCAAATAACTTCACCAGCACTGTTGATAACTCCCTTTTGCATTAAGCGGCACCAGCCCTGGTGATGCTGCACACATAATTACGCATTTGTTATACAACTGAAGTGCCTTATAAGAGGTCTGAACTTTTGAGATGGATTATTGCACTCTATCATCATTAGCTAAAGAATAAATTCAGGGGACATTCATAATGTCTTCTCTGCTAGCAGCATATTTATAAATCTATAAAGAGGACGTCTTCATGTCTGCGCCTCTAGCTTGCTTAGTCTGCTGGGTATCCTCTACATCCTACCCACACACACAAGGTTAAATGCTTTTGATCTTTATGAGATAACCACACAGATGAATGCATAAAACGTCTGTGTCCTGCACTTTACTGCAGAGTAAATGTAGTTGCAGGTGCTGTGCAAATGAAAACAGGGCTTGTTTGGAAATGATGCAGAATTTAAGGGGAGATCCCAGCAAGAACTGTTAAGTCCACTTTTGTCTTCATTTAGGCTGGGGGCCGGCTTTCTGAAAGTAATTATTTGCATCAGGCTTTCTTTAGGGTCTATCAGCGCTTAAGGTTATACTGCTTATGTTGTTAATGAGTGTATGGGAGAAACACTCAGTTATTGGTCTCTTCGCACACTATATATATATATATATATATATATATATATATATATATATATTATCCCAGAGATGGGGAGGGGGCTCAGCTAAAACTGTACAGGAGCTGTCTGCTTCTAGCACTCAGATTTCTGTACCAATCAAAGAAATAATTGTATGACTCCAATACTAAAGACATCAAATCAAACAGGTATGCAGTGTTCTCCCCAGTCCCTTTTAGCTTGGCACACCACCCAGCACTTTTCAAAAATAGCCGGATGGTTACTGAAAAGTTGGATCACAATACAGGGCCACCACTCGCCAACAGCTTCTTCCCCAAGATTCTAGGGTGAGTACTAGGTATGCAAAATGCACATCGCTTTCTTGTTTCTAGTCCTTGTCTTCAGTTACAATGCAAGCAAAATGAATGCACACAAAGAAATGCTCAACCTATCCTAGGCCTGTGATAATGGCTCCAAGAGCACAGAGAAGAAAAATATGTTTGGTGCCCTTAGATAAACTAAAAAAAAAAGGTTTAGAAGTTCTAAAACTACAGACTTCTTTTACTACATAACTCATCATTGCACAAAGTACAAGAATGCCAATGGAGTCTGACACCTAAATCGCTCTATATTAGATCTTTTCTGATTCTCAGATTTTAAATCACTGAATATTCCAAGGCCAAGCTGAGGACTGAATCTGTCAGTGTTACATTTAGCTGCACACCATTCTGCACAGATTGCCTGCCATGCATAAAATCAATGCATCATTATTAGTTTTTCTGGAAGAGAATCGAGTCCACACCAAATAAGTAAATACGCCTATTGTGCAATGAATGGCCTATGGGATTTTCATTTTCTTATCGTGTACGTTCTGCCATAGAGCTTTTCAATAGTTGGAGGTTTATTTTTCATCAGCCGTTGCAGAGTAGTAGGAGATAGTATTGTGGAATTAAAGAAAGTGCCCCCCGCACCCAAAGGATTGGGGAAGGACTGAAATGTATGAGGCTGACTTGCGTTGGAAAGATGAAGACTCAGATGGGGTCATAATGATCCCGCCTTAATTTCCTAGGGAGTCACTGACCCGGATCAGAAATGCAGGTGGCGATTCCATCACCATTCTATATTATTATTATTAATAAACAGGATTTATATAGCACCAACATTTCACGCAGTGCTGTATACTCAATAGAAGTTGCAAGACAGTGACGTAGGAGGAGGAGAGGCCCCTGCCTCGAAGGGAAAAAGTGCTATATAACTCACCCCTAAATATAAATGAGCATTTAACCCCTTAAATCCATGGCCAACCCCAAATGTACGGGGAGGTTTGTTTTTTTGCTTGACTTAAGAGTTACACTGTAACAAAACCCAAAGATAATTAAATACATACTTCTAATAGTTATTTATTTTTTTTTTTTATCTGTAAGAAGGTCAATCTGAGATTTGCAAAAAAACAGACAGCATGGTCTCCAGGATATTAAAAATAAAGTTGAGCACCTGTTATTCTGGTAGGCAGGAAGATCTTGCCAATATATATGAATCCCCAGGCGCCTATAAAGGGTGCCAAAATCTGCTCTCTGACGAGTCTCATAGCTGAGATAATACACTATTCTAATCCCATTCATTATAGTAGTGCTTACGCCTACATCTTTACTGGATTGCCCTAATGCTTTAAATACTGTCCAGGCCAGACGGATAAGAGCCTTACCGCCTTGTGACAGCCCCAGAGATCACGACGCAGGATTAAATGCATTTCTCTACTGTCAGCATCAGATTTTCTGATTAAAAGGAGGGAAAAAAACTGCCAAAAAATGTCTAGCTGTCACCTGTATTTTACAGCTATTCATATCCTGAGCTTGCCGGTATCCATTGTCTCCGCTCTGCAGGGTTCATTTATAGGTTGGCCGGCAGAGGTCACTACGCACTATCTGCACAAAGATGGACAGCAGCAGGAGCGCAGAACACTGAGAAGTCTGCCTGCCACTGCTGGGATTTACAGTTCTAAAACAAAGCAGTTTAGCTAAAATACATAAAGCAACATTGTATGAATAGGCAATTGGAAATAAAAAAAAAAAAAGATAAAGTACAGGCAATTTCAGTGCTTTAAAATATGCAGAATGCCGGCTTAACAGATTCTACAATTTGGGTATCTACAAAAAAAAAAAAAAAAAACTATAAATAAATGACTCAACTAGTAGCCTGCAGACTGCAGCCAGATGCCCAGTGAGGTCTTAGCTGCCATCACAGTCATCATAAAAAAAAAAAAAAAAATTGTAATTTTTGTTAATAAAGCCCAAATGAACCTTCAGTTAAATCTGCAAAATAATTTTCATGTGCAAAGATGTGTCCTAAAAGTGTTACATTTGTATTCTTCAGAAAGAATGAATCAGATATACTCATCCTTGCCAATAAAAGGACCCTGGTTCACTGTGTAAAAGGAAAGGCCATACAAACCTCAGTATGGAATATCAGCCAGTGTTCTATCAGCCCCATTTAGCTGGGCGCACCACCCGGCACTTTTTAGTGACCACCCGGCTGTTTTTCTGTGGTTACTGAAAAGTTTGGTCACAATACAGGGGCTGCCACCCACCTACAACTTCTTCCAACCAGGTTAATAAAAATATTCTAATACACTGCCTACCTACAATTAAAAAAATCTTTTGCTCATTGGAAATCTGCAGCTCTGATCTAGAAGTAGAGTGCGTCACACTTCTGCAGAGAGGCCACTGCATCCACACAGAGAACAGGGATCTTTCTTTGACTGGCTTAATAATGGGGATAACAAACATAATGGCTGAGCCATGGCTATGTAATGCTAGTAAACACTCACAGTGCTGATGGACTTATGGTTACATTATAAGACATGTATGTATGTATGTGTATAAATAAATAAATACATATATATTTATATAAAAATAAAAGAAGAATGGCCATGCACTTCTGATTCAGGAAAAAGGCATGCCATGCTGTGTCTGCATTGTGTTGAACTGCAAATGCCTTTACTTGTATTGATTCATGTACCTCAGTTAGAGTAGTGCTAACGAATGTATATAACAAATGTATTCATCAGCCCAATTGATTAAACATTATTTATCATAGTGACCATTAGCATGATTTTGTTCAATTTTGATTTTAAGGAGCCCTCACTACTGTTCATAGTCTATTACGAAGATAGCAGCAAACTCTGGCTCACTTTTGGGGTTCCTCAGACCCCCATCAATAAACTGTTGGTAAACAGCTCCGAAGATATCACTGCCCACAGTTTTCTTCAATGCAAATCAAACTGGCCTTTGACAAAACTTAGCCAGTCTTTGGTTTTAAAACGTTTTTATGCCCTCTAAAGTCATAGGCCCAGGGGCAATTTGACCCCTATAGTTATTGGCCGGTGCAAAGCAATATATTTTTTAAAAAATTACCCACAGTCCAATACAAACTTATATGTGAGTGCAGATTGTGCTTACTAAGAAGTGATCTTTCATATCCACTAGAGGGCAGTAAAACCCAATATGGAAAAAAGTCTTTGTTACATGAATACCATAATGATATTGTTTCTTTACTTCAAGGTATCCAAGTCAGTCACATTTTGGAATTCTGAATTTATTCTGCAAGGATCAGGTAGACAACAGATAGTGACAGCTTATATTAAAGTGAAAGGAAGCTGCTTGCCTTTTTCATTACAAAATATTACAAGAGCCCACAAGAAAAAAAGCTACAGAGACTGAAATAATGTTTGCAGCATAGCACAGGGACACAGGGCTATTGGGTGATCAGCTATATAGCGGCTGCACTTAGCTTCTAACTGCAATGGATCCTGTAATAAACTAATTCTTGGCACAAGCCGAACTCCCTTTAGGGATTATGGCCGGGGGCAGAAGATCTAATGCAGATGTTTGCAGTTAATGAGCTCTGGCACAGCACCTCTTCTTCACTGGGATGTGTGAGAGGAAGGGGGGATTATTACATAAACACCTCTGTAACATCTCTGAACTGAGAGATCTAAAAGGCACGCTACCTCCAATTGTGTTTACAGATAAGCTTTCAGCTAAAGCTAACTCCGCATGTGTGCTTTGTCTGTGTGCGTCTGGATGAGGGAGAAAAATATGTTCCATAAAGGACCAAAATGCAGCTTCTGATGGATGCGGTCACTTACTAGCCACAATGCAATTCCACTCCTCCTCTAATCTAATAAATTGTCATGTTTGGCAATTCAGTTACAGGTGCAGTATGGGTAGTGTTGCAGCAAATCTGACATTAGGCAGGGTTAGAAGTCACAGGTCACAAAGGTGATTTTGTAGAAGTGACTGAATGGCTTTGTTCAGAGTTACGTCACATCAGCAAACTCACCTTACATTTGTTGCACTGTCCCTGGGTGAGTAAAGCGTTGTATGTTCACCAGCAAATCCGATTTCACTGTGTGCGCTCACTGTATTTTGTGGCGCTCTCGTCACTGGCAAATTCTTACTAGTGTGACATGGCCCTGAGCATTCTTGTTGCAGGGAAAAAAAATGAATTGCGGTAAATTAAAGGTCTGTGTCTCTATAATTCCATTTGATTTGGAGTTCGGTCCCCAAGCGACTGAATACTTGTAGTTTGGAGCTAGCAACAGAAATGTCAGCGTCACTAGATACTCATGTTATCCATGCAGCACACCGGTGATTTGCAGCTGCATAGATCGGCATTGTCGCAAACTAGAGCGGCAACACCGCTATAAATCCCTGAAAAACGAAGCAGAAAAATGTGTAGCTGCTACAAATCACTACTGGAAAGATAATGGTGTGACATGGCTACTGGTGATCTTTATTCGGTACCACCCGGGTAATGAAAGCCTTCAGCCTACAGATGGAGCCTGCCACCTGCAATCTCTAATACTGTAACAGACAGATACAGTTGCATTATTAAAAATAAGAAAAAAAAAAGAAAAAAAAAAAAAAAAGAAGAAACTATCTGGGCCAATCAAGTATTTTGCATTAACCTAAACATACAGAAAGAGACCAGAAAGATGATCTCTGTAGTATGTTGCTTATCTTTTATGGTCTAATCACAAGCTGGAGGGTGACGTCCCTGTTTTTCCTAGATTCAACTTAAACTCAGAAGAGTTGAATCAATAGGCTGGGTGAGTGGTCTGACATGGTAGTGTACATTTCAGGAAAAGGAGGTGAAATTGTTTGGCAACAAAGGCAGCTTCCATCTATGTATTTAAATAGTATATATTAAGCAAGGGACTGAAATTCACTTTGCGGGGGGAGGATGCATAGAATTTTCAAATCACTAAATCCAATATTCTCTTTAACATACAAATATAATTCATAAGTCATTAACAATAAAGCCTGTTGATCCCGCCTTTTATGGGGTGACAACGCTCTAATAAATAAATCTCATTTATTTTTTATTTGGAAACATTGCTTTGGAAAATAAAATAGAGCAGATATAAACCTTTACTAAACACTAAGTTAATTTAAGCAACCCGTTGTGCGCCCGTTCAGTTTAATTACTTACCAATAAAAATGCTTATTCGCCACTAATGACATTTATTAGATGCCATATGCCAATGTGACAGTAATATGTATTCACGTAAAGCCTGGCCAAAGGCAGAGGAGACAGAGAGCGATTCTACCAAGCTACTCTACAGGAAACATACGTACGCTGTACGTGCAGCAGAGGCTTCCAACTACCAGCAGATGTATTGGCTGCATCATCCCTGCTCCATTCTCTTTGTACAGAAGCCAGAGGCACCATATAGCTCCTGGGTGCCAGTTCTGTGTGTTCCAGTACATGGCAGCATCAATGCACGCTGGCAAATCCCTTCTGAAACTAGCCGACTGCACCAACGCGGGGGGACAAATATATAATTTATGGTTTTGTTTGTGAAGTTTAGAATGCTTTTCTGCTATGTGGAAGGGGATTTTTTTTTTCTTTTGTACTTTTATATATACACAAGTGAAATATTGCTTTATTGTGTATATAATACCCCTTTATTTTCACTTGGTGACCCTAGTACTAAAATTTTTTCTGTCCCCTCCCATCAACCGTGATTCCTACAATGCAAAGAGAAACACAGAAATCTAGTGATGAGGTCACTTTGTCCATTATATTTTTTTAATAATTGAATTAGCATAGTGATATAGCGAGAAAGGAGGAAGCATGGAAGGAAAAGTAGAAGCACAATAAACTTCATCCTTAGGTCTGTGAATGCTGTGATTACACCCACATAGAGTTAGGTCCATAAAAATTTGCACAGAGACAACTTTTTTTCTAATTTTGGTTCTGTACATTACCACAATTAATTGTAAATGAATCACTTCATTTCAGTGGCTCAAAAGTAATTGGACAATTGACTCAAAGTCTATTTCATGGGCTGGTGTGGGCAATTCCTTTGTTATGTCATTATCAATTAAGCAGATAAAAGGCCTGGAGTTGATTTTGGGTGGGTGCTTGTATGTGGAAGATTTTGCTGTGAACGGACAACATGCGATCAAAGGAGCTCTCCATGCAGGTGAAACAAGCCATCCTTAAGCTGCAAAAACAGAAAGAACCTATTCGAGAAATTGCTACAATATTAGGAGTGGCAAAATCTACAGTTTGGTAAATCATGAGAAAGAAACAAAGCACTGGTAAACCCAGCAACGCCAAAAGACCTGGATGTCCATGGAAGACAACAATGGTGGATGATCGCAGAATCATTTCCATGGTGAAGAGAAACCCTTTCACAACAGCCAACCAAGTGAACAACACTCTCCAGGAAGTAGGCGTATCGATATCCAAGTCTACCATAAAGAGAAGACTGCATGAAAGTAAATACAGAGGGTGCACTGCAAGGTGTAAGCCACTCATAAGTCTCAAGAATAGAAAGGCTAGATTGGACTTTGCTAAAAAAAAAAAACATCTAAAAAAGCCAGCACAGTTCTGGAAAAACATTCTTTGGACAGATGAAACCAAGACCAACCTTTACCAGAATGATGGCAAGAAAAAAGTATGGAGAAGGTGTGGAACAGCTCATGGTCCAAAGCATAGCACATCATCTGTAAAACATGGCGGAGGCAGTGTGATGGCTTGGGCGTGCATGGCTGCCATGGCACTGGGACACTAGTGTTTATCCATAATGTGACACAGGACAGAAGCAGCAGAATTAATTCTGAGGTGTTCAGAGACATACTGTCTGCTCAAATCCAGCTAAATGCAGTCACCTTGATTCGGAGGTGTTTCATAATACAGATGGGCAATGACCCAAAACATACAGCCAAAGCAACCCAGGAGTTTATTAAAGCAAAGAAGTGGAATATTCTTCAATGTCAGTCACCTGATCTGAACCCAATTGAGCATGCAATTCACTTGTTGAAGACTTACCTTCGGACAGAACGGCCCACAAACAAACAGCAACTGAAAGCCGCTGCAGTAAAGGCCTGGCAGAGCATTAAAAAGGAGGAAACCCGGCATCTGGTGATGTCCATGAGTTCAAGACTACAGGCTGTCATTGCCAGCAAAGGGTTTTCAACCAAGTATTAGAAATGAACATAATATTTTCAGCTTTTTAATTTGTCCAATTACTTCTGAGCCCCTGAAATGAAGTCAGTGTGTTAAAAAAAAGGCTTTAGTGCCTCACATTTTTGCAATAGTTTTGTTCAACCCACTGAATTAAAGCTGAAAGTCTGCAGTTCAACTGCATCTGAGTGGTTTCATTTAACATTAATTGTGGTAATGTAGAGAACCAAAATTAGAAAAAAGTTGTCTTTGTCCAAATTTTTATGGACCTAACTGTAAGAGGTTCACAGCATAATAGTAAACCTCTACAGAAAATGTGCAGCTGCAGTTTTTGTCTGTGCCATCTGTTTGCTACAAGTTGTATAAGGTGGTAAAAAAAAAAGTATGTAAAAAGGGTAAATTTGACTTCTTGGGGTCATCTCGCTCCCTTCCAAAACTATCAGAAAATAATCACAACCAGGAATTATTGCAGTGAGATCTCACTGTTGGGGTATCCAAGAAATAGGAAGGCAGGAGCTGTTTCGGCACAACATCCTGCAACTATAATTATACCATTTTCTATGGGTACGCTTAGCCCTATAATTCTGTGTAAATCAATCCAAATTCAAAAATCAGATCCTTGTGGGCAGGGACTAATGCAAAGGTTTATTCTCTGTAGAGCAGCATGGAAAAGGCATCAATGCTACATAAACAATTATATATATGAACATCTATTTAATTTTCCCACTCTGATCACAACCATGAACCTAATTCTTTACATATTTCTCTATTAGCAGTGCCGTCCCTCTGGAATATCTAACACCAGAAACATAATTGACATGGATTTCTGGTTTTCATACATGTATGTACTCCACCATTTATAATTTGTCTTACTGCTTTTAAGCAAAGGGCTAGGTTGACCTAAATTTAAAGCTCTAAGCTCATATTCTCCCAATCACCCAGGGAATACTTGTCAGAGGCTCTTCTCAAGTGACAAAGCTGTGAGCTCCAGAGGCTCATTACCGTATTCTTGGTGGGAAAGAATAAAACGTGCGTGCCATTAAAGGCTCTTTCCCTCTGCAGTTGGCGCAAGCCTGGCAGAAAGAAACAAGTGAGCATTTGTAACCACATTTCTCAATGGCTCTATATAGCAAGGCCAGAGGTGAAATAATAGCAGAATGCAAGCCGCTCATTAACCTACTGATTAAAACTAAAGCAAACTACAGAATTCCTGATAGCCAATTGGAATCTGTGTTATACTAGTTTGAGAGTATAAAAGTCAATTCTAATGGGTTGATACGATCTGTGCTAAACTGCCAATTATTTAATGAAAGTTTTTTTCTATTGTGTCAATATTTTAGTGTTTTTTTGGGATGTTCTGTTTGCAAGAAAGAAATATTGAATAAAGCCTCAAACCTGTGCCAAAAAAGGAAAAAGGATTTGATTATAAGACACTACTACTGATATGGAGGATGATCTCCAAATGCACATAGTTTTTTTTTTTTTTTTTTTATATGAACTCATGGAAGTTTCATTATCAGTGACTGCCTAATGCCCAAAGATTGAGACCCTGAACAAACCCCTCCATTACTAACATATATACACTAGAGAGCAGTGTTTCTAACAGGGTTCCTGCAGAATTTGTGTCTCAGGTCAGTCTGACACCAATGATCTTTTTGGCTTGTAAGGGTGACACTTTACCCACTGACCTACACACTAATGTACTGTGAGCTGGGGATAAAGTTTTAGCTGAGGTCCCCTAAAACGTGAACGTTATTTCAGGGGTTCCCCCCCCCCCCAAGTTAAAAAGGTTGCGAAACACCACACCAGTCTTTAGTTCTTCTTCAAAGCAAAATGTCCACCCAAGAAAAGCTCCTTCTGCAAAAATATAGTGGAATGAATATTAAAAAAGTATTCCTCAGCTAGGTTCCAGCAAGGTGATCCTAAATGAAGATCTGTGTAAAAAACTGTACAAACATCTCAAGTCAAAAGGTAATTGGCGCAGTGGGCAAAGGTAACAGATTTGTAAAAGGTTTTTTCCCCATTTTAAAAAGACGTTTCCTTTTGGAAGTAAATTGCTTTATTGAACACTGTAGATGGTTAAGTGATTTAATCAGTAAGGAGTAATATTGATTGTAGTTAGTATGTGGTCATTAGGCCTAGTCTTCCCATTGACGCTCATTCTTCCTGCTCTTAGCAGACCTTAGAGGTTTAGCTTGGTTTAAAAAGGTGTTTGGACCCAGGCACGTTTTTCCTTCAGAACTTAAGATTTAAAGAGGCAGCTATAAAATCTAAACAACTTGGGTCTAAAGTCTAAATAGCAATTCATGTATCAGTAAAGTAAAAATAATGGCAGAATATCTATACTACGAGTAGCTTGTAGGGAGTTAATTTCCTGTAATAGTCCTTTCCTGGAATCCTATCCAGATGATGGAATTTAACGAGGAGTTTAACTCGCCAACATCAACCAGAAACCAAACGAGTGGAATGATTCTTCAAGCGTTCTGCATCCTACAATTCCCTCTCTAAAAAGGTACAGTGGTTCTCTAAATTGAAGAACGCGGTAGTTATACGAACAAACCTTATCTATTGGCAACGCTTTGCTTGTTCAACTCCACAGTAATTTTAGTTCTTTCAAGCAGCTCAGAAGTCTGAAAATTTGCAGAATAAGCAAATAAAGTGACGCAGGGAAGTTGAAAAGGGCGAAGGACCTACCCGGGCGATATCCAACTTAAAAGCACATTCTTCACAGCCATGCTGCATAACTAATAAGATGCACACAGTCTGCTTGCCAAGAGATCACAGCACTAAATAAATAAATAATAATAAAAAAAAAAACCCGAGCCAGACTACGGTGACAGTTAAAAAATAATACAATCTGTGATAAATAAAGAAGAACATTCTCTGCAAGCATAAATCATAAGTCTGACAATTTGCACTGTACAAAGAGTTTAATATTTCCCCCTGGGCACTGGTGTTTCTCTGTAACGGCAAACAAATAAAACAAAAACTAAAAAAGATGCACTTGCAAAATGAGACTACCACTGTGAATGAATCCTTGAAAGATGTGGCACAGAGTTCTGATGCAGACGATGGAAACATCAGTAATTTGTCTTCAGAGAATGCCCTTCCTTTTTGATATAATGTTAATATAGGGGTCACAAATCCCACATTCATACTCTGTGTGACACAATTAGGTGAGGAACATAATCTTTGGGGCTTATTTACAGACAACAACACCACAAATGATCACTGGATATCTCCCCAGCTCCTTTTAGCTGGGAGCAGCACCCAGCACTTTTCAGTCACCACCCAGCTGTTTTTGGGTGGTTACTGAAAAACTGGGTCACAGTACAGGGGCTGCCACCCACCTACGGATTCTTCCCGCCCAGCTCAAAGAAATTCTAAAGAGAATACTTGGATAAGCTCATAACTTGGCCAATTTCTTGCTCTCAAAAATGAATGCATACCTAAAAATATTCTTTTAACTTTGGATAGAGTACGGCAGGGTCAAAATAATTTTGTTTGATGTGTGTGTCTGAGAGGCAAGATTTCCCTTTGCAATAGAAATGGGTATCCCAGCCAATGGAACTGTTCCCCTCAACTCTGGCGACCACTATGATTTAATTTTTTCTATCATTTTGAGTATTTAGGACAGTGGATGCCTGGCCAATCAAGATGGCTGATGATCCTGAACCTGGAAAAGTAGCAGCTGAAGATGGTGATGCTGAGAGTTTGTCTTCGCTTTATATTGTACCTTTCTTTGGAGTTCAGTTTTATTTGTGTGACGTAGCAAGTCTCAGCCTTGCAATGTTATGTCACTCAAAGTACTAAATGCAAAATATTTTGCCCAGGTAACTAATGGATCAGCCGACGATTGCTGAAGCTACATCAAACTCATTTCAACATAGCTGGCCATAGCGAAAAGCTTTTTGCAAATGACTATTTGCACACATCTTTCTGTAACATATTTTTCCATAAGTGGCTACCTCAGGAGTAATTACCAAGAGTTCAAACAATGTCTTTTCTAGGGGGGTAAATATTAAGAAAACACGTGAACTTCTTCCAAGCACGTAGTGTAGAAAAGACTCGCTGGAAAGCCATTTCTCCATCACAGTGATGTCAGTCTCTATTTTTAATCAAGAAATGCAAAAGAAGGCATTTCTCTAGTTGTCCTTTTATGTCTCAAATTAAAAGTTCCAATATTATGACAAGTATTGCTAATTTAATTTTACAACTAATCAATAGTTTATTTTATGTATATTGTCGGCTTTATGGATATTTTACCTAAATGAGTGTTTGGCAAAAGCCAAAGTTTTACATTAGGCAACATCAAAAACTTTGCGTCAACTTTTAGGGTGACCCCAAAATTTTATAAAAACGTCTGCTGGCAGCAAGAGTAAGACTGTATCATAACGGCCTTGGCAGACAGGCAGGGAAAGGAACTGCAGATTTCACTGCTGTCAGGAGACAGAAGACGGCACTGGATTGTTCGCCCAACTACCCTTTAAAAACCATTACTCAGTGCAGATTTATTAGATACAAATTTATGCACCCCAGTATTCAATACATTATTAAATATAACTACTGTTTTTTCTGAAAACTGTGCAAATACATTAATTTTTAATTTTTATTAAATCCGAAACTCTCTAAAATGACACCTTGTAATCCTGATATCTGGTTATAGGGCAACAATCCTTTCCCTCATTTATCGTTGACACCAGTGCAGAATCCAAGCAGATGTGCTTATACTTTTTGGGCAAGCACATATTTTCTATTATCAGGAAGCATGCCCTAGAGAATGCCATGCAGCCATTGCTAGAATTTATTTATGCTAGAAAAGGTTTGCAAAAAGGTGTTGCAATGGTATACAGAGTTTTAGCAAAGTAAATGGCACCCAGGGTTCCGGTAATACAAAGCTTAACTTCAAGAAAAACACAATATTGGCATTGCACCAACATGCTTCACATATCTTCTAACAAACCTAAACTACTGAACGCATCCTGGTAAATAAAAAAAAAACAAAAAAAAAAAAAACACCCATATGAAGAGTGACTATGGGGAAAAAGTTGCTACTGATATTCTGCTTCCTTTTGCAACCTACCAATTGGACAAAAAATGAAGCTGTAGGAGGGGGGCGTCCCTTGTATAGAGATCCACCTAAAAACATCCAAGTAGTTACTAAAAAAGTGTTGGATGGTGCGCCCAGCTAAAAGGGGCTAGGAAGAACACTGGACTGGTTTAGCCTCATACTTTTCAGTAAGCATTTTTGGTGCCATGGTTTGGAGTCCAATGTGCAAAGTTATAATGCCCCATAGGCTCACAGTGCCGGACCTCTCCTGCTGCTGTTTTATAATGCATTAAAGAAGTGACTTTAGATCTATAGATAAATCTTTTTTTTTATTAAACAGATGCCTGCATTTTTGTCTCTGCAAAGATTAGCTAAAGCTCCAGTTAAGCATAGTTAACTTTATTTTTCAGTTTACCAAAATGGCTGCCTGTATTTATTTAACAAGTACATGCCAAAAATACAGAACAGGGATCTGGACATTTTTATTACGAAATAGCACGTTATGACTGCAAGTAATTTCAATACATAATCAGCTATCTACACCTGCACATCTCTTTCAGTCACAACAATGGCTTGCATTTGGCAAGTGCCTTATCATGCAGGCATTCCTTCCTCCATTGTCACAGCACACAAAATGTCTAAATATTTAAGCCGTTTATACCCTAATCTAGTAAAACAATTGTTTCAATTTATCTGCTTCTTTCAGATTGTCTTTTAAAAAATTGGAGACTCCCTCAAACTTGCCATTTAAAAGAGAAGCTAAGTTTAATTTTTAGCTGTTTGGCAATAAAGCAGGCGGGCAGCGATGGAAAGGGGCAAACTGAGGTCCAGCAGTGTTTATTGTAATCTTATCTACTTATGTGTTGCTCACAGACTAATGGAGAGAGTCCACTGTTATAGGGTCCAACATCGGGTCATCACATAGCTATTGGTCGATATTTTGTCATGATCTCAGCCAAAGGGGTTCAAGGAGTAACATCAGTAAGTGTCTCTGTGTAAAGATTATTCCCCCAGACCCTTTTGCAAAGATCACTGTACAAAATGCCAGCTTTGGTGATGTGACAAGCACCAATATAGGCCTGGGCAATGGTTTTCTACCAATTTGTTTCAACCAAACATAGAACAAAAATATAACTGGCCTAGAGATTAGTTTTTAAAACAATTAGACATTACAATCAAGCAGATCATCATTACAACCCTCCCTATAGAAGAGAGGTATTAACACTCATGCCATTGTTTGCAGTGCCATAGTTTCAAACCTTTGCTGGTAACACCGAGCAACATAGATAGACCACACATAGAAGAGCCCTCAAAACCCACCTTTTCAAACGTGCCTACGTGTCTTCTTCGGTCTCCTAAAACCTCCTAAATGGTGATTGTACACATAATCCCAAACATTTGATCATAGAGCTAATTGCTTCAAGTGAGCTTTTGAACCAAAAGATTTCTTGATACAAAGGAAACTGTTCATTTGGGTAAATTAAATTGCACTTTCTGCAAATATCAACGTTAAATTTGCGAAAAGGTAACAACCTTAAAATGGAAAACTATTACATTTAGGGTCAATTTTCTATTTTTTCCCTAAAGTTTTTCTGCAGTTTATGTTTATACACTGTATTTAAACATATTAGAGAAACAGAAAGGAGAGCGAGCGAAAAAGGGAGACGGAAGAGAGAAACTTATCTTTGTATTATATATAATGCATGGCACCAGCTTAGACAAAATGTTACCCTTTTTTTAGATATTTTGTCTACTAATAAAATCTTGGATTGAACCAAATAAAGGAAGGGAGAGAGTCATCTGAATCATTTACCTGTCTGTGTAAAATACAGCTTGGGCAATTGAGCTCTGTAACTTTGGCACACATAAGGAGCTAGGGCGACCTTGAACAATATGAGCAAATTAAAACTGCCAGCTGCATAAATGTCATATATACTATGAAATATTTCATAATTACCAAACAAAATAAAAATCAACCTGCTTTTAGATGTACTTAACCTAATGGTGCATCGCATGTAAGAATGACAGGAGAAGGAAACATTTCAGAGCTAAGTACGGTAGTTTTAGAATGTTTATGAATTTAGGTAAGCTCTAAAGTATTGCTAGGTTATACAAATGCCAAGCCCTGAAAAACTAGAAGAAGATCCCCTTGAATGCAGCAAAATTCCAATAATGGGCCTTTTTTTAAATAAAACTCTCCAAGGCTGGAGAGGATACACTTTTATCAGTAAAGTTCAGTGATCCAGCAAACCTGGAATGGATTTCTTCAAAGTCCTTTATTAAAGCCAACTATTTACTATTTTAAAGCCAATGTTTTGAATCCTGGACCAGATCCATTTCAGGTTTGCCAGATCACCCAGCTTTACTAATGAAAGTGTATCCTGTGCAGTCTTGGAAAGCTTTAATTATTCAGGCCCAATAGGACAGACTGCAAGAACCTCCCAAGAAAATAAATAAAGGAGGGATTAGGCCTTCTAGCTCCCCCTCGAAGGAAATATCAGTTTTAGATGGCCAAAGACTTAAAATTTATTTTCCCGTTTGTTAAGAAATGCATTCTGTATATGTAACAAAGGCTAATCACTACGCAGCGTTCTCTTAAACTTACTCTGACTTTATCAACCAGTGAGCTATTGAAAGGGCATCTGGGCTACTTTGCTTTTGTATCATATCTGTACATTAGTAGCTTTTCATCTATTCAGTCTATGAAAAGCTTTATTTTACAAAGCACATTCAAAAAGAAGGGGAAAAAATAACATTCCATTTTCTGTAATCCAAGAGAAAGATTATGCTCTGTGGGGAACGCAGCAGTGCCTGCATCTGACAAATTACCCGCTTTCATTATTTCAAAAAGACATTTACTTTGAAGGCAACTGTGCAACAGATTTAGGACAATTTTGACAATGCATTTAGATGAGGGGCGCAGAAAGTATCAAGGCATTATTACATGCATTTATATTGACACTTAACGAGGAGAAGCGGGCAAGATGACAGGGTCTACCTGTCACCACAACGGACACGGCAAGAGTCGGGCCATGAGGTCTGAGGAAAGATAGGATAACAATGACAAAGCCAAAATGATCTCACTGGTGAAGAAGTTTTTAGCAAAAGCCTTCAAATGTTCCCGACTGTTGTAAAATGCTGTAAAATACAATTTAACTAGAGGCTGTGATTTGTAAACAGAGGCAACTTTAATGGACTGAATAAGTTATTTTGAGAACTTAAATACTTGGCTGTTCCGTTCTATTATTATCAATATTACTACACAGTATTTATATAGCACCAACATTTTACGTAGCGCTGTAGAAAATCCTGTCATGTCGCTAGTTGTCCCTCAATGGAGCTCACAATCTAATGTCCCTACCCTAGTCCTATGTCTTTCATACAGCCTAAAGTCAATTTTGGGGGAAGCGAATTAACCTAAATGCATGTTTTTGGAATGTGGGAGGAAACCAGAGTACCCGGAGGAAACCCACGCAAACAGGGAGAACCTGCAAACTTCATGCAGATAGTGTCCTGGCCAAAATTTGAACCTAGGACCAAGCGCTGCAAAGGCCAGAGTGCTAATCAATGAGTTACCGTACTGCCAGATTATTGACATAACTTGAGCAAGATTTCGAGCATGGTATAAAAACAAAACAAAAAAAAAAAAACACAGTATACATATTATGAAGATCCAAAGAACTAGAAAATCCTAAATGTACTAAAGTCTCCCCCCTGGCTCACTTCTCTTACTTTCCTCCACCCGTTTTCAATAATTTACCTAAACTCACCTCTCCTTGCTCCTTTGCCAACACTAGCATCTTTACCTGGTCTCTTGTAGGTTTGGAATCTTTGAACATTTTGCTAGGCCAGGACAGAATAATATATCTCATGTACATGTGCATGTGAGTTAATTTATTCCTTACAGCCAGCTATGTCGGGATTCTATACTGTGCATGCGCAGAGGCTAAAAACTTGACAAAAGTTCTGAACCTACCCAAAAATACGTCAGATCTTGTTGGGTCCCAGCCGATGGACTGCACCTCTAAGCACTGAAAGGTTTCCAAAGATAACATCTATCTATGTTGTGGCTTCTTGGCAGAACAAGAACTTTCGGTGAAGTCCTGCAACTTGAGTTACCAAGACATACAAGAAGCCAGAACTCATTCCAAAAACCCTTCAAGTTTGTACACAAACAATAAAATCTTGTAAAAACTTGAAAAAACAAAACAAAAAACAAACTAATGTGTAAATATAATTTTAAAATATTTCTAATACTTTTAAATCTGCAGATTTCATTAAAGTGACATCTTGGTTATAGGGTGGCAATGTTCATTCCCAGGGTCCTAATTATTCTCTTGCGTTTTCCCCTTCCATTCCCCGGGTCCTAATTATTCTCTTGCGTTTTCCCCTTCCAAGTGAAAACTATATGCGGCCATGTGGCAAATTGCAAAGCTATGTTACACCATCATCACCATCAGGAAACATAATTTAGGATTTGGAGAATGTTACCCTTGCCAATACCAAAAATGTTAAAACAAAAACACACTTTAACTTTGATATATACTGGTTTACTACAATTTTCCTTTTCTTACAAAAAAAGATGCTCTTTACGATACAGATATGGGCCATTTGCAATAGCAAAGACATTCATTTAAAATCCACCAACCATAAAATGTCAGTCCGCCCATTTCAGACTATTTAGAAATTTCACAATGACCGATAAGTGTTTTCAAGTGCAACAAACTGCCGGCTCTAATAAACATGCACAGAAACACAGGGCCATTTTCCTGTGAATTACCACTGCTCGCAGAAAGACAGGCCAACACAACTGGAACATTTAAATTATACAATTGACCTGTAGCGGGTACAGAACACATTCAGTTTTAGATTTATTGCACTCCACTTCTTTTGTGCTTAATTTAATTTCTGAACTACATAAGAGGAAAAACCTATTTACAGGGTAAAAAGAAAGGAGAGACAAATCTCAAACAGAATATTTTGCTAGCCAGATTAAACATTTTAAAAGTCTTTTTCTCACAACAGCCACTTAAAGGGACTTCATTTTCAGCACAAGGTGATAATGTGCATGGTAATTAGCAATACTGCATAGGGTGTTATAAGTAATACATGCATTATCACAGTTGTAAAAGATATTGTAACTAGTTATAATATCTAAAATTAGATGCCCTATATATACAATGTATATGCAAAAATATAAATGTTTCAGCACAGAATTATTATTAAGCTCAGTAGGAAAAAGCTGTAGGCAGGCGACCCCTGTGTTGTGACCCAACTTTACAGTCCCCACCAAAAAAACAACCAGGTGGTTACTGAAAAGTGCCGGGTGGTGCGCCCGGCTAAAAGGAGCTGGGGAGAGCACTGTATATACATTTCCCTGTCTAGCAGGTAGGAGACCTAAATAATTTTCAAATATTGCTTAGTAAGAAACACTTACAGATATCATGTGTATACAGATATATTGTGACTGAAATTAGATTATTCTGCTTCTACTGTCAATGTCCAAAGATTGCTGGAGGCTGGCAGCAAATCAAAATAAAGTACTTAGATCATTTACATTTAAAAAAATACATTTGATATTGAATTAATAAATACAGAGCGGCATTATTTGCATCTTTTAATGACTGGCCAAAGTAAAATGTTCTATAGTATAAAAAAATAGTTTTTTCTATTATCATTCCTATTTCTAACATCCACGTTAGATGTTAACCACCATTTTGGATTCAATGATGGTAGCTCCAGCAAACTCAAAGTTGGCACTCCAAGGCAATGTTTCTCAACCAGTGTTCTGTGGAACCAAAGGGTTCCTCAAGATTGTGCTAATGGTTCCTTGAGCAATGAGCATTTTGTGCCTCCCAAAAATTATTTTTTTTCCCTATCTGTAAGGGTAGCACTGTTCCCCCAGGCCAGCAATGTAAGAGACCTTCTTCCCAATGACCACCATGCTAATATTCTGTGGATATAGTAATTATAGCAGAGGTTCCCTGAAGAGGCTGCTCTAAAGAATTCAAGTTCATCTAGAGTTGAGAGGCAAAAAAGCTGGGTCAGTACAGACGGCGATCACCTGAAATGAATGAGGGAGCTGTTTATGTGAACTGACTCTCCTGGAGAAGTTATAGTTTAAAGGCACATTGTATAAAATAAGTAATTAATTATGGGAAGGGGAAAATAGTAAAGATTTAAAATCCTTTCTCTGTGTTTTTACTAGCAATATTAAATGTTAGTAACTGGGCCTCCAATTCTTCCCTTGAAGGTTAGAGAATGCTGGGGAAACTCTGATAAAAGTACTTATTTCAGACTCTCCAACCTACTGCAACACCAGTTTAGGATGAGAGGCGCAAAATAGAGTGCGCAGCAACCAACGAGTTAAAAGCCAATTGTTCTGCAAGCCCGTTTATTTATTTATTTTTTCAGTAGAGACCCCGTGCAGCTCATGCATTGGAATGGCATTTGAAAGGCTTAGTGAATGACAAACTGTAACTTGGACGGAATAAGCGCTCGCTGTGAACTGCTTTAGAAACATGGAATTCATTGTGCTCATCTCATAGTCTGACAAATTTCTCTGAACAAATTTATATTCCCTTTGTCTCTCAGTCCGCTGAGATGATGTATGCCCCATATGGAAGAGTCATGAGCCACGGATCCATTTCTTTTCTTTTAATATAGAGCCTTCAGTGACAGTGCCAGTGTGTTTATCATCGCTCAAACCCTGCCCTCGCTTTTGTCTGGCATTGCCATCCCCCTCTGTGAAGGCCCAAACTGCAAACAAACTTGTAATATAAAAAGCAGAAGCGGGTTGATGAATGGGAAAGAAATGTTCTAATAAAGTCCTGTGTGATCTGATGAATTTCTAGTAGCTCTACTGAATCACTTGTTTGGGCCAGACAATATGGGTCTATATCTTCTAACGTATGCTCTGGGGGGTCTTTGGCAGCTGTAAAACCCCCAGCTAAACTAAGTTTGTTTGCTAAAAAATAACACTGTTATTGTCACAGTCTTAAAGAGGAACTTGGGGTGATTGGTTAGTTTGGGCAACATTAAAGTAAACCATGTAACCAAGCAGACACAGAACTTTTCAACTGCGTGTACTAGCAAAATGGTGATCTTGACATTCGAATACAAAATTTTGGTGAACTCTAATTATTGTACAGGTGAAGCCATTTGGTGGGTAGAGTGGGGAAGGTTAGAATGCCTGTTGGGTGTCTATTACTGCCTGGGTCCTAGCCTGGGGAATCATAATAGCTGTTCTGGTGAATATAATCAAGAAATTAATGGGAAAGTCAAAATTTTACTTTGTCAACAACACAGATAAAGAGGAATCTTCCACTGGGAATACTTGCCCACGACGATTATTTCTCTCACTTCCTGCTGTGTCTTGAGTCCAGAACGTAAAAGGAAATCATCCTAATAGGAACACAGGTAGCAGAGAAAGATGAACGTTCTCCCCAGTATTTTTGGGGGGTGAATCAGTTGCTGGGTGGCAAACAAGTAATTTAGTGCTTCCAGTTGTTGGTGTCACAGCAATCCAGAAACCGTTACACTCCTCTTTTATCTGCCCCACATATATTGTGCCCCATCTTCCCAGTGCCCCAGTATTCTGTCCCAGTGTCGCACCTTCCCAGCTCCCCGGCATTGTGTCCAACTTTCCAAGTGACCAGGCATCGTGATCCACCTTCCCAGCTCCCCGGCATTGTGTCCCACCTTACCAGCTCTCCGTCATTGTATCCCACCTTCTCAGCTTCCTAGTATTTTGCCCCACATTCCCAGTGCCCCATTATTCTGTCCCAGTGTTCCATCTCCCAAGCTTCCTGGTATTGCTTTTCCAGCGCCCCAGTATTGTGTCCCAGCTTTCCAGTGCCCCAAAATAGTTTCACAGCTTCACATTATTGTGTTTAGCCTCCTAGTGCTCCATGATATGTAAAGATAAAGTATTTACAGTAGAACGTATGCAGCAAGCAAATGGACACTTATCTCTACAAGCAGCTCAGAGATTAGGATGGATAGTGTTGAGCTTTGAATAAATGGTGGGAGAGAGCTTTCATTAGGAGACAGCAGCCTGTCTACTCTGAAAATAATGAGTGGAATAGACAGTACAAATCTTCTTCAAGAGGAGCAGAGAGGATGCAATCTTACTGAAGTTTCTTACTAACCTTAAGCATGGAGCCCATTTTCATCATGCTGAGAGGGGTCAAAGTACTACAGCTCTAAAGATTAGTAACTGCTTGCTGTGATGCTACATTGACTGACAGAAAAGCATGCACAGTTTATAGGGTAGAAGATACTTTGTAGCTGATATAGAGGAATGGGGTAGTGGAAAGGAGGGGTAGCAGCTATCTGCTATATATGACCCTGAGAAACCAACTGGGCACCAACATACACCTAGTCACCAGGTAGCATTTAATTGAACGTGCTGAAAGGGCACACCTTCAGAAAAAGTTTAGGTTGGCAGGTTGCCAGGAAAATTAGCCAGGCGAAGCAACCAGGAAAAAAGGCCTAGGGAGGAAATGAAAAAAAAAATGGAGGCTTTTAACAAATTCCTAATACTAAAACTAATGCATTATAGCTAAGCATACATATAATACATCTAAAGAAGGATATTAGGCCAAGAGGTTTAACACAGAAGTGAGAAGAACAGGTGTAAAAAATGGAATGGAAGCCCAAGATGCGTAGGGAGATGAGCAAGAACAAAAAGCATAAAAAGGTTTTACTACAAAAGCAAAATCGCAAACTTTAGGGGGGAGAAGGTAAAGGATGACAGGGGCTGGTTAAAAAAAAGGGAAAAAGTGAAAGAACACAGGTGAAAGGGTAAGGACGATCATTAAAATAGGTGTAAAACAATATTGCAATGAATGTGTATAGCACAGAAATTGTAAGAAAATATGACAAGGGTCAAACCTCCTAAAACCGAAACTTCCAAACAATTATCATAAGACATCATAGCAAATTTTGTCTAGTAATATTTATACAAAGTGACACATGTTAGATGCAATAAATAAACATAATGTAGAAAAGTAACAACCCTTTAAGCCAATGCCAAACACTTAAAAAATAAAGAAAGATTACAGTTAGGTCCATAAATATTTGG